>NC_080093.1:28086681-28403859 GCF_950005125.1 Chionomys nivalis | reverse complement strand
ACACAAGAAATAGAGATCCATTGTTTGCACTCCCAGGAATCCCACAAAAACACTAAACTGGAAGCTATAATATACATGCACAGAATCTGTAGAGTAAAAAGAAGAAAAATATAAATAAAAAATTTTAAAAAATAAGATGATTATTTTTATTTTTCCATTCAAAAATTTATACTTTTCCCCCTCCTCCCATTCCCCTCCTGCTCCCCCACTCATCCTGCCCTGTGGGAAGTCCAAGCCCTGCTCCCCCCCATCCAGGCCTAGGAAGCTTTGCATCCAAATAGACTAGGGTCCCAAAAAGCTAGTACAGGCAGTAGAAACAAGTCCCAGTGCCTTTATCAATGGCTTCTCAGTCAGCCCCCATTGTCAGCCACATTCTGAGAGTCCGGTTTGATCACATGCTCATTCAGTTCCGGTCCGGCTGGATTTGGTGAGCTCCCATTAGAACAGGCACACTATCTCAGTGGGTGGACCAACCCCTCGCGTCCAGACTTCCTTGCTCATCTTCTCCCTCCTTCTGCTCTTCAACTGGACCTTGGGGGCTCAGTCCATTGCTCTGATGAGGGACTTTGTCTCTATCTCCATCCGTCGCCAGAGGAAGATTCTATGGTGATATTCGAGATAATCATCAGTGTGATAGTGGGGCAAGGCCAGTTCAGGCACCCTCTGCTCTGCTGCCCAAGACCTAGCTGGGGACATCCCCGTGGACACCTGGGATCCCCTCTAGAGCCAAGTCTCTTGCCAACCCTAAAATGGCTCCCTTAATGTAGATATCTTCTTCCCTGCTCCTATATCCGCCCTTCCTCCATCTCCACCCTCCCACTCCCCCAAGCTCTCTCCAGTCTTTCTCCCTTCTCTCTCCCCCTCTCCCCTTCCCCCACCCCCATTCTCCCAACTTTTGCCCAGCAATCTTGTTTGCTTCTAATTTCCAAGAGGATCTACATATGTTTTTCTTTGGGTTCACCTTGTTATTTGGCTTCTCTAGGCTTGTGAACTATAGGCTTAATGTCCTTTGTTTATGGCTAAAGTCCACCATGAGTGAGAACCTACCATATTCATCTTTTTGTGTCTGGGTTATCTCACTCAGGATAGTGTTTCCTATTTCCATCCATTTGCGTGCAAAATTCAAAATGTCATTATTTTTTACTGCTGAGTGGTACTCTAATGTGTATATATTCCACACTTTCTTTATCCATTCTTCCATTGAGGGGCATCTAGGTTGTTTCCAGGATCTGGCAATTACAAATAATGCTGCCATGAACATAGTTGAACAAATGCTTTTGTAGTATGATTGGGCATCTCTTGGGTATATGCCCAAGAGTGGTATTGCTGAATCCTGAGGTAAATTGATTCCCAATTTCCTGAGAAACCGCCACACTGATTTCCAAAGTGGTTGCACAAGTTTGCATTCCCACCAGCAATGGATGAGTGTTCCCATTGCTCCACATCCTCTCCAGCATAGGCTATCATTGGTGTTTTTGATTTTAGCCATTCTGACAGGTGTAAGATGGTATCTCAAAGTTGTTTTGATTTGCATTTCCCTGATGGCTAAGGAGGTTGAACGTGACCGTAAGTGTCTTTTGGCATTTGAACTTCGTCTCCTGAGAATTCTCTTTTCAGTTCAGTACCCCCCATTTTAATTGGGTTAATTAGAATTTGCATGTCCAGTTTCTTGGGTTCTTTATATATTTTAGAGATCAGACCTTTGTCTGATGTCTCAAGAAGTTATTGCGAATGACCACTCACAGAGACGAGGATAATTTTTTCCAATGGTGTCTCATTGTTTATACAAATCACACTTAAAGGCAGGCCTCATGCCCAGCTGTAGATGGCCAACACAAAACAAACTCATTGGTATTTTTGGAGTTTGCTTTGTTTGTTGTCTCCTAATGCTCTGTTTGTGCTTTTATATTTTTTCCTTACTAGGTCTTTTGCTTATATATTATATTATGGTTTCTGATTTTGTATTTTTATGGTGAGTGTATGTGTACGCCTCTGTGTGTATGTGTCTTGCCTTTTACTTTTTGTTTGTTTTATTTAATTCTGTTTTTAATTGTCTTTTTATTTTCTAAAGAGAGAGAGAGAGAGAGAGGGTGTAAAGTTTGGATGGGTAGGGGAGTGTGGAAAATATAGAAAAAGATGAGGGAGGAGAAATTGCGATCAGAATATAGTCTATGAAAATTCTTTTCAATGAAGAAGTTATTGCAAGCGTCAATATACACCACACAAACCCTCTCAAGTTGTTTGCTATTCTGCATATACTACCACTGAGATAATTATTTCTCCAACTTTATCATGTATCTACTGGTATCTGAAGAATTAGTTATTTTAAAAGACACATACAGAGTAGACTACTTCAATATATACCAAAATAAAAGTGTTCTTGAAAGAGCCAGAAGCAAAACTAGAGTGATGTGGGTGTCCTGAGCATGACAGGACTAGAGGTCTAGTCATCAGGATGGAGCATGGTGTTTGGTGTGAGAACGTGTCAATCAAGAGTATGTCAATCAAGTTACCCCAGAGTTTTTTTCTCTGCTTTTGCCCAAGGTGAGATTTTCATCTGCGAAGTCATTGCTCATGACTTTGGAGCTAACACTGCTCTTGTATTGGCATTTGCTTCTTATCAAGTGGAACTGTGTGGTGTGGACAAAGTTGAGTTCCATTGTCTTTTTGCTAACGTGTATTTCTGAGACTAGGATTAGAGAGGAGTAATCACACTTTGAGAGAGAACTTATCACCATTGCAGTATAAGGTACTCTTTCCTTTATTAATACAGTTTTGAAAAAGTACCATGTAGAAGTTTTATCTTATGGTGAGGTATATACAGTTTTTAAATTTTAACACTTGTCTGACAAAGGTAATATACAGAGGGTTTTTGTTATTGTTGTTGTCTGTTTACAAACTGCAGAAGAGAAGAGAGTGTATTCCTATCACAGACCAAAACCAATTAATGAAAACAACCCATTGGAACAGAAATTCAGCCCTCTAGGAACTGAACTTGCTAAGCTGCTGCAATGACTCATAAAAAGTTTGATAGAAAGACGTTGATCCTGGAAACTGTGAGAGATATTTTGATGAAAGATAATGGCACACATCACACCCACCATTTCCTCCTCATTGCCAGGGTTTATTTTTTTTTAATATGTTTTCTTTGTGTTCTAAAACATGAAGATTATTGCAAAACACTGTATCAATAATCTTGCATGAAATTCTTGCCCTAGTCTCTCTGTCTAGATTTCATGTTTAATTAGTTTTATATGTTTTCTTTTATGTGTAAAAGTTTTGCTTGCATGTATGTATGTGCCCCATGTGCATGCTTGGTGCTCGAGGAGGTTAGAAGAGGGTACTGTAGCCATAGGAAACAGAACTACACATGGTTGTAAACCACCATGCAGTGCTGGGGATTAAACCTGGATCCTCTGCAAGAGCAACAGGTGCTTTTAACCTCTCAGCCATCTCTCCAGTTCCTCTGCCTGAATTTTAAAATAGGAATGGGTGGGCTTAATGCATGTCTTTCTTTTGATTGAATGGATACACAAATATGAAGATTACATGGTTGAAACAGATCCTATTAGCCAAAGACCATGTAAAGATTTTATCAACAGGACATGACACCCACTGTAAGGTGACACTAAGAAATTTAGATATTAAACAAATTAAATGTTATGTGGTTTTCTAAGTCACCAGTCAGGGTGTTTTGAATGTTAGGCTTCAGAAGGAGAGACTGTTGAGACTATTATGGTCTTCCCATGGTCAATACTTTTGTCAAAAAAAAATGTTCTTGGACCCATCCCAGCTCTACCCATAAACCACTTGGAATCAGGGCAGAGGTGAAGCAAAGGTTGCAGGATAGGCCAGGAAACTGATTTCACCTTAAGACCTTTATCTGGTACCTAGCAACATGAACTATGGAAAGAGTCTAACCTATCTTGTCAAAATTAAACTTATACCGGAATGAAGCTAAATTTTTACTTATTTTGAATACTTATGCAATTAGTATTTCAGCACACACCTTTTTCACGATATTCCTAAGCTGTGTAACAATTTTAAGGAATAACATGGTTCTTGGTAAATAATATGACATTGTTCTTAGAACAGGAATAGTAAAGCAACTGCAAGGCTAACATTCACTGAAAACACCCCACATTTTAGGTACCATTGCAACCAACTGTACATACAATAACATGTTTAATCCTCATTATTAGTAAGCATAATTACTATTCCTACATTACAGTTTAAGAGCAACTTATAACAAAGTACCAGGATTTGAACACAGAATCTCGTTTAACAGCCCATGAACTCAGGTGAGCAAAATAGAATTGATTCAAGAGAAACACTGGTTTTAGAAGGAAGTTACGTTTTAAATATGGTAAGTTCTTTGAGTCATATTGGCAGAAATCCGGTTATTCTTCACTTAGGTAGGTACCAGGCCATGTTGTGCAGTGTTCTCTCCTCCTCTTTCCACTGAGCAAAGTGGAGATTTAGGAAGACTGAATCCCTCAGTGAAGCCAGTATCTTACAACTTCAGTACCTAAGTTTCCAAAGAAGACAACTTTTGCATTTCAGGTGCCCCCTCCTCTGCGACACAAATACAAAACAACCATTTTCTTTTAACTTGGCAATTGGTCGCGGATACCAGGGCATTGGAAGCAGATGACATTTAAGTTCGTCATAGATAAGAACTACATGCTATGTATATTGTCTCTCTCTCTCTCTCTCTCTCTCTCTCTCTCTTTTTTTTTTTTAACATGTTAGAAATCAAAACTAAGGCTTTTGTTTTCTGGACAAGCGTTTTCTCCAGCCCAGTTCTTATTTTTACCTACCACCCTGGAGAAGATGCCGCTCGTCCCCATTATCAATCTTCGAAGGTCATAACTTCCTGACATTAGCTAAACTTCAATAATCTTTCAAGGCAAAACATTACCTCCCCTACTTCATTGATGAGAACTTCTAAATGAAAAACAGAAAAACTTAGGGTGCAGGAACAAGAGCTCCAAATTCTGTCTTAGAAAATTTAGTCAGTCTCAGCCATGGAAACTGGCATTAGCCAGTTTTTCTCAATGCAGCTAATTGGCTACTTTGACAAATCATTTGTATTTTCTGTACACAATAGCACTTTCTGACACCAGGTGGCGATAGAGAGTCACCATTGCTTGAGGTTTTTTTTTTTATGGGGGGGGGGTTATGTTAAGAACTAAAACAAACAACCTCAAAAAAAAAAAAGAAAGAAAGAAAGAAAGAAAGAAAAGAGAAAACAAGGAAAAAAGCAACTATTGAATTAGTTTCGTTGCATGAAAAAGAAGCATTAATTAGGGACTCTACTTGGAGAAAGGAAGACAGCAGTGTAAAAACTGCTTTATCTTCTTGACTAAAGTGCCAGCTCCAGTTCTAAATGTGAGCTCCATTTCCAGGCAGGTGTCTGTGTCTGTGTTTTTCAACCCTAGCTTCTCATTAGAGTCACTTAGGGGACTCCATTTGTGTCCAGCCCCTTCCAGTCTAAATTAGTTGGATTTTTCTTGAAGTTGGGCCCAGATATTTATATATATTTCAAAATTTCAGATAGCTTCATATACAAGCTATGCTTGGGCTAAATGTTTTGATATGGATGCATATTTTAGAAAGGTTTTTTTTTTTTTTTTTTTAACCAGGTACAGAGTCTGGCTTAAACTCAGTGACTTATAATAATAGTTTAACTCAGGACCTACTTATTCATTGCCAAGGTTATGATTATGACCCAGAAGGTCAATATGTTCATTTATTTCAGGGAAATCCTTAACTGGGCTATTCTGGTTATATTAGAGAGTAGAATCTCCTATTAAATATTTGTATTGACTTTTTCCATTCACCGTTTAGAAGCAGCAAAACTGAAAACTGAAATTGAGATGTCCGTTTAGATAATTTGATGCAAGCAGGAATTTAACCCAGGATGGGAAGATGTCTTCAGAGGTGGTGTATCAGCAGGGGCCTGATTGAAGGCCTCTTGGTTGCTCAGCATTTCTACAAACCACAGTTGCCCATCAGTCAGCCAAGCCCCTCTCTTTTGGTTAAAGTTTAAAAACATCGACTTATTAAAACAATTTTCGATTTTCTGTCTTTATTATAAACATAGGATTCATGTGTGATGGGCTAAGGGTGATAAAAAGGTTATTTTCTTGGGGAGGGGTGGTAGAGAAAACATCACCACCGAGGCTGGCATGAGATCAGATGGCATGCATGGAGTGATAAAGCCCAGTCTGAGGCCTCAACAAATAATCAGCTAAGAGGGGACTCTCAGACTAGCGGACTGACAGAAGAATGTAAGAGAAGTCACCTCTTAGTGCCTGAATTGTCTTGTCGATGGTCGCTAAACTCTGGACACACACAGCAGGATTAGAGTGGAATTAAATATGCATCTAAGAGGCTTTTAAGGTGCATAGAAAAGGAAGGTTAGTCAGAGCAAGGCTGCCTGTAGTTTCTGGGGGCTGCCCCTCCCTGGAGTGATGCCTGGAGTCCAGGAGAGGTTACAAAGTAAACCCATTCTGTGAAATACGTTGGCCGTAGCGTCATAGTGTCCTCTAGGACTGACTTGGGCTCTGACACCGCTAAGAGGTGTATTTTGGAGTAAATTTGCTGTATCCCACAGAGCGTCTTCTTCCCCATCTGTAAAACTGGAGAAATAACCGTACCTGTGTCCCAGGCTCCTTGGGGAACTAAAAATTGAGGACCGTGGAGATGGCACAGCAATAAAGGATTTCGCTGCTCTCCTAGGGGATTGAAGTTCCTAGGGGATTGAAGTTCCAATCGCTTCTTAGAAACTCCAGATCTAGGACCCGGCCACGGGCCATGTACACTCACACACTCAGGTTCGCACGCGCGCGCGCACACACAACGCATGCACACAGGCAATGCATGCTTGCACACACACGCCACACACCATAAAAGCAGAAAATATTATTTAAAACGAATAGAGGCAAATCATTGCAGTTCTCTAAATATAGTTTTGTGGATTCTCGGCAGCCTCCTAAACTGGGAGGTGATAGTTTCTGACGCAGGGAGCTAGGAACTCTGGAGGTGGGTTCAGAGCTCAGCATTTTACTAAGCATTCCAGGGTTTTGTGATACACACTAGAATTTGAAAACTACTGATTTAGAAGGTAGTAAACACTGAATAAGTGACTTGCTGTAGAAGGAGAGCCCTGCAGGGAAACCGGTTCAACAAGGCGCACCCTCCCTCTGCCCCCTGCCCGCATCTGTCCCTGTCCTATCAACTGCGGTCAGCCCAGGAGAAGTGGGAGAGCAAATATGACCCCAGCAATTGGAAAAGCGTCACCAGCAGTCAAACCCTGTGTGTGTGTGTGTGTCTTTTATTTCTGAACTCAGAACAAAGCTAGAGTCCAGTGTCTTGAAGAGGCAGCTTGGAGTAAATACTGTGTTGGGAACATTCCTACCTAACTCTATTTATCCTTTAGGGAAGGAAAATAAAACAAAACAAAACAAACTGAAGATGGGCTTAAGGCTTCCCCAAGTAATGGCCATCAGAGAGAAGGTACTTTGCTTGTTTGCATCAGTCATGTTAAATCCTCTATTTGTTTGCGTTAAGTAGAAACAGATTTTTCCTTAATTTTCCCCTTCACTATCTGGCTACAGAACTCCAAACAGATATATCTTTATTTTCCCGGCCAACATCCCTGATTCAATACGACACACTAATACCAAACACGCCTTATGACACGTCAACCCTATCAGCATCGCATCACCCCCTAACTGCTAGTTAATTCTGTCAATCACTTTTGCTGTGGCTGGCTCACGTCCCGATTAGATTACAAGCCACCTAAGATCCAAGAATCTGCATCTGCCTTCATTTCTCATGTCTATTATAGGACTCTGAGATTGTTTTCACAGTCCCAAGCACAGCCCTGGAAGCTTCCTACATGGTGCTCCGTCCATGTTTTAACCATAGAAGAAAGAATATTTTTCACCCGTTAGAGAGCTATAATTACCTCACTGTTTTAACTGGACCACCTACCACTTTGTATGTGTCTCTTTGCTAGCTGGCACTAAAATATAAAGGAGGTCACAAGCACATTTTACCATACATCCAAATAGTATCCAGATGCATCTTAAGCTTAGCTTTAATATATGGATCTGCATCATCTCGTTTTAAACCAGCTATAATGATAAAAAGGTCTCAAATAGCTATGTGTTCTATAATCATAGATAATGTACACAATTCACAAAGTTAGTCTTATAAAAGTCAATGGGTGGAAGCATTTTGAAGACTGCATGTCACATCCTTTGAACTTAGGCATAAGGCATAGCGTTTGAAAGGAGTATTTTTATAAGGGGGGGTCTCTAGAAAACGAAAGTATTTGCCAGCCTAATTGTTCACACATTCCTGCCCTCGTCACTCTGCATCAGCAGATTCGCTGAGGGCCAGAGGACTGTATTGTATTGAGTAGAACTCATGGTAAAATGGAAACAGTTGGGGTGAGAGAAGAGGGTAAACCTCTCCGGGGAAGGTGAAGCTGGAGAGTCCTCCTCTGAGCCTTGGGCCGAGCCAAGGCTGGATCACGCCTGAAAGCGAGAAAGCATTGTGACTTGTTAATTTATGATTCCCCCAAATTTAGATTCAGGGGAAAGGATCCAGGCTCACTCAGATCTATGGCCTTTCCTGCTGGTGTAGAAAGACAGATATAGGTACAGAAACAGTCCCAGACTGCTGACAATCAAGATTTCTAAATATACACCTTTTGTGGGGAGTATTTTTTAGGTCTTTTTGTGATTTTCCAACTGGCAAAGCTTATGTAATTTATTTTATTCTTAAGTTCATACAATTTTTCCCTCACTGGCAATAAACAAAAACAAAGGATATTTTATGAGACTTTTTTCCTTATAACCAGTCTCTGCCACCTTTGCTGAATAATGAACTCTTGTTCTTCATTTCTTTATATCATATACAAGCATAATCCCTGGCTAAGAGTTTCCTTAACATGGAGGCTTATGAGTGAGTATAGTTTGGTGGTGGTGGTGGTGGGGTTATCTTCTTGGTTTATTTATTTTTATTTTTGAATGCAGTCAGTTTTTGATCTTACAAACTCCCTATAGTAATCATATTAATTCTGAAAGTATTTTTAAATAGATAAAATTGTTCTCAATCTGACTTTTTTCCTTAACTGGTTCTTCCTCAGTTCCTCCTCTCTTCTTGCAGCCGCACGAAACATCACTACTTTTTAATTTCTGGGCTCTCTCCGTATGGAGCATACACTTACCTATGTTGGCTAAATAGAAATTTCAAATATAGCCCAGAACTAGTTGATATTTCTAAGACTCTTGGGCTGATCAAAATCCAAGAAGCCAAACAACTAGTGTGGCTATCAGTTTTAATCCAGTTAGCAAAAAAGAGATGGCAGCAAATTTGTTAGGGTGTTGCCGCTCTGTAAACACGGTGGCTTAAGGAAATTGCGTAGTCTTTCTTGGCGTCTTATCACTTTCTTCTAACACAAATCCTCAGTGGTTTTAAACAGGACAATTAAAGTAAAATTGTTGCTTGGAAAGTAGTACAGGGGTGGCGGGGGTGGGAAAGGTTCAAAGGTGGATGGACTGACCAGATGTCTGAGTTAGACCTCAATGAGACACTAGGGATCTAGAAAAACCCTGACTTAATGAGTTAGTCACCCCTTTAAAGTTAACATGGAGCTTTGTGAAGATCCATACTAACCCCAAACTAGAATAATAAAGAATCCCACACATATAAAAGCGGGTATCTCTAATTGGGATAAGTGCTTAGATTGTGGAAAGAACCCTTATTGCCACATCTCAATAGCCAATCTGGACTTTTTACACCTTTGGTAATCAGGAGCTGCAGAAACCTTTTCTCTGTGTGTATATTCCTAAATCTTTTCTGTTCTGAAATCAACTTTAATGGAGAAGAGATTTTCCTCTAAGAGAGAAAAAAATATCATAGCTTGGAAAAGCTGTATGTAGTCTATATGTAGTCTAAGCTTGGACCACCTATGATTGACACATGCCCAGTAAAGATGGACCCCTTTGTTGCCAGGATATCTTGCTTGGTATTTTAGGGCTGTCAACTGTCTGGAAAAACCTGCCTACCTGAACACCACCTGGGGTTCTATTATGGCAAATTAGTAGGCATATGGACTTTTTGGAGGCTCCCTTAAGCTCTGCCAAACTCAGTATTAAGTTTCCATTGTAACTAGTTCTCTTTGGGATGCTCTCCTCCTGGCTTTGGGCCTCTTTTGAGTCTAGGTATATGTCTCTGATTGTTGCTAGCCAGTTCATTTCTAGGACTTCAGCCATAGTAACATACATTTCCGATTTTCCTCCCTGCCCCTCTCAATTTATATAAAACAAGTGCTATCCCACCATTCCACAATGGTACATATTTTAATTTTCTCTGTCTTTGATATTCACAGTATCCTATGTGCCAACAGAATGCATCTCAACTAGGGAAATCACAAGGGTTAATGTTACCAGATCTATAAACCAGAATCTGATTTTTTTAAACAGACAAAACCCACCATACACAAGCACATTCAATTTTGAGAAGCTTTCTTTTAAATATGTGATAATACGGACACAATAGCTCTGTGAGGAGACTGTCCATCTTCTGAGACTGATCAGCCCTACAGTCAGTTTCAAGATAGGAGACACTTTTCCCGACTTTAAAATTAACTTCACATCACCACCAATCCCACCTGTAAGTGTGTCACATGCTTTGGCTAGCCTCAGATGCCAGCATCCTCTCATAAAATCTTCCTTAAAACATGTTAGGGTAAATACTTTCTCGTTACCTATATATCATTACCTATATCAAAGCAGGACTACTGTTTAAGTACTTAAGCAAGCTATTCATAGCACACGATTTCAACTTTCATTTCACCTGAAGACATCCCAGCTTGACTTTGCTGGACAACAGAAATCCTAACGCTTGGGGATCTCTGAGTCTAACATTCAGGAACTAGATGGTTGAGACAGTCCGAGGATGGTATGGCTAAGGGATGGAATTTTCTCTTCAATCTTCTTTCTGCCGCACTTTTTCATCAAAATCCTAATCTCAATATATAACTGATATACATACTGGTGTTTTCTCTCTTTAAGAATATTTTAAATGTACTGAAACCTAAAAATATCCAATACACTCACCAAACATCTTTAAACCTTTACACACATTTTAGAGGGGCTGGAGAGATGGCCAAGGGGTTAAGTATGCAGACTGCCCCTTGCCAAAGGCCCAAATGTAGTTCCCAGTACCCACGCCGTGTGGCTTACAACTGCCTGAAACTCCAGCTGTCGGGAATCCGATGCCTCTGGCCTCTGAGGATACCTGTATCCACACACACATTCTCCATCATGCATATACAATAAAAAAAAAATGAAATGAATCTTTAAAAATATTTTAGGTTGTTGCCTTGTTCGGAAGAGATCAGGCTCTTCCTTTTAATAAGGGCATCCCTGATAACTGGAGTACCATTTTCATTCTCTGAACTTGCAGCCACTAAAAGAGAACCATTATGTGGACTTAAGCAGCAATATTGGCATGGAATTATAAGAGTCAAACTCAAAAATAGAAGGCTGTGTTCTCACAGGGGAAAGTGCCGTCACCAACTCTATGATGACATTTAGCCCTGTGGAAATACGAGTGTTCTCTAGCATTCCAGCACTTAGACATCAATTCGTGGTGGTCTCGAGCTATGTTTTTGTTCTGGCACATTAAACAGAATGAAGACATATGTCTAAATTTAAGACATCCTTTTAATGCTCTGTGCACGAGAGCCAGCTGAGAAATGCGAACTATTTCAAAGCGCTAGAAGAGGAATTGTAGACACATCCTTTGTTTGGGCATATATTTTTAATTATCCTGCCTTTTAATATTCTTCTCCATTTGAGGATAATCAGACAGAATGGATCCTGCTGGGTATTGTCATGCTTAATAAACGTAAGACTGAACATCTGCAAATATGGCGACAGTGTGGCGCGGAGGACGCACCAGTGACCAGGCTGCATTCTGATGTAATTATAACAGCACATGGAGCTGCAAGAATGTAACTCCCTGTTTACATTAGTGCTAGCGCTTGGAGTCAACTCGTTTTCAGTGAGGTGCTAAGCAATGTCTACCGGGTGAGCTCGCAGGCTCATGAAGGCACGGATTAAACGTGCAGTAGGATCGTGGTGGGGGCAGGCAGATGAAAGGTTGTAAGCTATCAGGGCTCAGGGCTGCAGCCCCAGGTTAATTTAATCAAGTGATGGCTGTGTGACCCCGGGCGTCAGGGAAACCCCTGTGCAGCTCTCATGGAGCTCGGGAGAAAGGGAAGCACAGTCATATACGGGGCATTTTCCTTCTTCTATTTAATTTTCCCCATTCTCTTTACCTATTTAAGTATTTATTATCCACTTCACAATTTCCAAAAGGCAATTAGGAAACACCAGCTGAAGTGTTTGGACCAACGTTGGTACATCTCACCTTTTTTTTGGGTCCATGGACGAAGTGGGTAGTGGCTCGGTGGTGTCAGAAAACTGATGACACTTGGGAGTCTGCCGTAACGAAAGTCAGGTTCCTTGTTGTCAGACAAGTGAAGAATGAAAGTGGAGAGGCAGAGCGAGACTAAGTCCTGTGGTCTTGAATTAGAATTCAAGGCATCATTAGAGGCTCAGCATCTTACAGATGAGACATACACACAAGTGTAGACATACATTGTGCATCTATTCATACATATATGTTATATATGCACTTACATATAATATATAACTATATTATACAATAGATAGCTATCATTTGTTTGTTTCTCATCTGTCACATCTGTCTATCTATCTATCTATCTATCTATCTATCTATCTATCTATCTATCTATCAATCTATCATCTCCTAGCTTAATACCCTGTAAAACTCCAAGTACAGCAAATCCTGACCGTGTTCACATTTAGTACCCAGCTCTTAGTTTCCAAGCATGACTCTCTAACGAAAGGAAACTGGAGAACACTAGGAAAATGTCCATCCTGAGCCCATGGTAGGAAAGGAACAGGACTGTGCTCCAGTTCTTTCTCCTTTTAAGAAAGGGCCTCACCACAAAGTGACCTTGAACTAGTGATCCTTTAATCTGGGCCTCCCAGGCACTAGGATTGAAGATTATGCACCATCCCCTGATCCTGGAACTTTCTGTTATATCATAAGGTAAGGACAGACTCAGAGAAAAATCAGCTATTCCAGAACAGAGAGGCTGAATTGAAAGGAGGACTGCCTCTGAGCATCAAAATAAGGTGTGACCATAGAAGACTAGAAATCACTGGAACCTGTGAGCCCATGGAGATAGAAACATATATATGAATGTATGAATGAATTTCCACATTTGAAAGGCTGATACAAGGAGATCATCACAAGTTCAAGCCCACAGAGTGAATTACATGTCAACCTGGTCTACGGAGTGAGACTGAGACTCAAGAACAAGCAAGCAGACTCTGGAGAGATTGTCCTTGGTTCATAAAGACCAGAGTTCAAGTCCCTAGAATTCATGTAAAAAGCTAGGTACAGGGCATGCCTGTGTAAACCCTTTGTTGTGTGGAGGAAGGGAAGAAACAGGAGAGTTGTTTGAGCTTGCCAGCCTAGCTTGTGGCTCAGTGAGAGACCCCGTTTTGAGAAATAACATGGAAAGTGAGAGAAAGTAGTACAGCTGGCATCCTTCTTTGTCCTCTGAGTGTGCAAGGGTGTGTGCGTGTGTGTGTGTGTGTACATGCACACACACACAGGGGACAACTGTTTGCTGCAGGTAAATAAGGCAAAAGAAGTGAATGTGGAAATGTATTTCAATACTCTTCCCTGTCATAGGAAGTTGGCATAAAAACTGTAATGGTAGAAAATTAAATATTTGTTATAACTCAGAAAGAATCATCATGATGCCACAACTCGCAGGTGAGCTGGAAGTAAGAAATGGGATTTTATGTGGTCTCTAGCATCTGCCATCAAAATATTTATTGCTTTAAATGGGAAGGAAGACATTTCATGTGGAAAACTCTGGCAAACATCATCCGCTAGCCAAGGGATTACAAGTAACACCAACAATAATGTCATGTGCTAGTCACAGTGACCCAGGATGGAATCTGTTCGAATGAAAACATCACACACACACACACACACAGACACACACACACACACACCTGGCTTTAAGGATATTCTCTACCCAACTGCCCATCAAGGCACAATGAAGTCACTCAGGCATGGCAGCACACCCCTGTAATTCCAGCTCTGGGGGAGCAGAGACAGGAATGTCACTAATTGAGGTCAGCATGGGAGACAGTGAGTCTGAGCATCGAGGTTGTGAAAGCGAAGGGGATTATATAGAACTATTCCAGACTGAAAGAGTCTAGATAACCACACAAAGCACTAACTCTTGGCAGATGTTTGTGCTAGGATATTACTGAGAAAATAGGCAAAAATTTAAATTTGAATGAGCATAAGGAACTTGAGGTTTTTTTCTTTTTTCTCTTTTTTTTTTTTGCAGGTTTTACAACTTTTCTTTAAGATTAGGTCCTATTTAAAACAAGATCATTAAAAAGTGTAAGAGCCAGACAGTGGTGGCGCACGCCTTTAATCCCAGCACTTGGGAGGCAGAGGCAGGCAGATATATGTGAGTTTGAGACCAGTCTGGTCTACAAGAGCTAGTTCCAGGACAGACTCCAAAGCTACAGAGGAACCCTGTCTTGAAAAACCAAAAAAGAAGAAAAGTGTAAGAGAAACAAAATGTTATGCGTCTGTCACAGCAAGGGCACATTAGAAATTTACCAGTCTTATTTCTTATGCCATGCTCAGAAAACCTTTGACAACAGATACCATCCTACCATTTTATCCATCCTAGAAAGCCAGAATGTTTAATCTTTCAGTCATGTGCTGCTTTATCTTTTCACTAGACATTAACTTTTGTAGTCTTATGCATCAAAATAAGACAAGTTTAGCTGTTGTGTCCTCATTCATTCTAAGAGTGTCCCCAAGTAATGGGAAGAGTAAAATGTTAAACCTGTAAAAACGTGAGTGTCTTCAGCAGTTTATAAAGACTGTTCAGATTTCTACATCGTGGCGCCTTTGCTACAGGAACACAAGCGTCCACTTTGGCAGACAGTCTACAAAGGTTCACCTCTGTATACAGACTCCTATTTGAAAAGGAGGAGCTAAAAAGAAAGGGGAGAGTGTCTAAAAGGAAACACAGAGGATTCTACCACGTCCATTCCCACAGTAGTAGCATTTCAGTCACAGACTCAACACATCATGTGTACAATTAATTCTTTTTTTTTTTTTTTTTTTTTTTTGATTTTCGAGACAGGGTTTCTCCGTAGCTTTTTCGTTCCTGTCCTGGAACTAGCTCTTGTAGATCAGGCTGGCCTCGAACTCACAGAGATCCGCCTGCCTCTGCCTCCCGAGTGCTGGGATTAAAGGCATGCGCCACCACTGCTCGGCTACAATTAATTCTTATTTCCTTCTTTCTTTCTATCTGGCGTGTATGCATGTGTTCATGCTTGCATGTGTGTGTGTGCGCGTGCGTGCGCACGTGCATGTGTGTGTGTGTGTGCGCATGTGTGCATGCATGCATATGTGCCACAGAATAGTTGTTGAGGTCAGGGGACAATTTATAGGAGTTGGTCCTCTCCAGGGTCTGAACTTGGGTCGTCAGGCTTAGCAGCAAGCACCTTTATAAAATGAGCCATTTCATTGGCCCAAGATGTTTTTCTGTAATCCTTGCCAGTATCTGCTACCTTTCATTATTATAACAATATTCATTTAAACAATTATGAGCTGACTTATCACTGTGGTTTCAATATTTGTTTCTCTGATGAATAGTGATATTGAGTACCTTTTTAAAAATATATTTCCTGCCAAACTGTGTATTAGCTTTTAAGAAATGTGTTTTGGGTCCTTTGTTGGGAGAAGTGATAGAAATGAGTATCCTGGTGTTCTTGATTTCTGAGGGGAAAAAAAAACCCTTAAGCATTTTGTTATTAATACACATAGGGTCTTGTCTGTGTTAAGGTACATCTTTCTTGTGTCAAATTTGTTGATGCAGGATGTTTAATTTTGTTAAATACTTTCCCTAAGTCTATTAAGATCACTATAACTTTTTGTCTTCTTTATGGTTAATATTGACTATTACTGTTTTTAATATGCTAAAACTCACTCAAGTCTTTTAATCTTACTTCATGTAGTACTTTTCTCTTTATAACAACCTAGAATCATTGGATTTACTTTATTTCTGCATAAATAATCTTCCTAAGCTGATTCTCTTAGCTTCTTAATGATGATCTGTGTACCAAGTGCTAGCTGCAGGCGTTATGAATAAATTACAATATACCAAGCTAAGAAACCCTTTGATAACAAGATACCATCCTACTATCCTACCCATCCCTGGAAGACCAGAAATTTGAATCTTTCAGTAATTTACTTTTTTATCTTTTCACTAGACATTAATTATTTTGTAGTCTAGAAAATAAAATGTTCAAGAAGATTCCTTTCTGTTTGGTAGCGCTTATAGTACTGGAGGGTGCTGAGCATTTTACCGGGGCAAATCTCGTCAACAGTCGTATCCAGCTCAGAACCCCATGAACTACAGTACTGGCTACATAGTATAATGCCTATGGGTGTAGTAGTGGCATAAATAGTATGTGAGAAACCACTACTTGATAATTGGATGTAAGGCTCAGTCCATAGGCAGAAACACATTCCTGGTAATGTAAATCTGAACAAGAACCCATGGTTGGGCCGGGCGGTGGTGGCGCACGCCTTTAATCCCAGCACTTAGGAGGCAGAGGCAGGCGAATCTCTGTGAGTTCGAGACCAGCCTGGTGTACAAGAGCTAGTTCCAGGACAGGCTCCAAAACCACAGAGAAACCCTGTCTCGAAAAACCAAAAAAAAAAAAAAAAAAAAAAGAACCCATGGTTGGGGAAGCTCATAGGCTAAAACCACCCTCTCACTTCACATCCCTATCCATAAATGAATGTAGCTGTCAGATCTTCTCAGAAAAGTTTCTTTGTGTAGTCAGTGAGTGAGTAACACAGAAACTCAAAACTGACCAAAGTGCAGAGAAAGTATCAATGAAATTCTCAGCTACAAATGGGATGTGTGTGTGTGTGTGTGTGTATCTTAGTCTCAGGGCCTATGGTGGAAGATGAGCCAGAAAGAGTGTAGGAACCAGATTTCAGGGAGGATTGGAGTAAAACAGCACTTTTTGGATATGACCGAGTTGCAGTACCAAAGAACTCACAAGAGCTGTCGTTAACTACACAAGACCAAGCCAGTCAACATTCTAGCATGGAGGTGGGGAGGGCCTCACGAGCCCCTCCCCTCAATGAGAAGTTATTGACAGTTGATGACTTCTGGGAAATATAGAGTTAGTTTTCTTTAAGGGTGTGGTTCCAGATATGCTAGCCACCACTTTCTAGTGGATGGCTTCATATCTAAGAATATATGGGCAGTGTGAGTTAGATTTTATGATATATGCATATGTCTGTATTAGACTATTATGCGTATATGAAGACATATGCATATAGATACGTGTGCATATGGACACAGTGCTGGGAGAGAGAAGGAGGTGGGGGTGGGTCTGGAAAGATGCAGAAGGAGGGATGGAGAGATAAATATGATCAAAATACATGTATGGATTTGCTCAAAGAATTAATGAAAATGTTACATTAATAAAAGTTTAGATCTCAAAGATAAACCAAATAATATTTACAGACTAAAATGCATTCTTTATTAAAAATGTTCACTTTAGAAAATAATGAAATAAATTCCACTAAGTAAAGACATTAAAGATTGTCAAAACATACGTTTAGGGACTTTTTAACCTATGTATTATGTTTAATAATATCACAACAATTTTTAGAATTAATTCTTCAGGATAACACTGAGGATGTTATTATGCTTATTTGTGTGAAAAAAAATTAAATTTAGGGACCATTGCTGAATTGCCCTTTAGAGACAAAAGGGTATAAAATAATAAAATCAAAACTTTATTAACGTAATTTTTGGAAACGGCTCATTCTGTTTCACAAAAACCATGAATAAGCATTGATACTTTGCAACTGAACATTTGTAACATTTGCAACTGAACATGGAGACATTCTGCTACTACAACTAGCATGAGCTTTGTCACTTCGCTGGGACGTGATTTTCAAAAGCACAGCCTACAAAGCAGTCATGAGACTCAGGCAGGTGCCCTGCACTTGCTCCTCCTTTGTCATTTACTATTCTTCACAAGAATTCTACAGCAGAGAAAAATGAAAGAAAACCTGCAATGAAAGGGAAAATACAATTTTCATGTGGCCAAATTATATGATTCTTTAACGAAAGGAATTCAAGAAAAGCCAAAAGTGTACACTTACATTTTTTCTGTTCTCGAAGGTTCTGGTGCAGATTCACACACACGTGTGCGCGCGCACACACACACACACACACACACACACACCAGTGTCCTGCTGCTCACTCCACCGACCGTCTAACAAACTCATATCTTTGTATATCAAGTGAATTCTGTATGAAGTTCTAATATAAGCTTCTAATTTGCCTCATGGATATATAAAACCTACTCGAAAGAGACAAATGGAAGATATCTACTAATAAATAGTTTTCCTTTGATTGGGAATGTAGCTGAATGGTGGAGCCCTGGCCTAGTATGCAAAAGGCCCTAGGTTTGATGCCCAGTAACACACACATACACACATGCACACACACACATGTGCACATATTCACATACACACACATCTTATCTGATGAAAACGCACACAGAAAGAGAGAGAGAACAAAGTGAAAACAGGAAAGAAAATAAAATAGCAAAGAAAAAAAGAAAGTGGAATTGGCTTGGCTTGGAAGGTGCTTCAGTTGGAAAGGTGCTTGTTACCCACACATGAAGAGCAGAGTTCCAGCCCAGAACCCAGCTACAGTTAGAAGGAATGTTGTGTTGCTATGGAGGTGCATATATATTAAACTTGTTTACAAAGACTGCTAGCATGGATAAGACAGTCTGTTCAGAGAATAATTCGTTGACTAGACTCTAACCCTTACCAAGGTACGTGGTCAACAGCGCTAAGGACAGGGATTACAGAAGCCTCAGCAAAACCCACCAATTTTCAAATTACAATGCCTTACAGGCAACGAGTACAGTCTTTCCTTTTTTGATACCACAAAACTTGCTTCTAAATATTGGCAATGACTGATTAATTTAATGGCCTTTGCTTTTAATTGTTAAGTATTTTCAATGAAAATCAACAAGGCTCTTCCATCTCTAACTTCTCGTTTCTTCCGCTTGTTCTTCCTGTGCTACAACACCCTCCTGTGACTTTTATGGTTGATTAAACCTGACATTTGCATTTGTTCTTAACCTGCATAGACCAAGGTTTGCACTGTTTAGCCTTGGATGGAGAACCCACTTATCCCAGTACTGATTTAAGCAGCTCATAAAAGAATTTTAGTTTGGCAGAAATTATAGTTGGTGAATGGATCAAGAGGATCAATTTGGCACACCAAAAGTAGAGTCGTAGTAATAGAATATCAGTTTTAGATTGCAAATATTGAGCCAGACAACATGCTGTTTGATCTAAAATTGCAGTTAACGATGAGGCCAAAATAATGTTCCTTTTCCTAATGACAAGTCTTCCACACATTTCAAAATTTTAACCTCAGAAAGCTGTGGAAAGCAGGCTCACACCACTCATCTACACTGTAAATCATCAACTTCAAAGCTGGTCAGATGAAAGGTACAGGCAAAGGGGATATTGTGCTTTGTCCAGCCATACAGTGTTAAAGCCGAGAAGACAGTCTGCTGGATTCTTATGGGACTTATTAACTAAATAGTGTTTGTCTTCCCTTCCTGGCTAACTAACCTACCCAGAGTAAGTAATGAGCTCAGAGAAAATAAAACAAATACTTAGCCCTTTCCAATGCTTCCAACTGCTCTGCCACCCACTAGCCCTTTGACTGCTGTGTTCTTAATTTTGTTTGACTTTAGGGTTCCAAATGAGCTAAGCAAGAGAGTGCAGGAGATGGTGCCGAGAAAGTAAAGAAGGTTTCTTTGTTTTCCATGTGTAACCAGAAAGATTCTCAGAAGCATGTCAGTCAGCACATTACACGACTTTAAGATTCAAGTTAAAAAGAACTTCCATTCCCAGCTCTCAATCTGTTGCTTGTCTGAAACAGGTGTGTGTGTGTGTGTGTGTGTGTGTTGGAAAGCATTTGTTCTTAGCCACATCTAAGGCATTGATGGGTTTCCCCAAGACTTCTAACCTCTGCTGTCTCTTTTGTCCCAGCCCAGGGATCCTTCCACTCTACTTCTCAAGACGGGGACACCAAGAGGATACTTTTGTTTGCTACTTCACCCAAAGCTTTCTTGCAGGTAGGATCAAATTAGTGCCACTAGTCATCAAATGACAATTTTCAGTAATCAGGAAGATTTCTAATTTTGAAAGTATCAACAAATAATGACTCCTCCAAGTGTGCAATGCTTCTATTTACCATAGAGAACGGCGGTGAGTATAAAAAACCTTTGACATTCATTATTCTTTTTGTTTTGTTTTGTTTTTGTTTTTCGAGACAAGGTTTTTCAGTAGCTATGGAGCCAGTCCTGGAACTCTCTCTGTAGACCAGGCTGGCCTTGAACTCTCAGAGATCCACCTGCCTCTGCCTCCTGACTGCTGGGATTAAAGGCGTGCACCACTACCCCAGCTCAATATCACATGCGCTCACTCACAAGTGGCTTTTAGACATAAAGCGAAGAAAAGCCAGCCTACATTTCATAATCCCAAAGAACCTAGACAATAATGAGGCCCCTAAGAGAGACATATATCTACCTAATCTACATGGGAAGTAGAAAAAAACAAGATCTCCTAAGTAAATTGGGGGTGTGGGGACCATGGGCGAGGAGGAAGGGGAGGGGAGAGGAAGGAAGGGGTGCAGAGAAAAATATATAGCTCAATAAAAACAATAAAAAGCTTTTTACATTAAAAAAAAAACACGGAATGGTAGGGTTAGAGAGATGGCAGTTAAGGGCACTTGCTGTTCTTGCAAAGGACCTGGGTTTAGGTCTCAGCTTCTGCACCTGGCTGTTCACAACCATCCATAACTCCAGTTCCGATGACCTAATGCCCTCTTCTGGGCTCCAGAGACGTATGTGCACACCCAGACACCCACACATATATGTAAATACACCTTAAGAAGAATAAGGAGTATAGATTAGGGAAGGGATGAAGAAGGATGGGATGGTTAAACACAACAAATGATATACAGCCGGAGTTGTCCGTTTTCCCAAGAAATGACAGCATGATGCACACGGGAAGGACAAGCAGTCGCAAGTGTCCCACAAACTTCCTACTTCCCAAGTCATTTCAATCAATGGACATTTAAGTGGGCAACAGAGAAACCCAAATGTGCTATTGCCACTATGAAGCTGTGGCAAATTCATTCCTGCTACAAACTGATTAGCTTTTCAGAGCTATAAGTTGATTTGGCTAATTGGCTTCCATGTAAGGAAATCCCCTAACTTTAAAAAAAAATTCCCATATTGTAAAGTAAGTCTTTTGTGTAAATGTTTTAGGACTTAGTAACTCATTATTTTATTTTCCTGATGTATACATGTGTATATTAGTAATGGAATAGATGATACTAAATTAAGGCCTTTTTATTTTATGGCATATTAGAATACCATGTATCCCTGAAAGTTCTTAAATGGCATTGCAAAATAGCCAGCTTATTATAACATTCTTCCTGTGGCTATAAAGTGTGAACTTGAAAATATCTTTAATGATTAAAATAAAATTAAACATTGAAAGATCAAGTTCATTTAAATTTTCTATACATGGGCCTTTCTAACTTAGATCTTGCCTCAGAGAAGAAAAAAATATTAAAAAGTTTTTAAGCATCTTACAGTAATTGAGAAACAGAAAAGGCTATTAGTGGTTTTCACTAAGAGATAAAAATGACAAATTCTCCCTTCTGTGACTGGCGGCGCGGACCGCCATGAAGGCCTCGGGCACACTCCGGGAGTACAAGGTGGTGGGACGCTGCTTGCCCACCCCGAAGTGCCACACACCACCTCTGTACCAAATGCGCATCTTCGCACTCAACCATGTGGTGGCCAAGTCCCGCTTCTGGTACTTCGTGTTGCAGCTGAAGAAGATTTAGAAGTCATCCAGGGAAATCGTGTACTGTGGGCAGGTGTTCGAGAAGTCCCCCCGTCCCCCCCCCGCGCGTGAAGAACTTCGGCATCTGGCTGCGCTATGACTCCCGCAGTGGGACACACAACATGTACCGCGAGTACCGCGACCTGACCACTGCTGGGGCTGTTACACAGTGCTACGGAGACATGGGTGCCCAGCATCGTGCCCGTGCACACTCCATCCAGATCGTGAAGGTGGAAGAGATCGCCGCCGGCAAATGTCGCCGGCCGATTGTCAAACAGTTCCATGACTCCAAGATCAAGTTCCCCTGCCCCACCGTGTTCTGCAGCGCCAGTACAAGCCTTGCTTCACTACCAAGAGGCCTAACACCTTCTTCTAAACCCAGAGACCCACTGAATAAAAGTCCAGACTTCAAAAAACAACAAAAAAGTCAAATTCTTTGAACTTTAAATTATTTTCCATTTTTTACTTTAATCATACATTACACGTATCATTTAAAATAATGTGTCTCTGTGTGTGAAGTGTGCATGATATATCTGTGTATATGTGTTCATGTGTTTATTTAGGTATGTATGCATATGTGCACACATACGGAAGTCAGACTCAGTAGGTGTCAATCATTTTCCACTTTATTTTCTCAGACAAGGTCGCTAACAGAACCTGGAGTGCATTGATTCAACCAGACTGGCTGTCCAGTCGGTCCTGTGGGTTTGCCTGTCTTCGTCTCTCAGAATGGGCCACAGGTGCTCACTGCAACACCTGGTTTTTACATGGGTGATGAAGATTTGAATTCAGGCCCTTGTACTTATGCAGCAAGTACGTTACCATCTTCCCAACCCAAAATTACAATTTTTAAAATTAAAAAAGAATGTCTTTTCTGCTTTCATTCAGACATGGATATAAAAGGAGCAAAGATGGACAGATGGAAGCTACAATCATTACTTTGAGATATATATATATATATATATACACACACACACACACATATTGTGTGTGTACATTATGTGTGTACACCTCTTCCTCCTCCCTCTCCCTCTCTTCCTCCTCCTCTCTCTATATGTGAGTGTGGGTGTGTACATCCATGGTATGTATGTGGTCAGGGGACAGCGTCCAGTGTCCTTGCCTTATACCTTATTTGAGACAGAGTACCTTTGTGTTCACTGCTGTATATACTAAGCTGGCTGGCCCATGAACTTCTAGGGCTTGTCCTGTCTGCCGCTAATCTTTCCTTAGAATCACTAGCATTATAGACGCATGCTACTGAGTCATCTTTTATGGGTTCTGGGGATTCAAACTCAGGTCCTCACCTATGTTCAGCAAGCACTTTGTATATTGAACCATCTCCCCAGCCCAGGTATAATACTTCTAACGGAGACCACATTGCTTACCAAGCTACGTGCCCATGACCACACATTGCAAGACTGAAAAGGGCAGTTTCCTAATTTGCTGAACCTAAGTAGTAAGACATTCAAATGAATTGTTCAAAGTTCCATGGTACATCCATGACTTAGCCAATATTCAATGATTTTACTTTTGTAAGTTCTCTTTCCACCATGTCAGCATCATGCACTTACATCAGCCTTGAAAATCTGTTTGGTTTTGCTGCAGCTAATACATCACAAACAGACTGTTCTAAGCACTTCACAAATAAGAGCTTATGCACACCAACCTTATGGAGTAGATAGCATTATCTCCATCTCTTTGCACAGAGGGATGCTGGGGTTACGGAAGCTGGCTCGAGGCCATACAGCCAGTGGTAATTGAGAACACAGGCCAACTGATTTCAGAGTACACTTGATCACCACACTGAATGGCATGCTTACTGGTGTCCCAGCGGTTGTGTTAGTCAGTAAGCGCTCCTCTTTTTACTGCTGGGTCATCTACGAGATGGCTGATAAGAAACATTTCATAAAGAGCGAAGGGAATTGCGTTACTTCCTCCAGGGATTGCTTTACTTATGTACTCCCTGATCATTAAGGCCCCATTTGACAAATTCATTCTCTTTGGAGTTTGAGTCGGTGTTTGGCCCTTTAACAATGCGGGAAACGGAGCCCCACGTGAGGCGCTGATGGCAGAACCGAGAGTGTACTGTTCCTCAGACCCTTTGCTCAAGGGTAATTTCCTTGGCCTCTACCATTGTTTGCTGGTTATACTGCGGCTTACAACATTTCAGGGAGCAAATACAAAATGTTCTCCTCATGCTATGATAGAACTTTCCATTTCAAGGAAGCAGATTCCAGTGGGCGCGAGGCTGCCTGGAAGCGAAGCCCTTCTTATGAGGTTAATATAAAACACAAAAACAAAAACACACTGCGGAGCATGACCCTTTCAGGGTGCACGTGTCCTGCATCTGGGCTGCTGTGCAGTGTGGGCCCCTGGCTGAGGCTCCATCCACACACGAAAAAAGGGGAGAGAGGCTCCAAGAATAAGAAGAGGCAGGCAAAACTAATACACTCTGATTTCCCATTTGGACTTGTGTAAAATACACATAACATGAATTTGTCTTCTTAACCATTCTCAGCATGGAACTAGAGCAAGGAGTAGGTTTGTGTTGAGCATCATTGCCTCTTCTTCCCTGTGCAAGTTTTACCACCCAAGCCCCTCTAAAGACAGATACTCTATTCTGTGTCTCCTCACTCTTGGCAGCCAGTGGTCGACTTTCTATCACGGAATTTTCCTATCCAAGATACCTCCTATAAATGGAGTCATGCAATGATTTCTTTGTGTGACTCACTTATTTCATATAGCTTAATGCCACCAATTTTATCTGTCATGTAGTATGTGCCATAATCTCCCCCCATTTAAGGATAATATTCCACAATATGTGTATAATAAATGATTCATCTATTTATCAGTAGATCAACTCTTGAATTTCTTCTACCTGTGCTTATTGCAAAGAATAGTGTAATAAGCATGGGTATGTGGAATCTCTGCAGGTCCCTCCATTTGCTTCTTGGAGGGGGATGTCTCCAAAGTAGACTTGATAGACCTTGAAGTAATACACACATACATACATACATACACACACACACACATAT
Source organism: Chionomys nivalis (assembly GCF_950005125.1). Classification (NCBI taxonomy): domain Eukaryota; kingdom Metazoa; phylum Chordata; class Mammalia; order Rodentia; family Cricetidae; genus Chionomys; species Chionomys nivalis. Next base: position 28,378,678 of record NC_080093.1, on the reverse strand, counting down.
ATACATATAATCACACAGCCATACTGTTCCCTACAAACTTTACCCTATTTGACAACAAGCAGGTTTTTTTTTTTTTGTTTTTCGAGACAGGGTTTCTCTGGAGCTTTGGAGCCTATCCTGGAACTCCCTTTGTAGACCAGGCCGGCCTCGAACTTACAGAGATCCGCCTGCCTCTGCCTCCCGAGAGCTGGGATTAAAGGCGTGCACCACCACCGCCCGGCTAGAACAAACAGGTTTTAAAGCAAACACATGTCTTCAGTTTCTCTGCTCGTTTTTTTAAAAACTTCCTCATAAAGGTTAAGTGTCTAGTAAGTACTTTTGGTTCTTAATCTTTTTTTTTATTATTATTATTTTTGGTTTTTCGAGGCAGGGTTTCTCTGTAGCTTTGGTGCCTGTCCCGGAACTAGCTCTTGTAGACCAGGCTGGCCTCAAACTCACAGAGATCTGCCTGCCTCTGCCTCCCGAGTGCTGGGATTAAAGGCATGTGCCACCACCGCCCGGTCTTAATCATTTTGTGACTGACATCTGTACTAGCTATCATCTGAATCCAAACCCAGTTTTTAGTACAGCATAATAAATAAATAAAAATAGGCAATTCAAGGATTACAATTCACTGTGTTTTACTCCCATCATTTTATCCCCAAACCAATATAAATCAAAATAATGCAAAAAGCGAGCACCCACATAGATCTCTGGAACATTCTGAGGGCACAAGGGAGAAGAGGTTAGAATACAGAGGAAACAGAGAAAAAGTCTTGACGTGAAATGAATGACTACTGACGACCGCATTATTCCACAGAAAGATTCCTGTTTGGAGAAGACAGACATTCTCTCTTTTCCTGGACCAAGAAGGAGAAACACAGTCCAGAATCTGGGGCCGTCTTTTCCTCCAATTGGAAATGACTGGTGTCAGAAGAGTGGACAGCCCAGGGAGGAATGTGAGCTCAGTGGCAGTCACAGAGCCAGGTTCTCATGGTGCAGTGGAGCTAGAAAGGACACACGACACCAGCAGCTCACGCTCTGCTGGGGCCTGGCCTCTTCCTAGCTGGCTGACATCTTTCTCCAGCTGGCTCTTTCCTGGGCTGCGACTTCTTCAGCACATCCCCTTCGTAGCTGTGGTTTGGCACTCGGCAAGGACCCCACTGCCCCAAGTTCCCTCTGGGCTTGTTTCCAGAGAGCAACGGTCTGACTATTTCCACTACTGAATTTACCCACAGAGACAGGCGGGGGCAGCTTTTTTTAGATGGCCAAAGCAAATTGGCATGGATGACTGGGAGTCGTGTGGTCATAATCAGATCTGGTGTCTGGGACACCAAAGCACACACGCGCAGTTGGTGAGCTGCTGGAAAGGTTTTTCTGCTGTCTCAGAGACACCCCTGGCTTAAGATGTGCAAGCATTTGAAGACTGAATGAAAACTCCTCCTCATACATGGTGTCTGGCTGTGGCCAGAGGGAGTTGTCAAACTGAAGTTGTTTAACAGTTGCTTTTTGTCCCCAGTGCCAAGAAAGTGACTCTGAGTCTATATACCCTGGTGGTGTCAAAGCAGAGAGCTACAAACAATGGCCTGCAAAGCCAAACACAACTTGCCTGCTGTTTTCATTCACCCTCTAAGTTCGGCCTGGTTTCTTCATTTTTCGATAGTTGAGAAAAATCAAAAGAATATTTTGTGACACATTAAAATGATACAAAATTCAAATTTCAGTACCCATGAATAAAGTTTTATTGGAACGCTGCCACACCCGTTCACTTACACACTGTCTCTGACTGCTTACAAGCTTCAAATGCAGAGCTAAGTAGTTGCAGCTGAGACCTTATGCCCTGCGAAGTCTGAAATATTTACTATCTTGCCCTTTACGAGCAGCTGGTTTCCCAACTCCTGTCCTAAAGCGAGGGCCAATGGGAGCAACAGAAGGAAGGAGATGTGGGAGGGAACTTGGAAAATGAGTATTTAGACTTATCCTTTTTTCTGTCCTTGCATTCTTATGTGGGATGGTGGCCTCCATCGCAAAGGGGACAGTAAGATTTCCTTTATTATTATTGTTTTTGGTATTTGTCTTGTCAAATACACACCCACTCACACACACCATACACATACACACACACACACGCATACACACACACACACGCCACATTCATGCTCAGATCACTTTTGTATCTCAGATGAACAGAGCAATGTGCTTGTGCTCTTCCAATTGCAGAAAGAAGCTAGAATGTGTAAATTGTAGACTCCCCTCCTGATGGACCTTAAAGGATTGAGCAAAGTAATCTGGGGGGATGTATTCAAAATGTGCAGATGATAACATGCCAGCAAGCATGTCAGTGCAGTATTCTAGATACAGACACTACTTTCAAAGTCCAATCAGGCTGTATGGTCAAGTTATATGATGTGGACCCTTTACAATAGTGTGGTTTCAACTGACCACTTAAAATGAAGGCTATAGTTTTGGGTTAGATAATATACAAGGATGACTTCAGAAACCACCCGGCCCCTTATCTACAGTCCACAGGGAGCACACTGCTGCTTGGGCTAGACAGACCTGTAATAGCCAGTGAGTAATCTGACAGCCAGAGGCGGCAAAACAAGACCCAAGAGGAATTAAGAATTGGAAAGGGGGTGAAAAACATGCCCACAAAGGTCCAGGCCATCCACACTTCCTTCTTTTGCTTGAGATTTCTCTTTGTTTTCTCCTTGTGAAACCCCATCTCAGTAAGTTTGGCTCCCCACTCACCAGACTGCATGTGGAGAGAGATGTCTATACCACCAAAGCATTGGAGGGAAGTAGAGAGTGTACTATGTTATATATAATAGAGGCCCCTTTCAGCCCACCAATGCAGTGGCATATTTGGTGAGCTCTGTTTGATGCTGAGATTTCTCTGCTATTCTTTTTTCAACTCCAAGGCTTTTGGTTCTCAGTCGCGGCTGCCTCTAATTCCTTTCACTAATTCCTGGCTGCTCCTGGATGTCATTGAACCACAGCCTATAGGCTGAGACCGCAAGTCAGTTTCCCGGCCACCCAGACTAGAGTTATCACACAAAAACTACATTAATTACAACACTGCTTGGCCCATGGTTCAGGAATATTTCTAGGTAGCTCTTACATCTTAAATTAATCTATTTCTATTAATCTATGTATCACCACGAGGCTGTGGCCTACCAGTAAGTTTCTCATTTCTGTCTCCTTTTGGCAGCTACATGGTGTCTCCCAGACGACTCCACCTACTCTCTCTCTTTATCTCTGTTTGGATTTCCTGCCTGGCGTTATTCTGCCCTGTCATAGGCCAAAGAAGCTTCTTTATTAACCAATGGTAATAAAACATTTTCACATCATACAAAGAGGAATCCCACATCAACAACCTGTTGACAGGGTCTATGGGTAGCTCAAGCTTTCTTTCTAGATGTAATATGGTCATATCTAGCCCCTTTTTCAAATAGAATATGCAGCTTCCTTCTGACCATAGGGCTTCCAACACTTCTGTTCTTCACTAGAGTCTTAAACTAAGAGACAGAGAGGCAAAGTACTTGCACCCTTTGGAAGGATCTTGGCCTTACTCTGATGCCTTTTCTCATCTGATATCTTTGTAAGACATATCTGCATGCCTGTTCTATTGTAGGCAGAAGTTTCTGTCCTGCCAGTAACTCCCAAATAAACACACTAAGACTTAATATTACTTATAATGCTTGATGGATAGCTCAGGCTTATTACCAGCTAATTCTTACATTTAAATTAACCTATATTTCTTATCTATGCTTTGCTATGTGGCTCATGGCTTGTTACCTCATTTTTTTACACACACTGCTTCCTCAGCTGCTGACTGGTGTCTCCTCTGACTCAGCCCTTATTCCTCATCCCAGCATTCTCTCTGTCTCAAGCTGTCCAGCACTAGTATCTTCCTGTCCAGCTATCAATCAACTTTTTTATTAACAATGAGAGAAATACATATTTACACTGTACAAAAGGATTATTACACAGCATTTTTCCCATTTTGTTTAATTAAAAGGAATGTTTTAACTTTAAAATGTTAAAATTATATACAACAAAAACAGTTATCAAGCAAGAATCATAGTCACAATATCCAGTTCATTTACACTTAGCAAAATCAGAGAAAATATTCCATTATTTATTTTAACTTTGTGAGTTCAAAGCTCTGTACCTAATTTACCTTTTATCATAACTATGAAAAACTATAACTATGACTATCTAGTCTTTTCAGTTCCATTAAATATCTTAGAAGGATGTGATGTTACCTAATGACAGCAACATCAGGCTATCTGGATAGTCATTGAAAGATCCTCTGCAATACTGGGTCATCCAACTCTAGCCTACAGGCCTAGCATATCTGACAAACTTTTCTGTGAAGAAGGAATTTTGAAGGAGTGTCCTACCTTGTCTTGGCAAGACACCTTTTTTTGTGTCTTTGTCCATTTTGGGCACCATACTGTCAACAGTTGAGGCAAAGGTAGTTTTTTGTCCAGTGGCTAACTTTTGCCACAAAGAAAACAAGCTCCATATGGAGTTTCTTTGAGGCCCATCATCTTCATTGAAGTAGATCAGTGCTGCGAGGAGCAAACATGTCTCATTGTCATGAAATTCCTTAGGCTATTAAACATATTAAACACTATATTCTATAGGTCTTTGAAGCGTGTGAGCAGAATGGATTGTGTAAACCCTTCCTATAAAATCAGTACATTAATTAATTTGAATCTGTTTGATTTCCATATTAATCTTGAGAGCTTCCAAATTCCCACTTTATGCTAATTTTAAAGGTAATTAAATTCAGAACAGAATGGGAAACACTAATATTTTTGAAAATTAATGAACAGATTACATGGAGAGAATTAATTTCTTCTCTCCCTTGTTCCAACTTGCTTTGTTTTGAGTGCTGTTCTTGACACCTAGGCTGCTTTTACTGGGAGTGAAAAGGGCAGAACATTTTAAAGGAAAAAGAGCAGAAGAAAGGTTTGCCCTTAATAGTAAATATTTGAATATTCTTCAGATTCAAAGGATCACTACAGCTTGAAGCAACACACTTCTTCCAAGTTTAGGGTGAAAGTTGAGACAGACTTCCATGCAAAGAAAACAAGACACCTTCAAACTTTCAAGGCAGGATGAACACAAGAAATTCTGTGATTAAAACACACTTGTTATAGATAGAGCTGAATTCACAATTAAGGTTAATTCTCAACTTGCTCAAGTATCGTCTTTCCTGACTTAAGCCTTTTATTTGCATGAGAAGATTATCAAGCTAGCACTTGGGTTCATGAGAAAAAACTTCCAACAATTAATAAACAGATACATTTCCAGAAGTGTTATTATAAGTTAATACAATTAATAAGTCCCATGTAGATTTTTTCTTTGTAAATGTTCTTTGTAGGCATTGATTTGTCTGCCTTACAAGATTCATACAAAATACAAAAGGATCAATATTGTTATTTTCATCTTAAGGTAACAATATCTTCCCAGTGTATGATGTGCTACAGTATTTTATGCGTGTTCACAGTACCTTGTGTTAGACCTAAGTCAGTCTGGTGTGACTTTCTTCCGTTTGTCTTCAGAGAGATGGAGTATCTGTGTTCTGGGCTTAGCAAATGGGAGTCAGGGTCTGTCAGGACAGTCAGTAACTGCTGAAGAAAGACCAGACACATAGTTCTGTATATCAGATGATGTCCGCTCAACAGTGTTGGTATTTTTGTATTCCTAGAATTACAGGTTCCATGCTGTAAGTTTCTCAAGTACCTCCTAGACTTTATGTATTAGGATCAGTGGTATGTGTTCCATTCCAAGGAATTCTAGCTGAATGTAGAGAGCTTTTTAAAACTCTTTGGTTTTTCATTTTTCAAGCCTTGCTCAAATGATGCTATTAAATACAGAATAAATATTGAATTGTCTCCTTGTCCTGATGATCTTTATGGTGGCAAATAGATATTTCTTTGAAGATATTTGCTCTCTGAAGATCCACAAGTGGTAGTTAGAAAGTGTCCCCAAGTTAAAGGCAATGAATGCTCACTAACCACCAAGTAAGATACATTATTAAAATATGAGTCACATAAAATAGCTTTAATACGGACTTGTGAACTGGATTCCCACCAAGTGGCTACTGTAGGACTGTTTTCTCACTTTTATGTATACAAAGAAATTTTATATATGCAAAGATGTTTTCCACAAGCTGTGCAGGATAATATTTTTAATAATTGATTTCATTCAATTTTAAATGGTGGTAATAGAAAAGATTGTTGTCCGAAGTTTCTGTCCCACTCAGTCCTGCAGCCATTAAGTCCCAAAGAATCACACAGAGGTCTACATTAATTATAAACTGATTGACCCATTAGCTCAGGCTTCTTATTAACTAATTCTTTTAACTTACATTAGCCTGTAATTCTTGTCTGTGTTAGCCATGCGGCTTGGTACTGTTTTTGGCCAGGCAGTCACATCTTGCTTGCTCTGTGTCTGGCTTCCTCTGTGATGATAGTAGGGTGACTGTTTCCTCTTCCCCCAATTCCCGTTGCCCCCCTCCACTTCCTGCCTGGTCACCCCACCTTTATTTCCTGCCTGGCTACTGGCCGGTCAGTGTTTATTTAAAATACAAGTGACAGGTTACAGACCATTTTCCCACAGCAAAAGATACCTTGACTATTTCTAAAAATTTAACATTTCTGAACAGTCATACTTTTAAAAGACTTCTGATTTTAATGAGAGAAAAAATGGAGTAAAAACATCATTGGGTCAGTGCTGGTGCAGAAATCTGTAGGCCTAGCATCCTAGGAACAGTTGGAGAAAAACAGAAAGCAAATATTTGCTTGTTTTCCCACTAAAGATGTTTGTCTTCTTCTTTTTTACCTAATAAAAATCAATTACATCTTTGAAGACTTCAAAATTTTTCAAGAAACATTATCATCATCTTCTACAATGTGCACTTTGTTCAGTTCTCTTGTGTCTGTATCTAAAGTTTGTACCCTTCATCTCTCCTTTCTGCCTCCATTCACCATCCTCTATCTTAAGCTTTTATCTCATTTTGATGAGATTTTATCTATGCTATCCTAACTTTTCCTCGTTTTGTCTGTCTGTTTCTCCACCAATCCCATTTGTAAACAGCTACGGCTTAATCTACTTAAAGAGCCACCCCAAATCGGTCCTTTTTGTTGATTTTTTTTCTCATTGGTTGTTCCTATGTACCAAATAAAATCATTGAATTTTGCATTGTTCAGTCTTCACTGATGCAGTTTGCCTTGTCTTCATCAACAATATTTCAGCCAGAACAGAACATTATCTGTGCCTTTTCTTACCTGTAACCAGTCTTTATATGTACCCCTAACTTCCTCTCTCTCAGCCAGATTTTATCCAGTTTCAAAGCCCTATATGAATGTTGAACTTCTGAATACTTTTCCAGAACACTTGTTTAAAGGTGTCTTTTTTTGCTCCAACACTCATTGTCTTTAGCTGCAACACTTATAGTATGCATACTAGTTCTTGCTTGGTACCTTAAAATTGTAAGTACAGAGTACCAATAAAACATAGTTGTGGTGAATAGGATATTTTAATACAGGTAAAGTAAGTGCTAATCAGCATTAGAGCTTACTAGGTACCTCATTTCTCCCCAAAAACTTCCAAATTCTGTATGAGGATTTAGGCTGCTTATTGTTGTGTCTTAACACAGTCAGAACACATGCTCATGCTTAACCTCTGTATGTCAACGAATCTGTATTTCTGAAGTCCCATTCTGCCCCTTTCCATATTTCGAATAACCTTAGGTTGCTCCTAAGGATCATAGTTTACTCTTGATCTCAGCAGCTTTCCCACTCCGTCCTTATGATGTTTATGGTCTACTTATGGGACTTAGATTGCATGCACCAATATTCCTTACAAGAATACTTTCCATTCTCGGAATGGTGGAAGAGTGATCTTTGATTTTCTGTTTAATTGGATGTCTAGAAACATTGATGGTGAGGAGACATTGGAGATGAGGTGCAGAGTGGGTGCAGATGTGTACCTATCTCTTTGAATACTCTAAATTAGAGCTGGGGATATAAGTCAGGGGTAGAACATTTGTCTAGAATATACATGACTCTAGGTTCAATCTCTAACACCACGAGCCTCCCCAAGCAAACTAGATAATAGGCATTTCTAAACTAAGAGATTAGGAACCAAGAGATTCTGTGTGTACTTCATTGAGACCCATTTTGAGGATCCTCCTTGTCTACAACTAAATGGTGTGTCTTTAAGGAAACAGGGTACTTACTCTGTATTGACACTGAAATATATCCAAGGGAACGCTGTAGAATCACAGAGACAGCGTTTACCCACATACACAGAGTTACAAAGACTTCAGTTTGGACTAAAATACTAGTATTTGTCTTTCATATTAATAACTTGTGTGTTTTCTTGTGAAAAGGAAAAATTTCCTTTGCTTGCCCTTCAGCCTCTATTATTAACACCCACAGACACCATGGTAGGAAAACAACCACCATTTGCTATGTATGTAACAATACAGTCACTATTCTAGTTTAAAATAGGCTTCAGGGTAGGTACCATTATTTTATTTTATTTTATTTTATTTTATTTTATTTTATTTGGTTTTTTTGAGACAGGGTTTCTCTGTAGCTTTGGTGCCCGTTCTGGAACTAGCTCTTGTAGACCAGGCTGGCCTCGAACTCCCAGAGATCCGCCTGCGTCTGCCTCCCGAGTGCTGGGATTAAAGGCGTGCGCCACCACCGCCCGGCTGGTAGGTACCATTATTACTCCTGCCTTGGAGGAATGATATAGAAGCTCAGGGTAGTTTACTCGTTTGAATCACAAGTCATGTTTTTCGTAAGCAGAGGAGGCAAGACTCACCCCCCCATTTTCTTTCTTTTTTTTTTTTTAGATATTTATTTATTTAAGATTTCTGCCTTCTCCCCGCCACCACCTCCCATTTCCCTCCCCTCCCCCATCAAGTCCCCCTCCCTCATCATCCCTAAGAGTAATCCGGGTTCCCTGCCCTGTGGGAAGTCCAAGGACCACCCACCTCCATCCAGGTCTAGTAAGGTGAGCATCCAAACTGCCTAGGCTCCCACAAAGCCAGTACGTGCAGTAGGATCAAAAACCCATTGCCATTGTTCTTGAGTTCTCAGTAGTCCTCATTGTCCATTATGTTCAGCAAGTCCGGTTTTATCCCATGCTTTTTCAGACCCAGGCCAGCTGGCCTTGGTGAGTTCCTGACAGAACATCCCCATTGTCTCAGTGTGTGGGTGCACCCCTCGCAGTCCTGAGTTCCTTGCTCGTGCTCTGTCTCCTGCTCTTGATTTGGACCTTGAGATTTCAGTCCGGTGCTCCAATGTGGGTCTTTGTTTCTGTCTCCTTTCATCGCCTAAATGTTTTTCTTTGGGTTCACCTTCTTAATTAGCTTCTCTAGGATCACGCATAATAAGCTCAACGTCCCCTATTCATGGCTAGAAACCAAATATGAGTGAGTACATCCCATGTTCCTCTTTTTGGGTCACCCCCCCATTTTCATCTCAAGTATGCTTCATCTGGAATTGGCTCATAGATTTGGTGTATAAAGTTTTGCCTATGAAGTGTATTATAGCTGCAAAAGTTTGAAATCTGTTCTTCTCTGAGTACTTTAGTCCACCTTTATGGTCTCCTGCCGTGTGATCAGGACATATTTATTAGAACGTACTTTGGGGAACTTATCCTGAAGATAGCTCCTTCACTCAGCCTAAGCGGATATTTCTTAATGATCGACCCTTTTTTCTTGATTCAACACAAAGTCTCAGAATGGTTAGTCTAGCCAAGGACCTCCTGACCTTAAGTCAAAGAGGCAAGAAATATGCACCTTCTGCACAGGCTTCCTAGATTGGCTCAATGCACCTTACAGAGAGGTGACTTCATCCACTAACGAATCACAGATGTCTTGAAAACATTCTCAGGAGCCAGGAGGTGAAATAACTTGTATCTACTAATGGAAGGATGGCTTAATGCATCATTAAGTGCACAAATGTAATGGAAACCTGTTCATTCTTACGAAAGAATGAACCAATGTTACAACGTGGATAAACCAGCCTGGAAGACAGACTTATGAAATAAGCCTGGCATAAGAAAGATAAACACTGTCTGATTCCAATTATAGCAAGTACCCGGAGGAATTAGATGCTCAGGGACAGAAAGTAAAGTGGAGGTTGCAAAAGTGGACTGGGGGGGGGGATGGAGTGTCATTTTCATGAATGGATTTAATGTCCCCAAATAACAATGATTTGGTGTAAAATAGTGCAAACGCATTTAATACTATTGAGATATAATCTTAAAAATTGTAAAAACAGTAAAAACGTTATGTATAGTTTACCACATACACTCACCCGCAAACACACATACAGTGGGAAACACGATTATGGTCAATTATCAGTGTTTCAGTGTATAAGAGATAAGACCATTTGAAGAGTATACTGATTCCCAACCCTAAATGATCCATCACCTTACCATGCAGCTGCCAAGGGAAGGAAGCAATTAAACATTCCTGCACAGCTGCAACACCTATGCACCAGGATAACTACCAGCATAGCAAGATTTATGTAAAGGTGCGTCAAGTGGCACTCACTCGTATGCTGGTGGCAGCCAACAGCTGTCTAGCTGGACTTAAGGCCTTCTCCACAGGAGGAAAGCCATGCCCAGTACTGCCAACCTAGCCAGCTTCCTGGAGCTGGTAGGTCATGGATCTTCGCTGATTTCTCCATTCCTTACAGCATTCCAGATCTTATCCTTAAACCCACAGGTAAGTGTAATTACCACTCCCCATCAAAGAAGCGTCTAGCAAGTGGAGACCATCAAAGAAAACCACAACTAGATACAATAGAGAAGAGAACAGATTGTGGGGAGCCCAACCCCATGGATACATCCTGTATCCTGGATAGATATCTACGGTTCAGAGAACATCATGTCAGAAAGATTTTAAGAGCCAGAAGTCTGTGATGCAACAAGATGAAACATTCCTAAGATTGTCTATCTCTCTCCCTGATCATTCTCTTTTAGTAAATGCCTTTCACACACTTATTTAAGTAAAAAATCTAGCATCTCTCCCAGATCATTCTCTAAATCTTCTCCCAGATCACCCAATCCATCAGTATATTCTTACACGGCCTTTGTACACAGAGAAAAGCACTGTGAGTTGAAAAGATGCGTACCAAACAGTCCAGCTATAGGGGGACCTTAGTTATAATGTCAGCTGCCAGATAAAGCTTGGCCTCACCTTCTCTGCCTCCCTCTGCTAACATGCTCAGCCCACCCACCTGCATTCACCTGGACTACTCGCCCTTCCCAACTTTATGTTATCTTATATTTCACCAGCCCTCAGGTGTATTTCTGTTAGGCGTATTTCTTTTTCATTTTGTTGCCAGTTGACATCTTTGATTTATTACAAAGTAAGCAAATCATAAATCATTACATATTAATTATTTAACCATAGTTTCACAAGAATCTATGTGGACTTTAATTGATCTTACTCATGCTTTATGATGGGAACATTATTACCAGAATATCAAGAGTCCTTATCAATTGTGTTAATTTCTATAGGGCAGAATGATCATCTCAAAGCAAGTCAGACTTTGGCATTTCATGCTTTTAGGTGTGCTTTACTTATTTTATATTTATTTTGACACACATTTATCATTTATTTATTGCATTCCCTGCACTATCCTCATTGTCGAGAGACAGCAACAAACACAACAGGCAGAGGTTCCTGTCAGATGTAACTTACGTTTTAATAAGGGGAAAAGGAAGAACAATAGAGAAGAAATGAAGAAGGGCAACAATGTAGCATATTGGGAGTGACAAAAGCAATGGTGAGATGTAAAAAGAGCTAGCCAGGGAGAATTGGGAAGAATTGGAATCGTGACTTGAAGTAGGCTGGTCAAGAAAGGCTGCTCTGAGGAGGTGGCTTTTGAGTAAATGCCCGAAGAAGGCTTGGAAGCAGGCAGGATAAGTTGGAAGGTGACAGTATCCAAGGACACAGAGAGAGCAGGTGCAGGGGAAGGACAAGAGGAGGATGGCATTGCTGGGCTGTAGTAGGCACGCCTTTAATCCCAGCACTGGGGAGGCAGAGGTGGATCTCTGTGAGTTCAAGGCCGGCGTGGTCTACAGAGTGAGTTCCAGGACAGTCAGGGCTACAAATAGTAATACCCTGTCTCATAAAACAAATAAACAAGCAAACGAAAAACAAACGAGAGAGAGGAGAGAGAGAGAGAGAGAGAGAGAGAGAGAGAGAGAGAGAGAGAGAGAACACAATTCCTCTGTGACCCTTTGAGTGAGATGGTAGAACTAGGTAAGCCAAAAACATGGTGACATGGTGTGTTGCTGTTTGGTGGGACAGAGAGAAACAAGGTTATTTCCAAGGTTTCAGGCTGTTGAAGTAGCAGCCTGGGGTTACCGTTCTAATATGAGGAAACGTGAGGGAAGAAAAGGACTTAGGGAACACACCAGAAACCTGGTCTGAGTGGCTTTCCTTAGGGAATCACGTTAGATACCCAAGCAACGACAATCAAGCAGGTGGCCAGGTTTTACATACAGAGTTCAAATGAAAGGTAGCAGCTACAGATGCGATTTTAGGGCTTCCTCAGACACGTGTGTTCCTGGAGGTCACGAGAGCTCCTTGATACCGTCTGGTATCAGTCACTCATGCCCCCAGTGTGGCCTAGGTCCTGTTTTCCTCTCTAAGTCTCCATGCCTGGGTTGACTCAGCTCTGTTCCTTTATTTCTGGTGGCTTTTTTTTCTCCATCACTTGTTCTACTGCCTATGTTCTTTTTTCCTCATGATTGCTTGTTGTCGGTACTGCTCCATTTCATCTCAGTCCACCCACTACCTGAAAATGATTTTGTCCCGCTCACTTTGCATGCTTTTTGATACTCACATGACTAGTTTACTATCGACCTTCCTGTATATGTCGTTTCGTTCACCGGGAGAACAGGCTAGTCAAAGGAATAATGCAGTACAGAGTCAGTAAATATTCACCGAGTGAGATAATTTACTCATGAGGCAGTTAAAAAACTCAAAATAAAATCATCATTAAACATGCCTGAAACCAAAGGCAGGCAAATAACTCTATATTGTTGTATAGAAGGACAGAATTCTGAGCCATTTCATTTGATGATGTTAGAAAGCATCTTTTGTAAGTGATTTCCTATTTGCATGCTACTAAAAGTATAGACCGCATTAATGGCCCACTCAAGACTTCAGTTCATCAACAGTTTCTCCCTGTGCCCTCGGGTCTTATCCGATGTTCACCTGCAAGTTTTGCTGTGCTTGCCTTGTCGCCCTTCAGAGTCACTGGCATCTGTGAAAGTAATATTTCTATAGATCTAACAGATGGTAAATGCATCTTGACTATTCACTGAAATGACGCTAAAATAGATAGCTGAAAATCACCATGTAAGAACGGCTAGTAAGCATGGGTATGGTCACGTATGACTATAATCCCAACCTTTGGCCATTGAGTGGCAGACGCAGGAGAATCACTACAAGCTTGGGGCCATGTTGGACTACATAGTGAGTTCCAGGCCAGGGAAGGGCTCCACAGTGAGATCCTGTCAAAATAAACAAACAATATAATAATAACAACAACAACAACAACAAAACAGTGGCTGCTGAGTGGTCATTTTTTTCTCCTCGTTTCTCGATGTTTCCTTTAAAGAGGTTGACTTAGCTTTACTTATCATTGCAATCTCTTTTTTTTTCCCCTTAAATCTCTCTGGTGAAATCCACGGAATCACTAGACACAGGGTCTGGGCCGTCTTTGCCTTGGTAATTTGGTGTGGCCTTTCATCTTCCCCCAGCAGACTCATGCTCATTGTTTGGTGTGGTAAAGCAGTAAACGCTGTTTGTCTTCGCTGCAAAACCAAGGCTAGGGAACTTTGAAGTGTTTTCTGTTGCTTAATGTCACCTACTGTTCCTGTCAGCAAAGCGAGATAAACCTGATGGAGCGAGGTGTCTGGTCTAATTCCTTTATTGACACACAGTCCTGCCTTCAAACAGCAGTGTAAATGAATAAGTACTGAGATAGTAATGTGTCAGTAATAGGCTGCCAGATAAATGCCATTGTTTATGTACTCATCCCTGTTCCTGAAGGCCCAAGCAGCTCAAAAATCTTACAAATTAGCACCTCACTGAGATCAAAGATTCGTCTCTTCTTTCTGCACTTGGAGGGCCAAGCTAGCAAATGAAGTAAGTTAAGCTGCCTCTCTTCAGCACAAATCTTTCTTTGGAGGTAGACCAAATGGGGCTTTGCACTGCCGCACAGAGAAACGCTGTGAAGAGAAAATGTTCTACTTTATTTTGCTGGATTACAAGAAAACCCTCACGCTAGCTTCTTCAGTCATTTTACCATTTTATCCTCATTGCAACTCCTCTATCGAAAGATCGATAGTAGAGCCATGTTCACTTTTAGCAATCAGTCTTCTGAGATCAAATTAAACCACGATAAAGAGATTTTTAATCAATTGAAGTACCATTGGAACCACAAGCTTAAGCATGAAAAAGATAATTTTTTGAAGGAATTAAAAATTATGGTTTAATTGAAAGATCAGTCTTGGTGGCATAAAAAGAAAACCAACATTAGTCATGCCAACATCCACATATTTAATATGTTGCTGGCATCACTCTTAGAATCTCCTTGTTCCCCCAGTAGAGGGGCTTCTTCTCAAGCACATTCCAGCTCCCTTAGGCTGTAGAAATCATTCATTGACTCCTTTAAAGACAGTAACAGCAGAGAGAAGTTATTTGATGTAAGCAACTTCCTGCTATTCAGCATTCCCATATTTCATATTAATCCCACAATTTTGAATTAAGAAATCAAGTGTTCAAGTCTTGATCTGGCTTCCTTCAGCATCAACTTATTTATAAGTAGGAAAAACTCTTTTTTGGTATCAGGTTTTACCTTTTAAGTAAATAAAGAAAATCTTTAAAATTCTAATCGTATAATGGTTGATATTGTCTTCATCGAAGCTTTGATTTCTAGAAGTGAATAGTTTAAAGATATACATATCAATACAAAAAATAGCCAACTAGAAGAAGAAAGCTGGATATCTTGCCCTGACATGCATGTACAAACTACATTTATTGGTGCTATTGTTTTTATTTTTAACAAAATTTTAATTTACTTATTTTATTTTTTTGTTCACTCATTCATTTATTGCTTATGTATGTGTGTATATATGTGAGTGTGTGTATGAGTGTGTGTATGTGTGTGTGAGTGTGTGAAGGCTGGAGGACAATTTTTAGCCGTTGATTCTCTTCTCCCATCCTATGGGTTTTGGTCTTCATTCAGGCTTGGAGGAAAATACCTTTAGTCACTGGACTATTTCTCCAGCCTCACAACATATACTTTTTATATCAAAGTTTATGAAAATGAATTGAACCTGAGAAGCAGGTTTTAATATAATTTGGTTATTTTTCTTGATACATTTCTAGAAAAAAAAATTCCTAACACCTTTGAAACAAAACAAGACTAGAAAAAGACCATTTCCTGGGACCCTATTATCTCCAAGTTTCTGCAGAGTGCTCAGCCATAAATGGGACATCTATATCACATTTGCTCCCTAAGGTTCAAGCAACATTACTGAAGATAAGGTAAAAAGAGCGTAAGAGTCTGAGGTCAGGAAAAATGGGGGTGAAACCGAGTCTTCTGACACCACTGGGCTAGTGCATTCAAACTCACAGCACCTGTGGTTGCTTGTAAAGACCTGTACAAGGCCAAGGCAGTTGACATTCCAGCACGGGGAGGGAAGGGGTTCATGAGCCTCCACCACCAGCTCGGTTGGCAGTTGATGGCTCCTAAGGGAGGGAGAGTCAGACACTTTTAGAGGTATAGTCGCTGGTAGGCTGACATGCTCCGTGGATGGTCCTACACCCATGAGTGTATGGATGGGTAGCACAAATTGAACTCAGTAGACTTAAAAAACAAGGAGGGTACATGAAGCTGGACAGAGACAGAGGGTGGAGATGGACCCAAGAGGAGTTAGGGGAAGGAGTTGGGGGGGGGGGCAGTGGATATAGCTAAAATAAATTGTTGGGGCTAGAAAATTGGCTCAGCACTTAAGATAACTGGCTGCTCCTCCACAGAACTCGGGTTCAATTCCTAGTACCCACATGGTAACTTGGGACTGTCTGTAACCCCAGTTCCAGGGGATTCGACACCCTCTTCAAGTCTCCATGGACACCAGGAAAACATTTGTTGTCTACGAGGCATGCATGTAGGCAGAACATCCACACACATAAAATAAAATAAATATTTTAAAATACATTGTATTTATATATGACAGTCTCAAAAAATTAATAAATTATTGTATTAAAAAAAGATCTGCTAGCAGCTAAATTATGCTAATGAGTCTGAATAACCAAAACAGACCTACATTTCTGGACTGTATAAACACAAAGGTTATTGAGCATGGAAAGGCCAGTCTCCTTTCATTCTTATTTTACTGAAATAGAGGTTATAGTGCTCAAGAGATTTTCAAGCCCGAGCTCTGGATTCATTGGAGGGAATGGATTCAAAGGAGCACACATTGGAGGGAATGGATTCAAAAGCACACATATTGAAGGCTCCAGTGTATTTTCCTTTTGAGTCAGGTTTCAGGCAGTTGGATGTCAAATACCACAAACCCAGACCCTTAATCTTTTGCCTCAACCTAGTAATAATGTTTTTGAGGCTAATAAGCCACAAAGTGGATATTTTCTCCTTCCTTTTTTGAAGACTACTAAAAAAATAAAGTAAGTTCTTGTGCTTTCTTGTTACATTTCAATTTTGGTCTTTGAAAGAAAAAAAAGTGCAGGGAATATGCCAACTTTGGTGTGTGTTTCTTTTCTGGGAGACGGTCGAAGAACATGCAGGTGAAATTTTGAATGCAATTCCCTAAGTGAGCAAATTGAACTCTCTAGTATAGCTATACTGCTCATGCAGCTCCAGAGTAGCCACACCAAAGGGATGGGGTGGGGTGGGAGAGTGCCCCAGAGGGATGGGGTGAGGTGGGGGAATGCTTGGTCTTTGCAGAAACCCACAAAGCACCTGTAGTGAAAGACTGAACAAAGGTGTGGGCAGTCAAAACTTGATTCCTTTGCCACTGTTTTGAGCAAATAATCCTCGCAGATTCATGGTCCCACGGATTATTTATAAAAATGCTGTCATTTGAATTTTTCTCCTGCCACCATATACACAATAAAGCCTGCCACCCCCCACCCCCCACACACACAAGTGATCAGTTTCCCAAAATAAAGGAAACCAATGTCCACAGTTGCTACCTCGCAGGCTCTATGATGTCATTATTTTTCCTTTTGTACAAGTTTTATACCTAGTCAATTGTTCTGTGGGTAATAAAGATGTCTTACCTTTACCATCACAGATTTTGGCATTAGGAAAAGACTCAGAAACAGTGTTTAAAATTCAGATTTGTTAATTTTTCTTCACTTTGGAAAAAAGTAATTTTAAAATGTATTATTTTTTTTAAAAAAAGATCATTTCTGAAGTTTAAAGTATGAAAATTAAGATAAATTTTAGAACAAAATAGAAAATTTATTTCTTGTACATAGTGGTGGGTCATTTAACAAAATTAACAAGAAAGATGCTCTGTGAGTACCCTTCTGAGAGATGCCTACCTTTGTTGACAGGAGCAAGGGATGAGTATGAAAGACACTGACTCTTTCCAGTTGGACAATAAAAAGTCATCCCTCTTAACGTGGGCCAGGTAAACAACCCTTCATCCAATCTCCTTGTGTTGATTTATTTCTGCTCTATTTTGTTCCCCAACCAAGAATGGACTCCACCTACAGCCTGCTGACTTACCTAGCTGCCCACAGAGAAGGGTAGTCTAGTTCCTTGAAATGCACACAATTGAGTTCCTGTGGGCACTTCTAAGGACCTATGAGCTCTGTCCTGGCACAGTCCATCCCTAGGCTGGCCTTTGTCCAGAGTGTGAAAAACTGAAAAGAGATCATGTTTTGTCCTACCGCACTACTTCATAAATCATACTTTATTCCTCCAAATAACCCTCATACCCCACCATGTTCTGAAGTGCACACTGAATGCACTCTATTTTACCAAATGGCTTACTTTCTGAATAATTCTAAATATTTTTTCCCCATAATAGTTTTAGAAATCATGCAATTCTTTATATTTATGCTATACATCTATATAAAAGCTAGAGATTTAAAAGAAACCAGGAAAACCAAAACATCAATACTCTGATGTCTTGTAAGTATTTGTTTATTTATTCATAACCCTCTTTTGAAAATAGAAATAGAGATGGTTACCAGAAAAAGAAAACAAACAAACAAACAAACAAAAAAAACAATGGAAGAGCTATGGAACAATTTGTAGAAATAAAGGCAATAAGAAAGGTAAATTATAAAAAAATATGCTTAATGATGCCTAAGTTGATGCTTACAGTGTTGATCCTAGGGTCCTGTCAGGTTCCAACATACAAGAGGCATTTTTCAAAGCAATTACCCTAATACTTGAGACAAATGTAGTTTAAATACACAATTGCATACAGAACATTCATCTTGCTAGTCCCAAATCACACCACATTGAGAGAAAATATGCTTTTTTCTGTTCTTACAACATGAGTGATTTTCCTAAAGATTTCTCACAAAGTAGATATGAGTGGCAAATGGTTGTCAAGAATCAAGCATTTGAAGGAAAATGGGAGACAAACAGTGTTGGAAAGAGTCACTTGGTTCCCAGACACTTAGCCCCAAAATAATCATACAGAAACTGTATTAATTAAATCATTGCTTGGCCCATTAGCTCTAGCTTTTTATTGGCTAACTCTTACATCTTAATTTAACCCATCTCCATTAATTTGTGCATCACCATGAGGTCATGGCCTACGAGCAAAGTTTCAGCACATCTGTCTCCAGCTTCTCTCTCCCAGCATTCATCTCAGTTTTCTCTGCCTAGCTCTGTTCCCCTATAGCTCAGCATACAGAGGGAAATCTCACATCATCCCCCACCTTTTCTGTTTAAATAAAAAAGTTTTTAACTTTAACATGGTAAATTTGCATATAACAAAACAGGTATCAAGTAAGAATTACAGTTACAATATGTATATTTAATTTATCTTTTATTATAACTAAGAAAAACTATATCTATTTTTCAACTCCATCAAAGACTCCAGAAGGACATTATATTACCTAAGGAAACAGGAAGTGCACTGTAAGCAACTTACAAAACTCTAGAATTGACAGAGATATCTCACTGCCTGGACAGTCACCCAAAGTTCTTCTATACCATTGGAGCTTCCATCTCCAGTCTACAGACCCACAGTATCCGGCAGACTTTTCCATAAAGCAGGAAATTTCAAAGACAGTCCTACCTATATTGGCAGTTTATCAATCATTTTCTTCTGTGTCCTATAGAATGTTTAGCAGACTCTTTCATGAAGCAGGAACCCCGAAGGACCATCTCACCTTTAGGCAAGTTCAGCAGTCATTTTCTGTGGGTCCTGCATGTTCAGTTTATCAAGCAGTCCAAGCAAGAGCAGTTTCTCTCCCAAATGGCTAACCAATTCCATATAGAGCCTCTTCAATGCCCATCTTCCTCCTGAAGTAGATTGGTTTTGCCAGGATCAGATGTGTCTCACTGGCATGTAAAATCCTAAATTCTTAAAACACTTTAAATGTCATATTCTGTAGTCTTTGAAAGAGTTGAAGAATCCCAATCCATCTGAAATATATCTGTACATCTAGAAAATCTAACTAACATGACTACAAGCTTGACTATTATAGATGACTATTTACCTATAGTTCTTAATTATACATTACATTTTTAAATGAGCTGCACAATCACAATACCTTAATCAAGAGCAGAAATATACATATAACAAAATTGACCTTAAATTTGTATAAATAAACCAAGATCCATACCAATGCAAATCTCTCTTGCATATCCCCTTTAAATGTAAACAAACATTTATAAACAATATTTGGGAATATGGGCGTAGTTCTTCTCCAAACTGTTTCCTGCTGTTTATTGGGCAAAGTAATTTTTTGAGGGGTATTCAAGGCGACCTTTCAGGGGTCTTGATTCATCACATTAGTCTGGAATGATTTCATAGTTTCTCATCCTCTGTGGAAACAAAGAAAAACCTCTTTTCCAAAGCAACTTCAAATTCTGAAGTCAAGATAACTTTAAAGTATATATGTAAGTTTAGCTTAGCAGCCCATACAATGAAATGTCTCTCTGTACTTAACTCCTTTACAATTAAAAATTCAAAGAAACCACAATAATATACATAATCCAGACTCTCTGTGAATTTTATATTTTTACATTTCTTTACTACTTTTAATCTATGACTTTGTATTCTGTCTCTTTAAAGACTTTGTTCTAATTTTTATAAACCATTTACTTCCTTTTATAACTCTCTATACTCTTTTCTTCTCTCTCCTAAGTCCTTGTACATTTATCCAACACTGTGACCCATTTAGAGGTCTTTTATGTCTGAATCTGCCCTATTGTGTATCTGTAGCTCTTTACTGTCCAGGAGCACTTCTTAAAATGCTAAACGATTCTTAAAAGCTTAAACTGCAGCATTGCTAGGGGAAATATGGCACTGTCTGCTTGCCCTGCCTAGTCCAGCATGGCAGAGCCACTCATCACCTCTGAGAGCCATGTGCTCCACCCCACTTCCAGGCACACAGCCAGTCCAAAAACTTTGTATTAGGTTTATAACTTTCTTATTTAAACAAGAAGGGGAGGTGCTATAGGAATTTCTACCACCAGTAGCCTTTAAGTTACCTGCCCACTTAGGCGTGACCTCTTATACTATATATGCCGATGTAAAGCTCACATCCAACCTCTTTTCTGGCTGCAGGATTTGGTTGCTGTTCCCTGTTCCAACAGAGGATTATGATCTGTGAGTCTACCTCTAAATAAATAACCTTTTATTATACTCAATTCTGAGCTAGTGTGGGATTTATTTTTTAGCGTCCTTCTTCAGAACAGTGACAGTGTTTCTGGGTTGGAGGGAATGGATGTTTTTCTAACATTTAATGCAATATCTTAGTGAATGGCCATAAGACTGTCACTGGTTCCAGTAAAGCTGGTGTCTGGCTGCCTGTGGAAGAGCTAAATTGATGGAAGCGTAGTGTTTGCTTTGACATTGCTGAATAGCTTTTATGGTGAATTAATCAGAACACACATTGTGTCAAAATCAACCAGGCTCACCATTTTACAAGTCTCCAGGCTTTTATCAAATATGAGCCCAAAACATTCAGATTTCTGGAAAATTTTATACTCTTCCATCTTTGATATCTGGATATGGTCAGGAGTGTGAGAATGGAGAAGAAATGCATTCTTTCTTACAGGATGCTCTTCAGGATTTGCAGAAGGCAGATTTTAATAATTTTTGCTATAGAACTCACTTTTGCAAGCTACCTAGTGTTAGAAAAGTTGAATGCCTGCTACACATAAACTTGACAAATGAAAAGTAGTGTGTTTTGTAAAAGTATGTTGAAGTTTTGATCTGGAAGTCTATATAAGTAAGGTCCTAAGGATTTTATGGATTAGATATAGGGCAATGTATGATGGAAGTGAAGGCATCCTTATCCATGGAATTTCTTGAGTCTTCCTGTAGTTCTCAGGAAGCAGTCAAGAGTGTAGACAAAGCCCTCACAGTCAGGCATACAATCAGAGTTCCCAGAGGATCAACCTAGTCAATTATCAAGGCAACCAAGTCTTTCATTTTAAATATGTAGGGTTTTCAGTTGAATTTTAATTTCAGATTTGCAAGAAGTTTTAATAAGTATATTCCAAATATTTTATACTAAATACTATCTATTGGAATCAGAAGCTCAAATTTAATTTGGTGTCTTTTATTCTATCTGGCAACTCTACCATGTTAATACTAGTAGGTTTTCAAACTGTGGCTTGTTAGAAGCAAAATTCAACATTTTTATCCCTTATTATTATTGTTATTATTGACATATATTGAACAATTAATCAGAATTTTCTAAGTAAAAATAAACTGCAATATTATTTAGTATTTCAAAACTGAAATATGTATATAACCTACTTCTTAAAAGCTATTTTAAACTTTTAAGTTAAAAGTTTAATTTAAATAATAGCTATAGAAAAAATATAAATAAATAATAGAAAAATACTAATTTTTTTTCAGAGGTAACTTTCTATTATCATCTAATTTATACATTTTCCTTTTTATATAAATATATTACCTTATAAATGACTTGTATGCTAGTAAAAACCAAATGATTTGAAAATACCTTTTTTTTTGCATGCTGGTCTTTATGTGTGATGATAGATAAACATTTGGAAATCAATTACAGTGTTTGGATAGTAAACATCAGCAAGTATAAAACCAGATGTAAAAGTTTTTCACAAAACATCTCCCTTTCTTTGAAGAGGGAGAGTAAAAACTCTTATCAGATGGTGAGCCCTGTCTAGTAGGCAGAATGTAAAGCATGTCAGGCTCCCGCATGGTGCAGGTATGAGTAGCAGGCTAGAGGCTCCCGCATGGTGCAGGTATGTGAAGCATGCCAGGCCCCCGCATGGTGCAGGCATGACTGAGGAAGAGATCTTTTGAACTGAGATGAAGTGACTTGTCTCGTCATTATGACTTGTGTCTTATAGAGCCAAGAAGACATGAAAAGAAAATTTTCTGACTGATGATTTGAGTCCTTAGGGCATGTTTAAAATAAAATAAATGGCTATTTTAATAGGAATACAAGTCAAATAGCTCTGCAAGGTTGTTCTTCATGTGTATAAAACAAATACTAGGTTTCCTTTCAGAGGAGAAGCAAAGAAAAAGACATATTCATCTTTTATGTCCAGGATGGCTTTTTTGTCAATTCGACACAAGCCAGGGTCATCCCATGAGTGTGAACTTTAATTGAAAACATGCATCCATC
This sequence comes from Chionomys nivalis, assembly GCF_950005125.1. Classification (NCBI taxonomy): domain Eukaryota; kingdom Metazoa; phylum Chordata; class Mammalia; order Rodentia; family Cricetidae; genus Chionomys; species Chionomys nivalis. The sequence continues at coordinate 28,355,799 of NC_080093.1, read as the reverse complement.
AGGCTGGCCTGTTGGCAAGTTTGTAGGGCATTTTCTTATTAATGATTGATGTGGCTAGTGCTACCCCTGGGCTGCTGGGTCTGAAAACAAATAACCAACGTTGCTCCACAGAGCTTGCTTCAATTCCTGTTTCCCCAGTTTCTGTCTTTAGCCCCTGCCCTGCTTCTCTGAATGGTAGACTAGAAAGCATATTCTGAAAACAAAACAAAAGACCGTTTCTTTCCCAAGTTGCTTTTGATCATGGTGTTTATCAAAGAAATAGAAAGTAAAATAACAGAGTTTAAAACTTGTGAGAGGCTGAACAACAGAAACAAGCCTTTCACAGCTTTTTATGTGTGAATTTTACCCTTTATGAAATAATTTACAATAGGCAAAAATCCAAACCAAACAGAACTAAAATCCAAACTAAAACAAACAGACAAACAGGCAAATAAAGCAACAACAACAACAAAACTCTCAAACCAATGATCCAGCCCTTTGACCAAATTTGGAAAATATAAATTATTGACAAAAAGTTTTTTTTTTTTTTTTTTTGCCTATTCCATCTTGGTTGGATATATGGACTTAACTCAGGTATACTGAGAATTTCCCAAAAGTGCTGACCATATGTGCATGGTTATATTTTTAATGCATACAGAATGTCTAAAGTAAAGAGAAGATAGACATTAATGATAACTAATTCTTTTAGCAAAAATACATATGACTAGAATGGCATTCTCTATTATTAAGCAAGTTATCTCAGAGCAAAAGTAACTGAAAGGCATTTATTTTGGGGGAGTATATGTAGCAGTTGTATTCTATAAGTTTTTCACAATGGATTGAAATGTATCACATATATAAGAAGACAAGTAAAGTTATTCATTAAATAAAGAAAATCTGTAAAGGCTGCTACCAAGCTAGGTTGGCACAATGGTTCCATCCTATTTACATGAAACATTTTTTTTTATTGAAATTAAATGGAAGGGAAATTTCTGAGTGTAGGGGATTTCATTCCATTCCCGAACTTACATAATTTCTACAAAAATATGTAATTTATTTCATCTCCCCAAATATTATTCAACTATTTCCACTCATCAGTCAACACACTTAAGAAGGAAAGCTTCACATGATAGCAGAGTTCTTCAGGGAATACTCACATGTCTCACTGCTGATACTTGGGTCACTGCTTAATGATAACCTATACTAGTTTTCGTTCAACATGCTTTATTTTTAATGGCTAATATTGGAGGTCCATTTATTAACTCACTATGAATTCAAAGAGTGTAGTTCTATGACTCAGAAGAAGAGAGACAGAGTCCCTCATTTTTAGAAGCGTATACATTGGAACACAAGGCTGAAATTGAACACGTTATATACCTGGGAAGCAGAATGGAGACTGGAGGGGAAGAGGGGAGAAAAAGCTGTGGAAGTCTGCCAGAATGTTAGCGTGTTAATTTATTTTTTAGACAATAGAAGCAATTATAGCTATCTCTTTTCATCTATCTATCTATCTATCTATCTATCTATCTATCTATCTATCTATCTATCTATCTATCTATCTATCTATCTATCTAATCTATCTCTCTATCTATATTGGTTTTATTGAGCTATACATTTTTTTCTGCTCTCCTCCCTTCTGCACTGCTCCCCGTTAACCCTCTCCCATGGTCCCCATGCTCCCGATTTATTTAGGAGATCTTGCCCTTTTCTACTTCCCTTGTAGATTAGATCCATGTAAGTCTCTCTTAGGGTCTTTATTGTTGTCTAGGTTCTCTGGAATTGTAAATTGTAGGCTGGTTTTCTTTGTTTTATGTTTAAAAACCACTTATGAGTGAGTAAATATGATAATTGCCTTTCTGGGTCTGGGTTACCTCACTCAATATGATATATTCTAACTCCATCCATTTGCCTGCAAATTTCAAGCTGTCATTATCTTTTTCCCTTGTATACTCCGTTGTGTAAATGTACCACATTTTCCTTATCCATTCTTCGGTCAAGGGGCATTTAGGTTGTTTCCAGGTTCTGGCTGTGGCAAACAATGCTGCTATGAACATAGTTGAGCACATGTCTTTGTGGCACTATTGAGCATCCTTTGGATATATACCCAAAAGTGGTATTACTGGGTCCTGAGGAAGGTTGTTTCCTAATTTTCTGAGAAATCGCCATACTGACACCCAAAGGGGTTGTACCAGCTTGCATTCCCACCAGCAATGCAGAAGTGTTCCCTTTACCCCACAACCTCTCCAGCATAAGTTGTCATCAGTGTTTTTGATCTTGGCTATTCTTACAGGTGTAAGATGGAATCTCAGAGTTGTTTTGATTTGCATTTCTCTGATGGCTAAGGATGTTGAGCATTTCCGTAAGTGTCTTTCAGCCATTTTAGATTCCTCTGTTGAGAGTTCTCTATTTAGGTCTGTACTCCAATTTTTTACTGGATTATTTGTTCTTTTGATGACAATTTCTTGAGTTCTTTGTGTATTTTGGAGATCAACTGTCTGTCCGATGTGGGGTTGGTGAAGATCTTTGCCCATTCTGTAGGCTACCATTTTGTCTTGTTGACCGTGTCCTTTGCTTTACAGAAGCTTTTCAGTTTCAGAAGATCCTATTTATTAATTATTTCTCTCAGTATCTGTGTTATTGGGGTTATATTTAGGAAGTGATCTCCTGTGCCAATGCATTCAAGTGTACTTCCCACTTTCTCTTCTATGAGGTTCAGTGTGGCTGGATTTATGTTGATGTCTTTGATCCATTTGGACTTGAGATTTGTGCATGGTGATAGACATGGATCTATTTTCATTCTTCTACATGTTGATATCCATTTATGCCAGCACCATTTTTTAAATATGGTTTCTTTCTTCCATTTTATATTTTTTGCTTTTTTGTCAAAAATCAGGTGTTTCAAGGTGTGTGGATTAATATCCGGGTCTTCGATTCTGTTTCATTGAATTTTCTATCTGTTTTTATGCCAATACCAGACTGTTTTCGGTACTGTTGCTCTGTAGTGAGTTTGAAGTCAGGGATTGTGATGCCTCCAGAGGTTCCTTTATTGAACAGGATTGTTGTGGTTATCCTGGGTCTTTTGCTTTTCCATATGGATTTGAGTACTGTTCTTTCAAGGTCTGTGAAGAATTTTGATGGGATTTTGATGGGCATTGCCTTGAATATGTAGATTGCTTTTGGTAAGATTGATCATAGGCTATCTCTAACTGGCCTTGCAGTTTTTAGCTTTTCTTCTTTGGCCGGTGTTCCTTTCTGGTGTAGAAATCAACAAAATGAGAAAGATTAGAAGCAAGTGAGCGAGGCCTCTAGTAGCTTCCCTGAGGTGATGTGAGAGCAAGCGGGGTTCTGTTGTGTTTGTGGCTTAAGAGCTGGAGTGGAAACTCAGGTTTCTCAGTGGCTTCTGCCACTGCTGTGTGTTGTCACACTTCGCTGTGTAGCGCTGTGGTTTGTTGCTTGCTTTTTGCTGTTGCCTCTTTACATTACCTCCTCTGAGGGAAGCAGTTGGAGGAACTCTGAGAGAGCCAATAGGTGATATCTGTAGGACACCCTGCACCCCTTGATTCTTTTCTTATTTCTGTCCACATTCAATATGGCTGTTTTGTTTTTAATTAATTGGGGTGTTGGGCATGCTGCAGGGGTTAGGGGCAGATATGGGGGGCTTGGAGGTGAGTGGGATTGGGATGCATGATGTGAAATTCCCAAAGAATCAAGAAGGAACTATGTTAGAAAAACATTCAAGGTGACTTGTAACAATTGTGGTCTGTGCACTTGCTACGTGACCAGAAGGTCTGGTGCTGGCTGTGCCGCAGGCTGGTATCTCTCTTGTCTGTTCCAAGTTAAGAAACGGATGCTACTCTTATCTCATCTTCAGATAAAGAAAGCAAGATATGAAGAAAATAAATAACTTGCCCTAGGTTATGGAGCTACCCAGACAAGACAACCTCAAAGCCAAACAGCTTGAGGGCTGTTAGTCATTGACATCATCCGGGGCATCTTTAATGGCCCCTCCATCTCGACTGGAATCTATTCTTAAGAGGGGAGAGGCAATTTCTTAGGAAATTAAATCCTTTGGTTAGGACAGACTTTATGTCTTTTTTTGTGTGTTGAACCTATTAGAAGACATTAAATAAATGTCAAATTGCAATAAATAAACAACACCAACTGGTCCCAGTCAGTATGTGAACTCTGATGTAGGTACCCATCCACAAGGGCAGAGTTGATGTCTTTTTGCTTTGTTTCTCTTAATTTAAAACTACTTGACATTTATGTAAGCCATGCTAGGACTTTTTGTGCAGCTACCTCAACTGTTAAGGTATCTTCCAAGTATAATATACAAAGGAAGATTTTGTACTGTGACCACTCACACATGTGCCTACCCTTCATATAAGGTCACCTACTGCCCTGAACACAAGTAGCTGTCACTGTTGGGTCTGAACCCACAATTGTACCACTTTGAAATAATAAAAGCAGATCATCCTTGAGCTGATACTGTTCAAACTGCTTCCCCCCGCCCCCCCCCCGCCCCGGGAGTTCATTGTTGTAACTTCCATTTTCTCTGAACTGTTACACAAATACCAAATTACTAACACGAGAAAAATAAACGGGTTTCGAGAAAGATGGTTGGTTAGAAGCTGCCTCCATAAGCCCCCTGGGGAAATAGATGCAAGATCCAAGATGCAGGATGCAGGAGGGTAGACCTTGGTCACAAGGGAGAGAGCAGATGAGTAGGAGACACACAGGGAGAGTGTCAGGACAGAGGCAAATAAAAGAAAGAAGTGGAGCCAAGACTCTGTGGTTCTCACAGCCAGGATCAGCCTTGGTGCTGCCTTAGGAGGCTACCACAGAAGTGCCACATGGGAGCCTGAAGCTGAGTCTTCTTGTGCACCCTGGAGTGACTAGCCTCCAGTACTTAGAAAGCACCACCCCTGCCACTGCCTGCTGGAATGACAAAGGAAGTCTGCTGGACTTGTCACAGACTCCCAGATGGCTACAAGTATCCTCATGCAAGAATTATAAGGACTAGTAAATGCTCATCCAGGGTCTAGGTGGGAAGAGAGCACCAACGGAAATGATAACTGCAAGTGCAGGTGAGCATACAAGACGTGCTTGGAGCTTTGAACTCAAAAACTCAGCCGCAGAAAATGTCATTCCAACACACAACAAGGTTGGGTCAGAACGAGAAAACGCTACAGAAAGCTGAATTTGACACTGAAACTGTTCTCACCAGGGGGATGAATTGATGTAACCTGTTTGAATCACAGAGACCATCTTCTATCTACATGTAGAGTCAGCTACAAAAACAAAGGAGGAGAAAGGGAGCCTACATTGGCTGACTGTTCGTCACAGTGTTCAACAACAACAGTGCTCATCAGAGCAGGGAACAGTTTTGAGGGGCTAAGGACAGGGAGATGGTAATAAAGATTATTCACCAGGGGCTCTGCTTAGTATGACTAAGGCTATGAAAAAGGTATCTTTATGTTCCCATCCTTTCTAGGGTTCTGGTCAACCCCCAGCAAATACCCATCTATTTGAAAGTATCAAATCTACAAATAAGATCATCAGCAACACTGCCAGGTAACATGGGCTCATTAGTTCTTTTGTAGTCAGCAGTGAACTTTCATTAGTGCAGGGAAGGGATGAACTATAGTCATATGTCAAAAAAATTTAAAGAGACTTACAAGAAGGTGAACACACCTAGTAGAAGCAAGCCTTCTCTGCAACTGTGCTTGGACTTCACCCTTTACTCATTAACCAACACACACACACACACACACACACACACACACACACACTAACCAGACTCTTGGTTCTAAGCATGTAGATAGGTGAGAATTCATGAAAATTTCTGAAAGAGTAGAAATGGTAACTGGTGCATCCATTATACATGCTCCTAACATGGCTATGTAGATTTGAGCTTCTCTGAGGTGTATTCCCAGGAGCTGTAAAGATAGATTACATGGAAGCACTCGTTTCAGTTTTTGGGGAACCTCCTAATATTCACATAATCATATTACATGGATGTATTCCCATTCATTGTTTTTAGAAAATAAAGTTGAGATTTAAATAAACAATTTGTCCATAATTGTAGTTTTAAGTGGATATAAAAAAGAAAAACAGAATTTGAACTAGAAACAAGTCTGGCACCAAACCGGGGCTCTAAATCACTACACTATAAAACTTCCCCAGACTTGATTGGGATTTCTTGGAATTTATCTAATTCATAGAGAGGATTATATTTATTTTGTGTTACACTGATTGTGAAATAGTTACAAAAAGAAAACTACATAATGGGAGAGAATCTCTGCTAGGTATCTATCAACACAGCATGAATATGTAGAATATGTAAATAACTAAACAACAGCAACTAAAGAAACCCAAACACTCAAACTCCAAGCAACTTGATCCATGACTGGGTCAAAGAAATGAAAAGACAGCTCTGAAAAGAGGGAGTATAAGTGGTTAATAAACACAGGACATCTTCAGTTCCTTAGCCACTAGGGAACCATAAATCAAGACCACTTTTGGGATTATACCTTACCCCGGTAAGAATGTCAACAAACTATAACAAATACTGGCAAAAATATAGGAAAAGAGAAATCCTTAAACACTTCAGGATGAAGCATAAATTAGCATAGCCACTATGGAAATCAGTATGGAGGGTCCTCGAAACTTAAACCAATGCTTCCACGTGATCTAGTTTTACAATCTGGGAGTATATCTCAAAGAAGCTAAGTCAGCATACTGCAGAGAAATCTGCATATCTACGTTAATTGCAGCCTTATTAACATAGTCAAGTTATGGGATCAGCATAGGGAGTCTGTCAACAGGTGGATAGAAAAAGATAATGTAGCATATACATGCAGTGAAAATTATGTCTAAATTATGTATGGAATTAGAAGTTATCTGTTATGTGAAATAGACCAAACGCAATGTATATTACCTAACTATAAATAGAAATAAATATGTGCATCTATCTATCTATCATCTATCTATCTATCTATCTATCTATCTGTCTGTCTGTCTGTCTGTCTGTCTGTCTGTCCGTCCGTCCGTCCGTCCATCCACCTATTTACATGGAAAAAGTTTAAAAGCATGGGCAGGCTCTTGCAAATGAACATACATTTTGCTCAAATCTTGATTTCTAAACACTTAGAGTAATGACTGATTTTAAATGCACTGGAATAGGAAAGATCTAAGATAAGCCTATAATAGCCTGTCCTGGTTATTTGTGAAATAGTTAACGAATAATGGGCATGCATCATAAGGACCCTGGAGTTGTTTACAGGGCTTCTCATTGACTATACCTAGCACTATTTGAGTATCAAAATAATATTGGTAAAAGTATATCCTTGAATCAGAGAGAAACCCAGAAGGCAATTTTCATATAAGCTAATTTAAAAAATAATGAAAGGATAACAGAAATCGTTTATGAGAGAATATCAAATAATCAAAGGAAAGTTATCATTTGACATTCATCATAGTTATATCTAATTCAGACAGCATCATCAATGGATACTAAGGAAGGAAGACAGACTTTGATGTGATACAGTACCTTGTTATAACTCCATAGAATTGCTCTACAAAATGCTTGCTAATTAAAAAAAAAGTTAATGGTGATGTTTTGGTGAATAAAACACTGCTGACATCAACTGGGCCTGAAAAAAAATCAAAGTTAATGCCCCAAGTGGTGTAAAGTGAACATTGTGATGTGTTCCACAAAGAAGGTTAGAAATACTTCCTTTGATATTCCTGCTCATGTGATGCGATTAAAAAAATCACATGGAACACTGGAGATATCATATGTAATGGAAGTTTAGTCTTTTAGAAACAGTCAGTGATAAACACAGAAACGTGGGAAAATTGCCCTAGATTGACCAGTGCTAAAAAAAAGTTCAGTTAAGTACACTGTGTTTTTCCTGACTGAATCATGAACAACAGTAAAAGAAATATTGTCAATTCAGTTGACCAAATTTGAATGAGGTTGATACATGTTGTAGTAGGAACTCAATGTGGTATCTTTTCAAAAATTTATTTTTAATTAAAATTTTCATATGATATATTTTAATCATATTCTTTCCTCCACCTTCTTCCAGATCCTCTCTACCACTCTACCCACCCAACTTCAAAAGAAAATCAAAGCAAACTAAGAGAGAGAGAGAGAGAGCACAGAGAGAAAGAAAAAGAAAACTAGTAAGACAAAAATACCAAAACAAAACAAAAAATGTACCCCACCCCATATGTTTTGTGTTCCCCAACTACTCCTGAGGCATGAAATGAGGCCTGCCAGGGACTCTGGCTGATTGATGTAGAGACAATCCATTGGAGAAAATGAATTTTTTTTCAGCAGGTATCAATTACAAATAGCTTTGTGTCCACTTCTCCTTCTATGAGCTTTTCTTGATTTGGATAGCTATGTTGTATGGATGTGATGGGGCATCACACCTAAATTTACTCTCTAAATGGCTGTAACTTTTTTCTGGGGGTGGGGATGTTGAAATTAAATTTCAATTAAAGTTAGAGTTTTAATGCAATTCTTGTAAACGTGTCAGCATAATGAGGGAAAAGCAAGGAAAGCCTCTGCATTTCAATGATGAGGACAAAGTTTTATAATTTGAATTTCCGTTTTTGGTTAGAATTATGCAGCACCACTTATTACAGTAGATAGAACCCCAAATACTTACTCCCCAAAGAGCTCCGCTGAGGGCAAAGCAGAACCAGCATGGCTGGTTTAACTTCAATGTTTGTAAAAGTTTTTTTCAGCCAATTAAAATTTCTCATGGACAGGGAACAGTCAGTCAGGACCACCTATAGACAGCTCAAAAAGACGAACTGTGGGCACAAATATCCCTATACTAAATGATAAACACATGAATCTACCAAAGGATATTTTCATAATGCTGTAACTTTAGACTTCTTCGAGTGCTGAGAAAAATATCTTTTTGAAATAACTCTGGAACTGTTTAACATTGAAAACGAATGTGCTTATGTGTAGCGTTTATGGAATGCTGGCCATCAAAGATACAGAGACACATCACCGTGGATTTGCTCTGGAACTGGTCCTCATGACCTAATTAGTAGTCACCTCTGCATCTCAAAGAATACTGCCTTCTTCCGCTCTTAGTTCATGTTTATTTCCAGTTGGTCTTTTAATTTTTCATTCATTGTAAAAGACAAAGAAAATCCAACAGTATTTCTTCCTTTGAGCCTCGATATGCTTCCCAATCTACTTACATTTAATTTTTTATAACTTTATCAATACATCACAGTCACTTTAATTCAGATTGACTATACTCCAGAGGTGATAAAGTTAGCATTATGCTAGAGGCAACAACTGTCACATGTTGACATAAGTGAGGCTGCTGATCACGTGGTCTCAAAAATAACGAGATAAGATAAAAAGAATATTGCTCTCAGTGCTTCAGGTGTCATCTCGGGAAACTTTAGCCTTTGATTTATTGGCAAGGATGCTCTCGTGAGTTTCTCAACCAGAACTTAATAAGGAATCTTTAGAATTATTACTGAGAGATTGCAGGAGAGAGAAAATCTACTTCTGCAAACATCTAAATTAACTAAGATGAATCTCTGTTCAAGCAGAATTTTGAGAAAATTTGAGAGTTTCTCACTCATTGTCTTTTATTTATATTATCATTGTTGCTATTGTCTATTGGATTCTTAAGCATTTATTCTTCTGTTTGTTGGTGATTCCAGGTCTTAGGGTTGGAACCTGCCCTCACATACAGTAGGGTTAGACGTGGATACACGAGCCTACTTTACATCAGCTACAATAATTATCGCAATTCCAACAGGAGTCAAAGTCTTTAGCTGACTAGCAACCCTGCACGGAGGAAATATCAAGTGATCTCCTTATAACCTCTTCCAAACGACTCATCTCAAATCACCTTCACTCATTCCAACAATGGTTAATCAAACTTATTATTTGACACTGGGTATTTGCAAAGAAATTTAAGATACTATATACTGTGTCATATATCTATCTATAGATAGATATAGATATATATGCCCACATTTAATTGATTCGCTAGTGGCTTCTATTTCATTGGGGCCATCAGACTAGAGAAATGACCTTACTCTTGAGACTTCTAAGGGGAAAAAAGTCTTCTGAGTCTTCTGAAATCTTTCAATTGAAACCCCAGGAGTTCATCACAAGAACTTGGCAGCCAGTTATACCATAGGAGGAGCTAGCTGTGGCATGAAACAGCCTAATTCAGGGCAAAACCAGAAATCCTTACTTAAAAAGCTAGAAGACAGCAGAGCAAATTAAAGATCAACCAGCAAGCAGAAACATTGTTGAGTGATGGGCACAAACTACCATGAAGCTTTGTTTTCTCTAGATTCCTGCTTGTATCAGACAGCCTGATGGAACTGAATTGTCTACCGCTTGTAACTATGTTCTGTGAGCACAGTCAGTTATTTGGTTCTGTTGGTGACGCCTATAGAATCAACCACAGTGTTTCCCATGGTGTTTGCGTCTGCATTGTAAGAATTTTCTGCTCTTCTCCGAAGGATAGTTCTTACTGCGGGATACAGTCCTGATAATTAATGAATGAGCAACTGTGACCATTTTCATCTCATCCTCGATGACCCTCAAGGAAGGAGCTGTGGGTTGAGTTTTGGCTTCCCTCTTTTTTTCCTCAGGGAACAGCTCCCTGACTTACATGAAATTCCTTTGTTACGTTTTCTTATTAAGCAGTATAATCATATTCCAAGTCCTTGAAGAATTGTCCCTGAGCTGACCAATTTAATCTCACTAACCTTACTTTATAAGCTCTATTATCCCATTTTATTTTATTTGTACTGCTACAACAAAATGCCCAAGAACTGGGTAATTTACAAAGACCAGAAGTTTATCACTCTGTGTAGGAGATTAAAGAACTGAATGGTGTTTGGTCTGGTGGGGCTCTCACTATTGGTTTCTTACATAGCACAAAGCAGAAGGCTAGAGCGGATTCTCTTAGATTTCTTGAAGCCTCTTATGTACATTTGCACAGACTTCAATGCTAGTGTAAGGAAGAAGAGTAGTCATTTGCGAAAGGCCTGCTGCTTAACACCACTCCATTGGCAACATCTGAATTCGGTGCTTTCCCCACCTCACAGGTTTAGAAACTAAGACATAAAAGAGTTGGTAAGTCATGCACGGATACAAAGGAAAGATGGGAGCAGGAGTCAAAGCAAGATAAATAAAACTCCTCTCTGGTTGTGTGTGTGTGTGTGTGAGTGTGTGTGTGTAGTTTTCTTTATTTTTTAACCAATGACCTTCTATCATGCGGGTGTGTGTGTGTGTGTGCACGCGTGCACATGCACATGCGCCCAGGTGTATACATGCTATAATGAAAGTGTGAAGGTCAGAAGTCCGGGGCACTTCTTGCTTTGCATCTGTTGAATTGGGGGTCTCCTTTCTGCTGCACTGTGTTCCCCAGGGAGCTGCCCTGCAACTCTCTTAGGGACTCTCTTGTCTCTGTCTCCCATCTTACCATAGGAGTACTGGGATTACAGATGAGGCCACTCATCTAACTTTTTTTAAAAAATGTAAACTGGGGTAGGGAGAGATGAAATTTGGGTCCAAGCTTTCTCAGCAAGTGATTTAGCCACTAAGCTATCCTAAATCCTCCCTGGTAATGACTACTTTAAATGGCCATGCTGCATTTTTTTAAAAAACACTTTGTCATTAAACATTTCCTAAGACAATAATTGAAACAGCACTCAAATCTCCCAGAAGACTCAGACATCATACCCAGTGTGGTTTATTGCTGTCTTTTTAATTCTCAGTACAATGTTGCCTTCTCAATTACGACTGAATGAGCATTTGCTAAATGAAGAGAAAAGAAAACTAGGAGACAAAATAAAGAGAAAGGAAGAAAATGAAAATGAGATAATAATACTGACCAAGGCTCAGAGAAGAAGCTTAAGGCAAGTTATCAATGAGAACTATTTGAATTATGCCAGCGACTTTTCTGCTCAGGTCTAAACAGCTGAATTTGCCAGATGAATGAATGGCACTGTTAAATCAGTGTGTTTTCCTGTCTTACGGTGTAAAGGAAGCTGGAAGAGTCATAGTAACACCTGAAGCATATACTCACTAAAATATCTACACCCAAAGCTGAAAAAGCTAAAAGTATATAAATTCCTTAGATACCATATGACCTATAAAAATATATTAGTAAAATATAGACAAATTCAAAATATTCACAACAAGTAAAGAAATAGAAGCAGAAACAAAAAGTCCCTCTCCCCAGAAAAGCCAGGAGTGGATGGATTTACTACTGCTAAATTGCACCAAATCTTGTTCTAAAAAACAGAGCGGGAAAGAACACTACCAAACTCAATCTATGAAGCCAATATTACACTGATAAGTAAAAACAGATAAGGGCACACAAAAAAAGATTATTATAGACAACCTTCGCTGAAAAACATAGGCACACACACAAAAAAAAACCTCAATAAAATAATTAGAACACAAATTCAAGAACACATTAATGTCATACTCCATGAATAAGTTAGCATCATCTCAAGAATGAAAATTGGTTTAATATTTGCAAATTAATAATTATAATAAAGCAAATAAATAGACTTAAGGATGGAGATCACATGATTATCTCAAAGGATGCAGAAAAGGCCTTTGATAAAGTTCCCATCCCTTCATGCTGAAAGTCATGAAGAAAGTAAAATTAGAAGTACTATGCTTCGGCATAGTGAAGACTGCATATGACAAACTCATGGCTAACATTGTACTAAATGGGGGAGACAAAGAACATTTTCACTAAAATCACTACTGAGCCCAACTTGTGCCCTTAGAGGCTAGCCACTAAAGAAATGACACTCCCTCCCCCAGTGACCAGTAGCCACCAGCAGTCAGTAGGCCCGCAGGAAGGGGTTGAGACACCTCCTTTATCCGTGGGGGGATGCTGAAAGGCTCGTATGCGGAGATCCATAGCTGCTGTGTATCATATCTGGGTTGTAGCATTTCACGGCACACTTCTGCATCCTCCAGGCCTTAAATCCTTCTTGCCCCTCTTCTGTGATGTTCCTAGGCTTTGGAAAATGGAGATACAAAATATTTTATTTTAAATTCATAATAAAATATTTCTTCATAGCAAGAAAAAATCAGCAAAATATAGAAGAGGAACAAATATCTGCTCACTAGCACCAGGGAGTGGATTAGCATCTAAGGTCTCAAAATTCAAAATTCCACACTAATCAGCCATCCCTTGGGTCATGAACTGAATGTGTATTCAGATGGGAGCAAATGTGGGCACAGAAACTTGTTAGGGGCCTATGTGATTAGAAAAAAAAATAGAGGCTTTAGGAAAGGGAATAAGGAAGACAATATGACCAAATAGAAGGGAATTCTGGGAAAAAAGAGTAGAGTGAGAACCACTCAAAATGAAATATGAAAATTCAATATGGAAACCTGTTACTCTGTAAACTAACTTAAAAAAAATAAAATTTTAAAGAAAATACAAATGGTCAATAAATATTTTTAAAAGTTATCATAGAAATACAATTAAAACTGTTTTGAGATTCCATCTTCACTTTTTGTAGGAAGGCTATCATCAAGAAAATAAGCAAGGAATGCTGGGTAGGCTGTGGGAAAGGGAGCCAGTAGGCATTGCTGGTGGGAGTGTAAACTGGAGCAGTGATCCTTAAGTAGATCAGTGTGAAGGTTCCTCAAATAGAAGTCATCTAGGCTAGTCCTTGGTGTACAGTCAAAGGACTCTAGGTCAGCACAACACAGAGATACTTGTGAATCCATACTTACTGCTGTCCAGCTTTACAACAGCTAAGGAACAGAACAAGACTGTATGCCCAACAGATGAATGGATTTAAGAAAATATAGCATATACATATACATTTTTTAAGCCATAAAGAAAAACCAGATCATGGAATTTTCAGGGAAGTAGATAGAAAAAGAACCAGTATGTTAAGCAAAATAAGGTGCACTCAGACAAACCTCCTCTCCTTCTTCTCCCCCTTCCCCTGTCGTGTGTGTGTGTGTGTGTGTGTGTGTTTGTAGTGTGAAGGGTATGAAAGCAGAAAGGGGAGGGAGATCATAGTGGGTTTGGAAAGGGAAGGAGAAGGGATTGTTTGGGAGAGTGCAATAGCATACACGCATGAGAATGCCAAAACAAAACCAATTACTTTACATAGTAACTTCAAAAAAAATAGCATAATAAATGAATATGTCTAAAAATAGACTAATAACCAATACAAACACATCTTTAAACTTACAGAAATAAAATTATAAGGGTGAATTTTAAACTAACTGCATGCTTGAACTTTAAGGATTTATAAAATAGAGTAAAACCCTCCTAGGGGCTTGACAGGAGCTCTGAATAAGTAAAACAGTATAGGGGGAAGGAGGGAGGGAGGGAAGGAGGGAGGGAGGGAGGGAGGGAGGGAGAGAGAGAGAGAGAGAGTTTATAAGTCATCTATTGTTGCACATTTGGGTTCTTTCTGTGAGTATTGAATTCCAGGAGATAGAAATCATTGTGTAAATCAGAATATCTCTTTCTATAGCTTAAAAAACTGTGTTTTAATTATGTAACCTATTCATAATTACATATTTTTGTCTTAAGACTCTCTCTCTATATATAATCAGTATATATGTATTTATATAATTAAATGAACAATTATTATTTTCCATGAAAGTGAATCAAAATACAAACCAGAGGTAAAATTAAAAAGCTGTTTTTAATTTAAATGTGTGTGTGCTATAACATGTTTTCTTTTTTTCCTTTTTTCTTTTTTTTATTATTAAAAATTGCTGCCTCCTCCCCACCTCCCATTTCCCTCCCCTTCCCCCACTCCCCTCCCTCTCCCTCTCCAGTCCAAAGAGCAGTCAGGGTTCCCTGCCCTGTGGGAAGTCCAAGGTCCTCCCCCCTCCATCCAGGTCCAGGAAGGTGAGCATCTAAACAGACTAGGCTCCCTCAAAGCCAGTACATGCCGTAGGATCAAAACCCAGTGCCATTGTCCTTGGCTTCTCAGTCCGCCCTCATTGTCCGTTCACCACATTCAGAGAGTCTGGTTTGATCCCATGCTTTTTCAGTTCCAGTCGGGCTGGCCTTGGTGAGCTCCCATTAGATCAGGCCCACCGTGTTTTATTTTTTAATTGAGAGATATGGGATGTCACCCATGTGTGCCTTCTATGGGGGTGTTTAACAAATAAACATGGAGACAAGGAGTATCATTCACTGGGTAAGGAGGAGAGAGTGGTCAATGGGTAGAAAACAAGAATAAAGCTTAAGTAAAGGGGGACTGTTTTTCTGTCCCGAAAGTCCAAGAAGAAATCACTGTAGGAACTACCCTTCTCTCCAACCACCCACCTCCCACCCACTACTGCCCTAGCTTTCTTCAGGAAGAGGAGATAATCTTCCAGAGCAAAGCTTGTCTGTCTCTGAACCACTTCCTGAGTGCTTGGCAGGAGCAGGAAGAGCCCATTAGTACTTCCCAGAACCATCATTCATAGTGTTTCACTGTCTCTTCAAAATGGGACATTCCAATAGAGACGCTGGGGGAAAGTGTCCCTTTTAGAAACAAAAGGACAGTACGTGTTTGGTATCTTCTGCTTTCCATAGGCCTGAGGTTTCATGAAGCTTTATTTGCCCGTGAGGCCTATTTTCCTCCAAAACATAACAAAACAATTGAATGTCAAATTAAAGCCGGAGAAAGCTGCCAGAACACCCACTGTGAACTACAGATTTTTAGAGTCAGTTGAAATAGGCTTTGCTTGTGATTCAGGTCACTGCATGGGGTGTGGGGAGCACCATGGGGGGTCTCGTCAGGAAGTCACCCGAAATGCATGTATTTTATACCCCCCTCTAATTTTGCAGAGAGAAGAAAGCAGCTAGTCCAGCAAGGCTAGAGAAAAAGAAACAGAGGCAGAAACACAAAACTAATTGAAGCAGAAAAGACTAGACTGAGATAGACCATGTGACTCTCTTTCCCTCACTGCCAAGGAACCACTAAACCGCAGGGCACGCCAGCATAATTCAGCACATCCAGACACTTGTAATTTCTCAAAAACCCGAATTTCTGAAAGTAGCTAGGGTTGCTACCCAAGATTTCCTCATGGAATTCGATCTACATGTCAGCTACCTGTGTGGAACTCTTATCTCTGTGGAATTGACCTCACGTTCATGGGAAAGATCTTAGAAGATCCTACAATCTGGTCTAACAACCACTCCTACAAAGTGGGAGCAAAGACGCAGGTAGCATAACGTTTTTACATCATCATCTTTTCAAAATGACATAGAGTTATATGTATTTCATTAACATAATTTTTATTGATTCTTTTGAAATTTCACATCATGCGCCCCCAACCCCCCCTTATTTTCCCAGTTCTTCCATATCCACCCCTCACCTGTAGTGTGCTCTCCAAATGAAAATTTAAAAAACAGTAATTAATAATAAAATAAACAAACAAACAAAACCACTTTGCTCCTCCTTTTTCCCCACCTTTCCCCTTTCCAACACTTCTTCACTCATCTTCCTGGCACTGGGAGCTGTGGTGTGTCACCCAGTATCCACTCTGTACACTCAGCTTTTCTTGCAAATGTTCATTGCAATGAGTTGTTGATCTGGTTCAAGGCCTCAGGCTTCTGGTCCATCATTAATACTAGACCCTCAGCGAAACTCCTCTAGGAATAAGACTTATGTTTTATACGTGTAGAGTCTGTTTTTGAAGTCATAATTAGCTACCATCCATTAATTTAAAAATGTCTATAGCATCTAGCAAGAACAAACTTGACAGCCTTCCTTCTAGCCACATAGGAACAGTTGAGAAAACACTAGCCAACTTAAGACCTTGAAAGAATTAGCTGTCCTGGAAAATGAACTCCTATGGACAAAGTTATGTAAGAACTCCAAGCTTTTTTGTAACCCGGAAGGACCAAAAGGTTGGTATCTCCAGTCTTAGAATATTGATCTTTATTTTGCTAAAATTTAAGTTTTGCTTGCTTAGTGGGAAGGGGTAGTGGAACAAATTAATTTTTACTTATTGAAATAAGGGAAGGTCTTTTTTCTTTTTCTTAGTTAGGGGTGAGACTTTGTGCCCATGTCGTCTTTGTGCTGGGATTTGATCTGGCTTGAATTTGTGCAGGTTTCATGTGAGCTGCCACAGTCCCATGTGCTTCTGTATGCATCAGCCCCACTGTGGCTGGAAGATGCTGCCCCCTTGAAGTCATTGATCATCTCTGGTTCTTAAAATCTTTCTGCCTCCTCTTTAGCACCACTCCCTGAACTTCCTCAGGTGGGAATGAGTTTGATGAACACCCATTTAGGTCTGAGTGTTCCAATTTCTACAATTATCTCAATCTCTACAATTATCTGGTTCTGGTTTTTGTGTTAATTCCCATCTACTGTGTGGAGAAGACTCTCTGGTAAGGGCTGAGCAATGCTCTGGTTTATGGCTACAGCAATATGTCATTAGAAGCTTATTGCAACTGATAATTTTTAGGAGATGGAAAATTAATTATTTCTAAAGGAATGACACTGGATGTATCAACCATAATCCGGGGCAAGTCTCATGCTCAGGGGTCAATCCAAAACAAACTTGTTTTTTTGTTTTGCCTTAGCGTTTTTTGTTTTTGCTTTTTGTTTTTCTATTTCGTTTTCTTAAAAAGGAAACAACAAGATGTTGGATGGGTAGAGAGGTTGTAAGGACGCACAAGGGATTGGAAGAAGGGGAACATATGATTAAATTCTATTGTATAACAATTTAAAAAATTTAAAATAAAGAATGAATAAAACCCAAACAACCCTGGCTCCTAGAGAGAAAACAGAGGGAACACAGTGATTCCTCACTGCTGTAATTTGGACCTTTCGTATCCCCCAAACACCCTGCTGGAAGATGGTTGAAATTTTAAGAGGTTCGTCATTGGAGGTATGCCCTTGAAGGAAGTAAGATCATTAAGTATGTGTCCTTGAAGATGACATTGGAACACCAGGCTCTCTCTCCTCTCTCTTTCATTCTTGGTTGCCGTGAAATGCTCGGCTCCTCCACCACTCCGTCCTGCAATGATGAGGCACATGCTCAAAGGGACCTTGGGCAAGGCTTCTTTTTATATGTCAATTTTCTCAGGTATTTTTCATGCAGAGGAAGCTACCATATCCCATATTGGGTAAGAAAATTTTAATCTGATGTGTAATGTTTTTAGAGACAGGATTAAAGAAACTGATATTTGAATAATTAAGTTGCTTGCCTGGGAATTAGGTCAGGCAAGCCAGGACTAAAGCCTAGCTCTTGAATTTTGCTGTCCTATGTTCCACATAGAAAATTATGGTTTTTTTTCTGTGTTTGTTATAAAACTTTGAAGTCATATTTAATAAATGAATGTTTAAGTAATTTTGTATTGAGGCTGAGAGAGTAAAGCTTACGAATGTATAGAAAACAATTT
Organism: Chionomys nivalis; assembly: GCF_950005125.1. Classification (NCBI taxonomy): domain Eukaryota; kingdom Metazoa; phylum Chordata; class Mammalia; order Rodentia; family Cricetidae; genus Chionomys; species Chionomys nivalis. Next base: position 28,337,407 of record NC_080093.1, on the reverse strand, counting down.
GGTATTTATTGGATTAAACGTATACTTTGTATAGAATTATATAAAGGAAAACAATATGTTCACAAAATTACAATAAATACTAATTTCTAAGCAAGAACATATGGAAGTTATCAGTTTTACATCTATAAAACAAAGGTAAGATTGCTTTTTTTGAGCTTTGAGACAACCCAGTGAAAATTTGACATGGCAAATTTAAATACGTTGTCTCTTTAATATTGATATTCACATAAATATAAATAAAGCAATAAAAAGGAATGATTAGAATCATAATTAAAATCCTTTTACTGCATAATTAAAATCCTATTGTTGACTTTAAATAGTAATTACTCACTGAATAACCTGCCCCTTTTTATTAATGATCAGGTGGTCCTGTTGCATTTGAGTTCCCCAATATGTGTTTGAATGCAGTACACTTTACTTTTGTGATATAGTCAAAATCTCCCAACAATATTTCATGCTAAGGGTTTTTTCAGATAAACCATCAAGTCAGCTCTTACTGAATGAAAAGTAAATCTGAAAAGTTAGCAGTTTTTAGTGAAGTATTTCCCTGATAGAACTTGCAATCACTGATGACTAAGAAGTCATACACAAGGATTCTTCATATTCTTGTTTTCTTGAAACTCTCTGGGTAGAATGCTGAGAAGACTTGATCTCAGTGATCTGAGTATTGCATTAGCCGTCCATCATCCTGAGTTCACATTTTAAACGTAGTGAACCTGGTGCTAAACCCTTGTAGATGGTTCTTGCCACAGGAGCTACAGTGTTGGAGAGGTGAATCATTTTCTTTCAATCTGGTAGCTGTTCTGAGCAGCGAGAAGTTTGGTGGCAATTGGTGTCATTTGCTGGCAGTTGCCAACCAACTGCGCATCGTCTTGAGGAGAGTAACAGTTAAGGGGAGTGGGAGGGGTGGTTTATACATGGAGCAAAGCCTTATTTATGGCCTCAGATGATCAAAGCCTCGGGCAAACAGGTGAGAACTGTTCACTTAGAGGGTCATCCGTGGAGAGTCATCACGGGCAGTTACAAAGCTTGCTAATTCTATTTGAGATTCCACACTAACCCAGAAAAAAAATATAGAAACCAAGAATGGGCCTGTTAAGAGAAAGTGTCACATTTGGCTTCTTTCTGAAGCCGTTTTCAACTGTGTGGCCACATTGCCTGATGAGACAGGCCCAACATTTTGGTCTTCAGGAGAGGATACATTCCTAAGCCGAATGGAGACGGTAATTCCAAAAGGAAATCTGGAAATCATGTGTCAGATTGCTTCGACGAGATGCAAAACTGCGGCACGAGGACTTCCCATAAGGAATGTGGCGTAGAAGAAGATGAGAGAGAGAGAGAAAAGTCAGATTCTGTGACAATTCTGTGCACAGGAAAGGCACAGAAGAAAGCAGTTTCATCTGAGATTTATCAACACACAAATAATATCTATGAGGAAGAAATCTGATATCGCTGTTACAAAGACTACAAAAAAAGACTCTTATGGAACATTTGTTGAATGGGTGAATGAATGAGTGAATGGATGGATGGATGATTAAGAAGCAATCCTAAGTTCTAAGAAGCCTGGTATTCATCTAGAAAGACCGACATCCTGGGGGTGATCGTCACTAACAGTGGATAAATGCTGGGAATGCCGTGTTTCGGAGACACATGTCCAAGATATGCTAACTCGTTGTCATTGTCCACTCTTCATTCATCTGGAAAACAGTACCTCCAGGAGGAGCCAGGAAGAAAAATCAAAGGAATAGCTGAAGTTTCAATGCAGAAAATAAATAACAAATTCAAAAAGGAATTGTAAAAATATGCAGATATGTATATTCTCAGAGCCTCATGTATCAGTGGGCAGTTCATGGAAAACTACAGTGAATTTATTATTCATAACATGGTAAAAAGTGCAGAATAACAACTCTTTAGGGTAAAACATTAAAATTTACATGAGATGTAGGTATTATTGAAAAGGAACAGAGTAGTTTCGGCGGGAGGAGGGAGGAAGGGATTGGATTATATCTAAAGGGATTGGATTATATCTAAGACTTATTTTAGCCCTAAAATAAATAATGTTTTCTAACACATAGTAGGAAATTAATAAATATTTACTAAATAGCAAATAAGGAAAAATGAAAACAATCGAGGTTTCAAGAAATGCAGAAAACACAGCTAGAGAAAAGTAGACTTAGATGAATAAAAATTCAAAATATTATGAGAAAGATTTTAAGCTTACAAAACTTGACGAAAGTGAAATGAAATGAAATACTAAAGATAAAATGGCACCATAAAACATTTGCCATTAAAATTTACGGCATAATTCAAAGGAAAATGAGATGCATTTTCAAGTATAGGATAATTGTAAATTAAGAATTAAACAAAGAACAGAAAAAAACGTAGCTAGTCACAGACAAGTCATGCGGGTCCACGGGGAATTTCTAGGGACAGTCGAACTTCCTGGACTAACAGTTTCCAGCTGAGGCAGCTGGCATTCATTCTTCCATGGCAAGGAACAAAGCGGGAGAGATCCATATGCTCCCCTTATGTTCGTCACCTTATGCTGGAACATGAAATCTCATATCTCATCTGCCGTATCTCCCTTGCTTTCCCCACTCTTGGGAACCCTTGTAGAAAGCTGGGACTATTCTTGATTTCTACCTACAGCTACACCAGCATGTTGCCTTCAGAAAACTCTGGGTGCTCAGATCCCTAAAGTGTTAATATACCCTGCTGCAAAGTTCACGAGCAGGGAGATGAAGCATGAAGCAAGTCACTGAAGAAAAGGAACACTGGGGATGATATGTACTTTACGTGTCCAGGAAGGAGATGGGCGCATCTGCATGTTGTACTAAGGGTACAGCCTAAACTTGTGGAGCATCTGACAGTAAATCAGAGATTCAGCTGAAGATCGTCAACTAAACCTAATTTATCACTCAGACTTTTCTGTTTTCATGCCCTTCCCGAGGGACGGAAAGTGCTGAGGAATCATAATGATGTGACCAAAGAGAGAGTCTGATTTTTCCCCCTAGTGAATTTTAGAGAGATGAACTTCACTTTAGAGGGCTGGGGAGATGGCTTAGTGGCATAGTCGCTGCACCAGGGTGAGTATCTGAGTTCGGATCCATGAGCATCCACATAAAGCCATCGAGTGCAGTAAGGTGCACCTGCAATCCTGCACTCCTACGGGACAGAGTGTTGGAGTCAGAGACAGGATAATCCACGGAAGATCGTGAGTCAGCTATCTGCTGTATACAGCGGCCAACAACAAAGAGTTCTTGTCTCAAAGAAGATGGATAGCAAAGACCAACAGACAAGGCTCTCTTCTTAGTTCTACATGTACACCATAGCGTGCACACACACACGAGAGAGAGAGAGAGAGAGAGAGAGAGAGAGAGAGAGAGAGAGAGAGAACAGAAAGACAGAGAAAGAATAGATTTTAATGTAAAGAAAATTATATACTTTTTTTTTTTTCGAGACAGGGTTTCTCCGTAGCTTTCGGTTCCTATCCTGGAACTAGCTCTTGTAGACCAGGCTGGCCTCGAACTCACAGAGATCCGCCTGCCTCTGCCCCCTGAGTGCTGGGATTAAAGGCGTGCGCCACCACCGCCTGGCTTATACTTCCTTTTATGTAATGAAATTTTAAGTATTAGAATTAAGCAATGGCTTATCAATATTATAAAGCTGTTTATAACAGAAATTAAATAGTAATATTTTTTAAATGACACAAAATTCAAGTTATAACTAGAATTCTCAAAGATTTAAGTACTTTCTCTTACTTAAATAATCAGTTTTAAGATAGAATTTCTCCAGGTGAGCTAGACAGTTCACTGCCTCACACAGTGGGGTAGCTGGCTGCATTGCCAATGCCAAAGTGGTTGTCCTTGCTCTTTGTTCCCTGGGTCATGGCACCTGGGCATCATTCAGGACCTGGGCTGTTCTTGACAAGCTTATATTTAGTGTTGTTTGAGTGTGTTCCTTCAAAACCATAGCTGCCTGTCACTTAGATCATTCATTGTGAACTAGGTCTTGCTGCTATAGTCTAGATGATTAAAAAATATATACCCCTAGAAACAAAACACCTGAATTATATAAATGGCTGGGTCAGGACTAAAGAGATAGTTAAGCAGTTGAGAGCTCTTGATATTCTTGCAGAGGAGATGTGCTTTGCTCCCAGAACGCACATGACTGATTATCACTGTCTATTACTCCAGATCCAGGGAATCTTGTGCTCTCTCTGTTGTACTAGACACATACGTGGCATAATACATACAAACAGGCAAACACTCACGTATGCAAACAATCTTTTAAAAAGAAAGGAATGGAAGGATGTATGGTCCACATTCACAGCATCACCCCGAAAGACACAGAAAGTCCATCCTCACAGCTTCAATCGGCTTGAGACTAGGTACAGTCTTCAGGTTTTGCTCATTTCGTGAAATCAGTTTGCCAGTTATTTGGAATATCTATCCTTCTAGGGTGGGATCACACTAAAAGCCCAATCAGAACATCCATCAATGGTCCTGGCTTTACTAAGGAGTCTAACATGGCCTCTCTCTCTCTCTCTCTCTCTCTCTCTCTCTCTCTCTCTCTCTCTCTCTCTCTCTCTCTCTCTCTCATATTCAGCCTTGGGATCTGAAGGCAGAAACAGCTGAAACACTTTCCACTTCCTGTGTTCCTGGTGTTGGAAACTGTCCATCACTTGCCTGAATTCTTCCGTGGTCATGCCATCAAAGGCCTAACTACCACTGTAAAAGTGCTTGTTCTGTGTTTCCCATTGTTCCGTTTAATAACTGAAGTTTTCCAAACTGATCTTCTTCATCCTTCCTCATGGGAGTCATATGGTCCTCTGGGCTTGGCTTCCACTGGTGCCACCGCAGTTCAAATTATTTTTATTAAATTTTGGAGTCCTTAAGGCTACTTCAAAGCCAACATTAGCCAAGGAGAGTGAAAGATTGATGATTCAAAAACCTGGGAAACCACATGTCAGGGACTCATCTTCCATGAGGTCACTAACAAGAATTTTTCCTTTAGATTTATTTATTTACTTTATGTGTATAAGTGTTTTCCTTGCATGTATGTCTGTGTACCACATGCAAGCCTTGTGCCTTCAGAGATCAGAAGAGGGCATCGAATCCCTGGGAAGTGAAGTTATGGATTGTGAGCTACCAAGTAGGTGATGAGAAGGGGAACTAAGCACCCATGTCTTAACCACTGAGCCATCTCTCCAGCCCCAATTATGAGCAAGTTTGTTCTAAATCTGGGTGAGGAAGATTGATTGTGGTCACATGGGGAATAGAAGAGTGAGAAAAAGGGTTATAGAAGGATGATTGTAGAAACCTTAAAAAAAAGCAACACTTTATACTGTGAAATTCTAAAATGAAGATTAGCTCAAGTTTAGGCTCTTTACAAGGTAAGCCTGACTCCAAAGAAAGAAGTAAGTGGCACTTAAGGAGAATAGAATCTTAAAATAAGTTCATAAAGAAAAATACAGAACCAGACGGTCTAAAAAACAGAATATTCAAAGTCATGGACAGTGGTGAATGGTGGCTAGGTTCCTCCTGAACTTGAGAGTAAAATTAAATTAAGAGAAAGAATACTGAGGAATATGCCATTTGTAGGAAGAAACTACTCTGACTGGTGATCTGTAGATGGAATTGCTGACTTGAGCTCCTTTCAGGAAACCATGTCTGGAATGAGGTTACAAGTAACAATAGCAATCTGGTGAGCTACTCACACTCTAGAGAAAAGAATGTGTTAACAGAAGGTGATGACTGGTAAGCTCAAAGCCTAAAATTTAAAGATGTACACACACGTGATTTTCAGTATGTCTCTCCCATGAGCCTATTAGATTTACCTGCTTGAATCTAAGCATTCTACTTCCTTCATGTTCCTTAATGTTTGTGTTCACCAATATCGCTAAGCAATTTTTTTTTTCCTGAAGATTCAAATTTTATGATTTACTGAGTGTAAAAGTTTTATTACATCGGGTTGGAGAGATGGCTAATTCATTAGGAGCAACTGTTACTCTTGCAGAGGACCAGAACATGAGCAGTAAGTAATTCCATCATCGGGGAACCTGACACCCTCTTCTATTCTCTGCTGACACTTGTTCATACTTACACACACACACACACACACACACACACACACACACACACACACAGAGAGAGAGAGAGAGAGAGAGAGAGACTCAACTGACCAGGCTACAAGTTATTAATCTGTTATCAACTCTGTGTCTTGGAAATTTCCTCAACTAAGCTGAGTAAGGTTTTCGTGAGCAAATGAATGTATGGAAGCGTGTTAAGAACTGTAATGCATCAACAGCCATCAAGACTGCCACTTCAAATCTCTGTAATTCTTTGAATCAAGTAGTTATTGCTTTTAGGATTTTTTAAAAATAAATTTCGAATGTCTAATGAAGTAGCAGAGAAATTCTTATGAGTAAACAAACCCCACAACATGAAAGGAATTTTGCAAATCTTTAGTTTTGCAAAAAAAAAGTTAACCTAGGGGTGGTTATACAGCTGCTAGGACCAAGTGCTTTTGTGACTACTACTAAAGGGACATCCCTACAACAGAGATTGGTCTTCTCCAAAAACCCTTCTTCCCTGAAAGCTGGCAAACATGCTGGAATCAATGGCTGTCTTGGACGGAAGGAATATAGATTACGGATTCCCTGTTTCTTCTTTTATTTTCCTCTTCGCAGGAACTGAGGAGAGTGGTTCTGATGAAGCCATTCTACATCGTGAGAAACTTCACATTGCAGGAGTGTGACATTCTGACCCCCCCCCCACACACACTTTGATCCTTGTTCATTGACCCCTTTGATCTCTGAACAGTATATACAAGGTTCACTAATCAGTATTCTTCATTTTTTGTGCGTGCTCATGTTTAAATCATTGACTGGAATAGGTAAATGTGTATGGTGTACTTCTTTTTCCATTGGTGCTTGTGTTTCTCAAAGACAGAAAGAATGAGGATCTTTTAATTTTCAACTATGTTTTTATTAAGAGCAGAGTTAAGAAACAAAGAGTATTATTACTGTGGGTACGATGGTATTTTTTTCTCTTCAAAGCATTTAGCTCACTTTCTAGGGAGAATAATATAATGGAATATATGTATTAGGCCTGTTTTCACTCTTTCCAAAAGTCACACAAAGTGCACACAAAACTCTTTCATCTTATATGCCGCGTGGTAGGCTTAGTGCCACTTCACCCAAGTACTAAGGGCACCCTTCTCTCAGAGACTCCATAGACTTGGGTAGATAATTAGCCTGCCACTGTCAAAAGACAAAAACGTTAAATAATGAATGATATTTGAAGAATACCAGTAACCAACAATAATGTCCAGCTTGGAACCTTGTATGCTACCATAGCAAGTTAGCTGGTAATACATATCCCCTAGTGTGCTAGCGGCACAAATGGTACGGGAACAACCAACCACTTTTTGCCTGGCCCTTACTCTACAAGACTGAACCCATGCCTGGCACTCTTAAATAGGGCAGTAACCCTTGACTTCTAAGTCATAGGCCCTAGGAAAAACCAACTTCTATTATTGGGCTAAATGGTCCTAATAATGAACTTCCCCCTAAGTTCTTATCTTTATAATCATTGATTAGTGCTTTCCTCAACTATTAGAGAAGCTTCTTTTTGCAGTAGATGGTGATTAATACAGAGACACTCACCTGCTCAGCTCTAAACGGAACATTTATGTCACAGCCCCTCCCCCCAAGGCTTGGATTTTCATGGGAGGTGATGTGGGAAGATGGTACGAGTCAGAAGGAGAAGTGAGCAGTGGCATTGTATTTGCAGGTGTGATAGCACAGGTTCACTCATGAACTCACAGTGCCTGGGACTGTATGCACAAGATTGACAGAAGATCAGGCTAGCCCAAACTCCAGGGTGGATGTGGAAGTGGCTCCTGAAATCCCATCCCAGGTGAGAAGCTCCTGGCATTGATGACTGCTGGAAGAGGTAGAGTCAGGTTTCTTCAGGGATGTGGGTACCGAGAGGTTGCATATGTTTTAGCAGATGGTCCCATGACCACTCATGCTCAGGCAGAAGCAAATAGACTCTGAGGTTTTTGTTTGTTTGTGTGTTTGAAGACAGGATGCACTAATTTGGAAGGGGAAGTGATGATGGAGATGGGGAGGAACAGGAGGCGAGGGAATGAGGGTGGACTTGATCAAAACATATCAAATTTTAAATTTTTGAAAGGATGCCGGAAATATGCACAGTGGAGTTCCAGAATGGAAGAGAACCAGTGAGAACTGCACAATTAGAGGGTTTCTTAAGCAGGTTTCATTGGGTCAAAAGAATTAGAGAAAGTTTGAACTCTGTGCCAAGTGCTGGAGGTGGAAGCAGGGACTGGCAAGTCCTGGGCTGGTTATCCAAAGTAACTAAGGAGTTAGGAAAAAGTTGACATACTCCTTAAAAGTAAACAACCAACAGAACTTGGCAAGTCTAGTTCGGCATTCTGAATGTCAGTTTATTTTATTATGAGCTGCTTTTAGCAAAATAAGCATTTATTTCAAGCACTGGAAGTTGTAATGTTGTTTTGTCTGATAATGGGTCTCGTATTATTTGGCCGTCAGAATGTGTTAAAAAAAAAACAGCTTGTGCCCTTTCTTTTTAGTTTGCCCTCATTTCCTTTTCTGCATGAATCAAAATTTCAATAATAATAATCCAGACAAATGTCAGAGGAAGACTGCCAATATGTGCCAATATTGTCTTGTACCATGACTACTCTTTATGAATATGTAAAGGGTTGACTTATAGCTAATAGTGCTGCACACACACGATCCTTGCACATAAAAAGGTAACTGAGGAGAGTTGAGCATCTGAGTCAGTCGAAGCTACAATGTGAGAAAGACATACAGACAAAACCAAGACACAATCGTTGTCACCCAATTAATCTCTCATCCTCCAATCATTTTTAGCTTTATTTCTTTCTCTTTCATGTGTGACTATGAGTGTCTGCACATGTGCTTGTACACTGGGTGAATTTCTGATGGAAGCCAGAAGAGGGTGGCAGATCTCCTGGAAGTGGAGTTACAGTCCTTTGTGAGCCATCGCACATGTGCTGGGAACTGCCTGGGTTCTCTGTCAAAGCAGCATGTACTCATCATCACTGAGTCATCTCTTCAGCCCCCGAGCCGCCATTTTTCTGAGGAGAGAGAAAAAAGAAAGCAGATTTTTGCAGTGCTGAGTTTTTCAATGGGATATACTGTGTTCTGCACAACCTTAGATCCACTGCTCATCAGACGAGACTGGCAGATGATGACAGGGGGGGCCGTGAGACTGTCCCACCCATTTCTAAGGTGGCCTGAGTAGTTATGCCTTTACTAAAGGCAAAAGAAGAAAACATTCCACATTTCCATGCGAAGAATTGACGCAAAATCACCTTTGTACTTTGATAGAATCATTGCATCATACAGCTGGATCTGGGAATATGATGTAGAAACAGCACTGTGAACTTCTCCTGGCAAGTACATCAGCGTTCAGATGGACAGACCATGACCAACACGAGTTCATGGTTTCCCAGAACTTCCTGATGAAGGGAATCACAGGTGCCCCATTCTGTTCTTCTCCCTTAACTAGGTTTTCCTCTTTTGTTAAACAAGAGTTGTAGCTTGGAGGATTTATTCTACCTTAGATTCTATGGTGTCCTCTTGTATGAATGTTGGAGAGAAAAAATCAAAGCCTAAAAGGCAGGGGACCTACGAAGGACCACACTCAGCGGTCCTGCTGTGGTTCCAATGGTAAGTACTAAATGGCAGAGCCAGTTAAAGCCCTGGTTGTTTGCTGTTGGAGGTAAACATGTTTCTGTAGGACTCAGCCAACTTCCTGTGATCTCTGTCCACATCCCCAAAATACCACACATCCTTGGCAAGCCTGAGAGATAGAGCCAGATGAGGCCCAGATCTTGAGCAGCTACAGTGTTTCCAGTAAAGAACAACATTCAAAAGAAAGCGGTCCTGCTGAAGTATGTCATGTTGTCATCCTAAAGTTCTGGAATCTTCCCTTCTTCTGCATCTTAGAACCTAAACTCTGTCAAATTACAAAAGTGCATTTTATCTTTAGTAATCTTAATACAGGACGATACCCCAACCATCCATCTACATATAGCTTTTTATTTTCCCCAAAACTTTCTCCAAGGTGATGATATATAAAGAAGAGAAACCTAACTAAAATTTATTTATTGTAGACTACAAAGGGATGCATAGCTAGAACGTCTCTATTTCCCCCAAAGAGGATTTTGTTTAGTTTCCTCCCCTGTATTTCATAGCTGTCATAGGACCGTTTTCCTTCCTGAAGCAGGCTTAAGTGAGACGCTTGTCCTTGTGGCTGGTCGGGTTCTTTTGGAGAGCCTGGTGTATTTTAAGAAGCAGTGAATACAATTTTAGCATATTGGTTGAAATAGGGTCATTGTTGTAGTCAAGACGTATGATTTTAAGATGTTTAAATAGTTGCTGGGCTTGCAGCTCCACGATGGAGAACTCACCTGCTCTTTGGGAGGCCCTGGATTTGCTCATGAAAACCCAGGAAGACAGACCAGAGGAGTAAGGCAAGGCTGGGCAACTTAGTGAACTCCTGTATTAAATTTTTTAAATATGATAAAAAGTTCTAGAAATATAGCTCAGAGAGAGTGCTTACGTACTATGCACTAAGCCCTAGATTTCTCCAGTATTACAAATACACACAAACCCCAAAATACTTGTATGACCTGTGCATCTTTTAGGAAAAGTATTTTTATGTTGAAATATTATATAACCATATACTTATATTTGTACATATTTTATAAATTATATAATACATGTTTATAGGTTATAAGTATATATTTTATACATTAAATATAAAAACAAGACAACATATGCTTAGATAAATCACATATATTATAACAATATTTCAATATATTTGCCTATGTTTATGTATTGTCTGTTTGCCTGTCTTAGATAATTCAATGCATATTATGATATTTTTACTGACCAATGCATTATTTATATGAAAATATTATTAAATACAAATATAAACACAAGCAAACAATTATTGTGAGGATTAAATGAACATTTTTATTTTCTGAAATATACTTAATTATTCTATTTTCTTACTAAGGTATTTGAAAGTTGAATGCTTGATTCAATGTTGCCTAGTATGCACTGGTCCAGACTGGAATTTTGGATGGTAAGAAATCATTTGTCGATTTTGATGATGGAGAGAATGAAGTGAGATTATAAGAAATTATGCTCTTGTGTAATTAAGCGTGGTCTTTCAAGGGAAGAAAAGGCCCTTCTCTGTAGAGTTTCTGAAGCACGAAAGACCAATACATGAGAAGTGGAGGAGGGCCATTCCACTCCTAGACCAATTTGGAGACTTCTAGACTTCTACAGGAAGTCGCTCACTTCTGCTGTTCCCCTAAGCTGGCTGCTTATAGGTAGAGCAGAACTAATTGCAGGGTGGAAAAGGTGGGATGCGGGGTGGAATGTCGGGATTGGAAAGAAAAATCCCCAATCACTTAAGTCCTTGTGTAAATGTTTCTGATGAGAGCGAATAAATCAGGCTATAACCGATAATATCTAGTCTGAAAAGCCGATTTCAAATATTATAGGTTCATTCTAAAATGTACACATCCACTAAAATAAAATGGCTCTGAAATGTCCTACAAGGTGATTTTTCCACTTGAGAAAGCAACAACTCTAAGGTTGCTACATTTTGGAGCTGGGAGGAAATTATACCACTGTGGTTAATTATCTATACTTTCCTGTTTATAAAACGGAGATAATACAAGTTTAGCTCAGAAAGCCTTTGGGAACTATAAATTATTTGTGCAATAATTATAAACTATTATGTATATACAAAGTACAAGACAATTGCTTAATAATATTCTGTTGTTCCACATGCCTACCCACCCACTGAGACCCGCTAAGGAATCCCTGTTTAGCTAGGATTAATTCCTTGAAATGGTTTACTCTGTAAATAAAGCAAGGCAGTATGGAGGAGAAATCAGCGAGCATACTTGCGGGATATTTTTATAATTCCGGAAACATGAAATCCAAGAATTGTGCTGCCTTCCCTCCAACCCCGATTCTTCCAAACAAAACTGAAATAAAGTCTGAAAGCTGCACTGCCAGAGAGAAAACAACTGGAAGCAGGGGACAGATTCTCCTTGATGTTTCGCTCTTCTGACATTTTTTTTTTATCAATTTAGTTTGTTCTTTGACAACCCCCTCCGAGTGTACATAATGAATAATGGTCACTCCCACACCCCACCCTCACCCATCTCCTTCCTCCCCTGTTTCACCCCATTCTTTTCTTTGAATCTCTCCCTTACATCCTTTAACTATTGTTTTTGCTTTGTTACCCATTGACTTTACCCAGGACTGTATAACAGTGGGTCTGGAGTTATCCTTCAACGCTTGGTGGGCTCATCAGAGGATACATAGCTAAAGACAAAAGCGCATCTTCTCCTAGGATCTGTGACTAGACAATAGTTCAGCAGGAAGAGGTATACCCCATGAGGTACAGAAGAGAATGTTTAATGGTGGAGAATGAAGTCACTTGATTGAGACAGCCCAAACAAAGGGCCTAAATGTTAATATAAACCTGTGTGTAAATTCCCAATTTGCAGAAAAGATATAAGGACTTATTCTAGGCATCTTTGTTACTATAATTGTAACTTGTAATTCCATAGAATATTGATATTTTGCAGCATCACTAATTCCTTCAAGATATTCACCAACGAATGCATTTATTTTTTATTTAGGACAGTGACTTTTAAACTTTATTTTCTACCTTTTTGTGTATATTTGTTTATATATATGAATTTACCTCTGTATCAATGCTGTACATTTTTAATTTTACTCAATATTAAATTGTAATAGCAATTCAATCACAAGTACTTATCACCTGTCTGGAGATTGCTCCCAGCACTGTTCAGAGCATCTCTACGCGGTGACACCCTTCTCACCAGATAAGATTCATCTGACTCACTCGTTATCAACACAGTCGAAGATCTGCCTTAAGAACTCTGTATTTCAGAATTTGTGAAAGAAGAGACTCGATACTTAATTTTAAAAAACCGATGCATACAAACACGGTTGTAGGTTACATCTGGAAACTGCATTCTTACACACTCTGTTGACAAGTGGCCTATCCACTCTCTTGACATGCACTCCGAGGTTTTGGGATACATTCTTCAGCAGCATGTGACCACAGGGACGGGGGAGATGAACTACCTATCACTAATGGTAGCATTCTCTCCCCTCTCCCCTCTTTGCTGCCATAATATCTGGCCAGCCACAGTAGTTGCTCCTTCATTGTTATCGAATCTGTTTTGCCAGAGAATGTGCTCCAGGCTGGCATTCGAATCCCACATCTTCCAACCTCCAGCTCTGGAGGGCTGGCATCACGGGCAGGGCCGCACGCCTGGCTGCTCTGGCAGAGGTTCCAGTCTGGGCTAGGCCTTACTCCCTCCTCCTCTTTGTCGTTAGTGGTTTCTCTACAGCTCCTCCACCTTCTTTCTCCTCTTCCCACCTTCATCTTTTCCTTTTAATGGATTGACTAGAGAAATATGGACCCTCAAAGTCTACACGTTGCTTTCAAAGGCAACAGAAGAGATGACTCTTCCGGGAACTTGACATTAGCTTACACCAGGGTTCTGAGGTTGAACTTGCCCTTCTCTGGTCAGGTGAGATGAAGTCACAGAGTAAAAGGTTTTTATACATGAGGAAGACTCACAGCCCCAAGAAGTTAGTCTATAATGTTTCTTCAGGATGAACACAGTATACTATCATATGATAAAGCTATTTAGCAGCAAATTAGAGGAAAATAATAGAAAATAGGTAAGGAGACACCATTTAATATTAATTCATTTACAGTCATTGAATACTTAGTCCCTACATAGACCAGAAACAGGTCTTGAATTACCTTACCTATTAAAGAAAAGAAAATTTCTCTAGACTACAGTTCAGGCAGGATTATCTACAAAACAGACAGCTACATGTTAATTGTTCTACCCTGACTATTATTTAGTTAAACCTTATCTTTTGTTTTTGTTTGTTTGAGACAAGATTTCATTGTGTAACTCTGGCTAGTCTCAAATTCTCTATGCATTCCAGACTGGCCTTGCTATGGCAATTCGGTGTCCTGAATGCTGAAATTACAGATAAGCACCACCATGCCAAGACTGCATCACATTCTTTAAAAAAGCATTATGTTGAAACAATTTCAGACATAGAAGTTTCATAGACACAACAGAAAATTTTAGTATTTTTTTTCTTCATAGATACATGCATATGTACATATTACATATACCATAGTCTATCTATTGTAGTGATATTATTAATTTATTTGTAGCTCTTATTATAATTTAACATATTTATATGTGTAAGCTACTATAATTATTACATATGCATTATAAGGGAGAATTATTATAATATATAAGATATTTTAGTTTTATCTTCCTTTGATTATTTATTTATTTTTTTTTTCCGAGACAGGGTTTCTCTGTGGTTTTGGAGCCTGTCCTGGAACTAGCTCTTGTAGACCAGGCTGGTCTCGAACTCACAGAGATCCGCCTGCCTCTGCCTCCCGAGTGCTGGGATTAAAGGCGTGCGCCACCACCGCCCGGCTCCTTTGATTATTTTTTTAACTAACACAAACAGTAGTAGGTTTTATTTCAACATTTTCATGCACACTTTATTTGGTTTCATCTTTTTCTCAAGTTCCTTCCCCTAGCCCTGCACCTCTACAACTTCTATCCTTCCATCCCCAGATTCCCCCTTTGCCCTTTCACGCCGCATGTACTGTATTACCCTCCTGCCCCCATCTTTAAAAATCTGTTTCTTCCCTCCTGATCCCTTTTGTAGTTCGCGAACTATACACATACTCATATCCACATAAATACACAAATATAAAAACTAAAAGTTAGGATTCATCCATGAGAGAGAACATGTGATATTTTTCTGAGCCTGGGTCTCACTTAATATAATAACTCTCAATCACACTAACTTTCCTATAAATTTAATTTTATTACTGAGTAACATTTTATTTTATTTATGTACCACATTTCATTATCCATTTATCTGTTATGACCATATGGGCTGGCACTACTTCTTTGTTATTGTGGATAGAGCAGCAGCTATACATGTGTGTGGAAGTATCTTTGTGGTTATTTGGGTATATGTCTAGCATTGGCAGTGTGTGTGCCCGTATATAAGTGTGCTACCCATACATGCACAGTAGAGTGTAGAGCTTAATGCAGGGTGTCTTCCTCTATCTTTAATCATCTTACTTTGAGACAGGGTTTCTCACAGATTGAGTCTCTGAACCTAGAGATGACCATTTTGACTTGACTGGCTGGCCAGCAAGCCATGGGGATCTGCCTCTCTCTGCCCGTCACCGAGTGGGGATATCAGGCATGTGGCCATCATCAAGTTGGGATGGCAGGCATGTACCATCACTCTCAGAACATGAATGCTGCACAGCTGAACTGGGCCCTCCCCTAGGCCTAGATTTTAAAGTGCTGTTCTCTGTAGTTTGCCACCACATTGTAAGTTAATGGGAATGCTTGGTTTTGAGTTTATTTGTGTGCAAGGCATGAGAAATGGAGCTAATTTCATTCTTCTGCTGGTAGATATAAATTATTGAACAGTCTATGTCTTTCCAGTGTTTTCTATTGACATTTTTGTGAAAAATTAGGTGACTAAAGCTGGGCAGATTGATTTCTGGTCCTCTATCATAGTTCATTCATCGTTACGTCTGGTATTGTGTTGGCCCCACGTTGTCTTTGCCATGATCGTTCTGTAGTGTTATCTGAGGTCAGGTGTTGTAAGTAGCTTCTTCAACATGTGAACCTTTTTGATGGATTCTTCAGATTCGAACTATAATAGACTTTAAATTAAAAATTTGTGCATGTGTATGTGTGTGTACATGTGTGGGTATATGTGCATGGTGTGTGTGTATGTGTGCATTTGTGCGTGTGTGTGTGTATATATATATGTGTATGGTGAGCTTTTGTGTGAAGGTGTGTGTGTATGTGTGTATATGTGTGTGTGTTCTCTCACATGCCAGTGAGTGCACATGCATGTGAAGGCCATGGATAGACACCAGATCTCTCTCTCTCTCTCTCTCTCTCTCTCTCTCTCTCTCTCTCTCTCTCATTTACTCTCTACCTTATATCTGGAGTCAGAGGCTTGTGCTTTTATCCAGAATTTGTAGATGCAGCTAGTGCAGCTAGTCAGATGCTTTGGGAAGCCCCAGTGTCAGTGTCCTTCACTCCGGATTGCAGGCGGTCTGCCGTACCTGCCCTGCATTTATGTGGATGCTGGAGATCCAAAGTCAGGTTCTTCAGTTTGCACAGCACATGCTGACCTGTGTAGCCACCTCCCCAGCTCCTGGAAACAAAGGTATTAAGATCAGTATCAATTGTTGATCAGCAATATGCCAATGTTTCAGTTCATAGGAATATTAATAACACTCAGAAAACTGTCTCTGAATACAGGCATTTGTAATTGTATTCATGTTGTCAAGCTCTTCTTCCTGTACAATCTTTTTAGTTAGCTCCCAGTCTGTTTCATGATTCCATTGAAAGTAAGAGCTTTAGTGGACTTAAAAGACGTAAGAGCCATCACGGTTCCCTTACCCACAATAGAAACTTCCCTGATGTTCTTGAACTAGTTACACTCCGCACACAGGGACAGATCTCACTGCAGGTCTTCCATGCTGACCATCCCAGTGGCACAGACTATAACGCTGCAGTAAACGGATTCGGTTCCTTTTAGCAGGTTTCCTGCTGGATGGGAGCAGGAAGGTGAGATGGGTTCCATGGAGAACATTCCTGGCTTGATAACACGAGTCTTCAGTGACTAGAAGTTAAGAATGGACACACAGCCAATCTATCCAAACTAAAGCAGCATTTGCCAAACAACCCATTTCTAAAGCCCACTGAGTCTGACAAGTTGTCCACAAGTAAAAATGAAATTCTAATAATTGTTCAGTCAGCATCACATGAAAAATCAAAACCAAAAGTCTGTCTAGATGACTCTTTAAGAGAAGAGCTGTAGGTCTTATGAGTATGTGTTTATTTCTCCACTCAAGTAAAATTAATATTAATAAAGTGAACAATCCTAGTAGAATAAAATAAAAAAGATAGCCGGTGCAGGTTATTGCTTATTATAAGGCAGGCTTAGGATAATCTTCCCTGCTTGGTTCACAATGGTGCCTGTTTGGAAAATGCATCTTCATATACTAGGAAAGCCCATGTTCATTGCATTTGATTTATTTCAGTTTTATAAATGGATATTCCGCGTTGAAAGGAAAATATCCAACTGACCCTTTTAAAAAACTGAAAGTCACATATGTTTAAGTCCTTGACAACAAACTCATTTAAGCCCCCTTTAAAATGTGGAAACGTAGGTGCTGAGAAAGATAAACCCACTAGGCTGATGAATGTGCAATTCAAAAAAAAGGAGGGGGGCAAAGTCAAGATGTGTCAGATTCAGCAAAGCTGATGCTGGGGTCCCATTTCGGAGTTAAAAGATGAAAGACAGGCAAACCGCTTTACTCCAGCAGTGCAGTGAAAGCCCGGTGGTTTCTATTGCTTCATGAGGTAACTACAAAGTACTTTCCTCCCAGGAAGTGTGTGTGTGTGTGTGCGTGCACATGTGTATGGATTCTGACTATCTGACTATGCCATGAAAGGTTTGTTTATGACAAAGGAAACTAAAATTCTCATGCTCAGTGCTAACACAGCTAGTAACACGTGACCCCAACACTAATACACTTAAGCAAAAGTCAAGAAGCGGGGAATTTGCATTGGTCTTCTGAATGTGACATATTTCTGTGACAATCTTCTCCAGCTTTCTCTCCTAGCTGTTTCCATTTCTAATTGTGTCATTATTTCAAGATTCTGAACCACATCAAAATCTATAAAACTAACTCATTCAGGAGAAATTTTCAGACTCCCCCTAACAAAGAATTATCTTCACAATCTCTTTGTTTGATGAAAAAGCTAGACATACCTGTGAGTTTCTTGGTTAATTTTGATTTCAGAGGAAGCCCGAAATCTTTACGAAAGTATTCGTTAAAATTGTGGGTCAAAGTGCCCTCAATCCATTTGAAAAAAAAAAAAAAACACAAACCAAACAACTAAAAACAAAAAACGAGCCACACGATCAAACAACGGATGCAATGTCCAAAGTTTGCGAGACAGTCTAGGAAACAGATGGAAAAGCTGTAAAAAGGCTTCGGATTGCTTTGGTGGACAGATTGACTTTGAAGATTTTACTGAGTTCTTTTCTACCTAAGCCACTCACGGCACAAGAGAGCCAGTTTACTGTGCAAACCTTCACCAGATACTAGCCACAATGGAGGAGCCTCAACAAATTTAGATGTGTGGTCCAGATAATTCCCTTCAATGTGCGGATAATTGCCAAAGCTTCTTTAAGTCTATGGAGAGACTTTACCCTCTTCTTCACCTCATCTCTTCCTTTCTTTCTTCTATAATCCTCCCCTCCCCGCTCTGATCTTTTTGTCTGTCTCCAGAGCAGCCTATTTAAGTCTCCCTCTGTTAACCTAAATTTCCACCTCTCTTTTGAAAAGACCTTCCCACACTGGCAAATCCCTAATGCTTCCTTGTCAAGTCCTCCACTTCAACAGTTAAAGTTCTCAAGAGCAAAGAAGGTGGGGGTGGGTTCCTGGCTCTATGGAGAACTTATTAAGATGTTTCTAGAAAAAACAATATGAACATAGATTGTAATGAAAAGTTGTGAGTCCAAATGTGGCTACATGAAGTAGGCTGGATTAACTGGCTAAGGGTACTACAATTACCCGCCAATCTAGGACATTTACCTTATCTCTGTCTCAGAATATCAAATTAGTAACTGTGGATAATATTCACAGTTCACAATCAAATACGATGTCCCTCGCATTTAAGTTTCTTGAAATATAATACAATTAAATTTAGGAAAGCAAAACCCTTTGGTTGCTATGCTCAAAACCAAAAACCAGACCCATAGGAAGCAGAGGATAAGATCTATACCTTCTGGAAAATGAAAATACATTTTATTCTGACTGGATAACTCTCTCTTGATCAAGCGATACTTGAACTGTCCCCCTAAGAACTAGTGATTTTGTATGTGTGTTCTTGTGGTTTGGGTTCAGATAATATGTAGCTGATTGTCAATAAATAGTTTACCATTAAACCTCCAACGGCACAGTTATCTATGCGTGATATCATTCATTCAAAGACTGGAGAGTACGGATCAGCTAAACACAAATCAAACCTACTGTTTAAAAACAAGGCAAATTCAGAAATAATTAAATACAAGGTAGGAAGTGGCACTCACCCTGGGGACAGATTGAGGACCATGGACATACACGGGAGGACAGATCACAACCAACGGAATGGAAGGCTTCTTGAGAGATTGTATCAAGAAGTGGAGCTGTACATGAATGGGTGGGATTTAAACACAAATGGGGGGGACATCATGCTGTAAACCGTGTCGGTAAGGCTGACCCATAATCTGAACCCATAATCTGTACTAGAAACCAAGTAGCTAGTATTGTTTAATTGGTACTCAGAGTGATGGAAAGTAGATAGTGAAAGACAACACTGTGCGAATAAGTCCTGATCAGTCCCTGAGGTTATAGGTGGAAGAGCCTTCAGAGTAGGCTGCAGTTTGAGTAGATTCAGTAGATATTGTGAAAACACCAAAAGCTTGTGAGAAGCTATGAATTTCAAATTGTTTTCACCAAATGGGTCTAAGAACTATTTATTCAACAAGTGGTGTTGGGACAAAGGGAGATGCAATATAAAACAGATGATAAAATCATATATAAAATATTAGCTCAAGGTAATAATGAATATATTTGTAGGGGATACAATCTCCAGAAGAAAACAAGAGAAAAATTGTATAATCTCACTAAGCAAATAATTGTTATGAAAAAATTCATGATAGCTAAAAATAAATGGCATGTTCTAAATTTAAAAAAATGTAAATTTAGTGTTAAAGGTAAAGTAGAAAGAATAATCATGGAATGAGAGGAAATAATTTCAAATCCATAATAATAGCTTGCTCTTACAACTGAATAATCACTAATTTTTCTAAAGAGTAATGATTGGAGCAGACATTTATACACTAACGGCTAGCAAGCACAAGAAAAGGCTTTTGTTCTCATTAGACATTAGGGGAAACCTAATTGGATGCAACGTCATAATAAAATGGTAATTGAAAAACAATAATAACGTTAGTAAGGATGTGAATTAGAGCTTAATTGTCCTCTCTCTCTCTCTCTCTCTCTCTTTCTCTGTGTGTGTGTGTAAGTCAGAACACAACTTGTGAGAGTTGATTTTCCCCTTCTATCTTGTGGGTTTCAGAGACTGAACTCAGGGAATAGTGCTTGGTAGCAAGTTCTTTTTCCCCTTTACCCCATGAGTCATATGTAGATGTTTTGTTTTAATTTTTTGAGAAATTCATACATAGGTATACTGTATTCACATCATTTCCACCTGTCCTCTCACCTCAATCTCCTTCCCCTACTCTCTCTCAAATTCATGACCTACTTTGTATGATTGTTAATGTTAAACATCCATAGTACACATATATCATTCAGAGTCACTCATGTGCCCATGGGCTTAGGACTGACTGCTTGGGACTGGATAATTTATGTAGACCCAATTAGCATATTGACAATACAACCCTATACCAAAGATTCAGGGAACTTTGCAGAAGAAAGGGCGGAAAGAGTGTAAGAGTCAGAGGACCTGGATTTCTGCTGTGAAGCAATGTCTTCTAGACATGACTTGGAGCTGTACCCATGAAATCTCAACAATATAGCTGACTCATATAATGATCATCATACCAATCCAACAGGATGGGGAAACTCACAAGTCCTCACCCCTAG
Source organism: Chionomys nivalis (assembly GCF_950005125.1). Lineage (NCBI taxonomy): Eukaryota > Metazoa > Chordata > Mammalia > Rodentia > Cricetidae > Chionomys > Chionomys nivalis. The sequence goes on along the minus strand of NC_080093.1, from coordinate 28,316,519 downwards.
ATGAAACAGGGACTTTTATAACATTGTTGGGATATACAGACAACGTTGCAACCACTTTGTAGGTCTGGCAGTACTCAGATATTTAAATATAAATTACCACATAATCCAGCAATTGCACTTCTAAGCATATTCTCCATAAAAATAAAAATATATGTCTACACAAAAGCTTATAAATATGTCTTTCACAGTAGTATGACTCATAACAGACTTAAACTAAAAGTAGCCCAAATGTTTAATTTCAGATGGATTAAAAAATGTATTGATTGCAGAGAACGGAACATTAAATGCTCAATACATTCTACAAGGGGCTAAATCTCAAGACAATGTGATAAATGAGAGACACCAAGTTGAATGCCTATAAATGGTGTAATATCACTGTATATTACATGCACAGAACAGTCAAATCTCAATCATCAATATTAATGTTCAGTAGGTTTCGAGGGAAGGGGAATCAATCACATATATTTCTGGGACATGTGTCACTTAGTGCCCTAATGGCATAGTACTAATTCCAAAAATAATCATAAGGCATAAAAACATAGAGCCATGTGACAAACAGTACCAAGTTTAGCTACATTTTCCTTTTTGCAGCAGGGGTAGAATGGAGAGACAGAAGTCCTAGAGAAAGATGGGGGGAGTGACAAAAGAAGGGGACCAACGAATAGACACGGCTGCTTAAACTTGTGAGCTCAGAGTCAAGACCAGATAACCCTGCTGCTACTAAAGCTATTACAGACAGCACCGTGTGTTTAGTGTGTAGTTATGGAGCAGATAGGACTTGAGAAAGAACTAAGCTCAGAGATGCATGAGCCGCACTTCGTGCAATTAGAACGTTGTAGACATACAGGATTATATGGTCTAATAGGATATGCTGGTGCTTCCTAGGTCACCTCAGGATACCACAGTTGAAGTAATAATGTAACAAGGAGAAGCAGGGAATTGTGTCCCCCACAGTGAGAAGATTCTAGTATCACACAGTGATAATACTACTAGCTAAACCCTTAGGATACCATGCATCTGTATCAAATCTCTGTGACAAGTTTAGACGCAAGTATGGGATATCCCTAGAGTTTGATAATAAGACCCATTTCCCCGTAGCCGATTGTCTGAGTGTACTGGAAAGATGAGACCTTGTCTCCTTTTCAGTTCATTTGCTTATCTTGTAAGGAAAGCACAGTGTTCGTTTGGACTTGGGCTAAATGGCAAGATGCTGCTGGGGACTTGTGTTTAGCGTCAAAGTGGAGAGGAATGCACAGTCATAGTCCTTTCCTGACCATCCTTCTAGGCCAATGCCGTCCCTTCTGTTGTCACCACCTCCCCTCTTGCTTGCTCAGCCCTCACGCATTTGTTCACTCAAACTTTTCGTCCACTTGTCTTTTCCACGCTTCCCTGTCTGAGTGCCCCTCACTCATGTCTTCAGCAAGCACTGCATGAATCTGGCAAGCTGTGGATGTCATTCCATAGACTAGAAAAGCAATGCTAAAAAACACAGGAAAGCTCCATGCCTGCGGGAGTTGGCTAAATATTAACCGAAACAATACACAGCAAAAGCTCTGGGCTGAGTTCTTTATTATCCTAATCTGAGCAAATCCACAGTGTTATCTCTTCTGATAGCTATTTGAATGGATACTATGTCTTGTAGGGAAAGTGCCATCAGGGGGATCAGGATTTGCAGATTCACATTGAGCTTTGTAATTGAGTGGAGAACTGTTGAAGGACGTATTTTCTGTTTGGAGGGGACCGTTCTGATCACATTTTCAGGGAATGGAAATAATGCAGATGTGAAAATTTTATTACTAGGAAAAGCTCGCATTCACTAGCTTCTGTAGGGTAAGGAATACTTCGGGAACTTTTTTTTTTTTGCCATTTTGTTTACCCTTAAGCTAACGCTAACTGTACACATTGGTTATTGTTTTGTAATCTGACTTCTTGGCATACAGACCAACAACAGTTTGTTTTCTGCATCTCCTTATTTTGGAAAAATGTGTTCCTCACCCCAACTTCTGTTCTGCCTTTGGTAAATAGAAATGGTTAAGAGCAACCCTGCTAAGTTGTGGTAAATTCTGTAAGTAATTGAAATATTGGATTCACAGAAAACAATTCCTAAATATCAATTGCTGTACAATTGGTCCTGTACAAACAGCAGTAAGCTATACCCCGGTATAAGTTCTTTAATTAAACTGAGCTCTGCGTCTTCCTAGCAGGAGACGGACGTTTCAGTTGAGGTGGAATTGTCAGCATTGACTGCCATTCTCATTCCTCAAAGGGAAAGCATGGATTGTGAGATACATTTATATATTTGCAAGTGCTTTGACAATAGTACCAGAAAGAAAGAAATACGAAGTTTGATATCCCAAAGAGCTGGATTTGACAATTCAATCCGCCACTGACTTTAGAACCTTACACAAGATAGCGACATCTCTCATCCTTTGCTTTTGTATCTGGAAAACTTCTGTAATAATGCTTTCCTTCTATAATGTTGGATTTTTCAAACTCATGAGACGTTGTATAAAGTTCTGAGCGCTGGGAGTAGCCATCCGTCAAATCGACGCGGTAAATATTTTCCCCCCTCAGCTAGTCTTTTCCTCTTTGGACAACAACAACAAGAAGAGGCATAAAGCACTTCTATTTTTTCTCAGTTCAATATCAACTCTATACTATCTTGTATAAAATACGTATTTTGTATTTATTTACTGTTTTTATGTGTATGGGCGTACATCTGTATACTATTTGTGTGTGCCTGATGCCCGTGGAGGCCAGAAGAGTACACTGAATCCCCTGGACCTGGACAGTTGTGAACTTTCATGTGAGTGCTGTAAACTGAGTCTGGGCTTTCTGTAAGAGCATTCACTGATCTTAACTGTCAGCTGTTCAATGGCCAATCAGCTGTGTTCTCAATTGTTTCTATCAGTGAACATTTATACTACTCATGTTTCCTGCTCTCATCTTTAATCCATCTTTTTAATCTGAATTGATTTGATTTAAAAAATAATTTTATACCATTTGATATCTTTTAAATTACAAAATATTTATTTATTATATTTGTAAATATGCAATCTAGAGATGTCTAACTATGGACTTAACTTTGACATCCCACTTCTCCTAATCATGGCTTTTGCGGTATAACCAGAGAGTACGTTCATTGTGGAGAGATACTTTTTTTTTTTCTGAAATGATTTAAAACACATTGTTTCTCTCTTGTTTAACATTTAAGATTATTTTGCATAAATCTATCTTTTCACACTTTCTTATAGAATTATCTCGTGTTTTCAGCAGCTATGGTATGTGTATGTGTTTATGTTTTGTGTGTGTGTGTGTGTGTGCGCGTGCACAGACACACAGGTATGTAAATGTTCATGAAATAGTCTCATCTACTTTCCAGAGAAAGATTGACCAATCAATTTTGAGGGGAGAGAGGTTAAAAAGTAGAGCATGGGACAGATGAAAGAAACAAACAAACAAAAAACCCTTTTGACAATTACCCAATATAGTTAGAATGTTGGGCTTATTCTTGATCCTAACTCTTGATCATATAACGCCATTCTCCTTCTCTTGGATACTTTCTTTCTTAGTCTAAATTTTCTTAAAGTCAGTGATAACCTTTCATTCACACTCTTATCTTCAGAGTTCAGAGGTAGATAGTAGATATACAGGAGCCTTTAGAAAAAATAACTTAGGTAATGGTTAAGAGCCCTAACTTTTCAAGTCAAAGAGATTTAGTTTCAAATTCTCTGTCTGAACCTGGGTAAGTGGTTCGGTGGGCACAGAAATTGCTAAGCAGTCATGAGCACCCGAGTTCAGTCCCCAAGTGTTCCTATAGAGAGCCAGAAACAGTAATGTACATCTGCATGTTCAGTACTGGAGAAGCAAGGCTAGCCAGTATACTCAGGGAGGGACCATGTCTCAAAAAAAAAAAAAAAATCTAGGAAGACAACCAGCACAGCATCTCCCTACAGACTCCATTTGCATGCAACCACATGTGTGCTTACCCACATGCCTAAATTCTTTTCTTCCTACTGATCGGCAAATCACGTGACTTGTTTATTACATACCAATACATCAAAAATGAAAATAAGAGCATTTGTGTATTTACTATAAAGATGTGCTGCAATCACATTACTGGGCTCATGAATGGTCAGATGTATAAATAAAAATGAAAAGAATATACAAGAGGAATATTAGTGATCTTAAGAATTGAGGAGACAGTCTGGAATTTTCTAAATCACTTCTAAGCCTTCCCTATTGCCAGTTTCTGGGGCCTTGCCACTTTTCTCTGTCTGGGGGACTCTTTGGATCTGTCTTTTCAGACATCTTAAATTCTTCACTAATTTCTTTCAAAAATGTCTTTATCTTACACCTTCTCTATTGGCCTTTGTAATTATTCCCTTACACTTAAGAGGATAATTAATGCAAACTAGTCAAGAGTAGTGAATGAAAATGTCCTCCTAAGTGTAGCTAAGATATAAATCAGTTCTCATTGACTCATAGTCCCAATGCCAAGACTATTGCTGCCATAGTTCAGTGCCAGGGGTATTGCTATCGTAGTCCCAATGCCAGGGGAATTGCTACAGGAGCTCTAAACCATCCTTGATCTAGGAACCATACTGAGGGCTCAGAGCAGCTTCCCCTCCCCTGGGAACACTGTGGAGGAGATAATAGAACCCATACAAAGAGGCTTATCTCTCTGAAAAACATGAAAGAAGAGAACAGTTTGGGCATAAAAGGTTATCAATGGCAGACAGAGTGACCTGGAGGACAAGGCAGTCACTTGAAAGATCTGTGTGCCGCTCCTCCTGCTGAGAAGTACGGAAGGCTCCCTACCTGACAGTTGTTACAGTGAATACTACATACAGAAAGTGACTAGTAGGTCCCAGGCAATCAAGGACTCTCACCAAAATTAAAATCATACATATTTAGATACTAATATTCAAAAGCCTTTTTGGGAAATTAAGAACAAAAAGCATGGTAGGGCAAATGAACACCTCTGTTCCTGCTTCCTGGAAGGGCATAACACTGACATTTAAACTTCAGATGAAAGAAAGAATATATAAGATGCTTTGTATTCAGTGGGAATTCCAGGAACAAAAGGTAATTTTAGTGGTATGATGGCAACTCAAGGAAAGAGGAATCAAAAAGTTAAAAAGAAACGAAATCAGTAAGAGGGCGACTAACCAGCATGGAGGCTTTGGCAAAGGAGAGGTCAAAGAAGAGACCAAAGAGGAGATAGCAATAAGAGACGGTTGGGCAAGAAGAAAAAAAAAACGGATTTGGTGAGCCCGTAGATAAGGAGGAAGAAAGGGATGCCATGCGTTTGAAAGATGAGTGATAGCATCGTCTTCAGTCGGTAGAAGCAGTGCCGTCTTCTGAATAATGTTAAGTTGATCATACGGAATCTTTCCTTTTTCAATGTAAGTAATAAAATAGTCCCAAAGAATTCTGGGCAGCTAGAAAGCAACCCTAGAAACAGTGCTGGAGCTAAGTTCACGCAACATTTACCCTAAGCCTTTAGTTTTTTATGAAAGGTAATGGAAAAAGCAATTCACTCTTATTATTTGTCACTGTGACATTGGAGACTTGGCCAACAGAGATGTTCAGTTATGAGTGCTGGGTGCCAATGGTTCACTCTATATTTAGTTACTGACTCTTGTGAATTTCTTTGTTCTGGCACTCAGAGTCTAGATGTGCAACTCACTGTACAAGACACAGAATTATATGTATTGACCAACTAGTTGTTTGTCTTATTTGTGTGTTCATTTCTGCTTGACAGGTCCTCACATCTATACAGAATGATTAGGGGGGAAAGGAAGAAAAAAAATAAATGAAAAAGAAAAACAAGGAATTTAATATATAAGTGGACGATTTGCCTTAATATCCAGAGTGATAATAACTTCATTCATGATGTTGGTAGGATAAAAAAAATTCATCTCCATATACGACAAACTGTTACTGGGAAAGAAATATCTTAAATAGTACTAGACTTCTTCAACAAGGCAAGAGTAAATGCGTGCTAAGGGGACAGCCAGACAAGGATTAAACCTGGGGAATGTAGGGCATAAAATACGTTAACCAATCTGTTAGGTCACCAAGAGCAAAACAGACATGAAAACAGAATTCAGCCAAGTGCAGTGTGTTTTTTGAAAGCGGAATTGGGTAGAAAGAGGTTAGACGTAGTGAAAGCTGCACTTAAATATAAAATCCCACGACAAAACCTGGGGTTAAATGCAAGCTGTTGCTGTTCTATTTCTGTTTCAGTAAAATTCTCCCATTATCTTTAGCATGCCATTTTCCCTCCTTGTGGTCTTGCTGCGATCTCCTCTCCTTTCTTCTGTACTCAGAACCGCCGTCAAAGGATGGGTTAGCCCAGCTGTCTGTATGGTGCGGAGAAGCCCATTCTTTCTCCCAGGAGCTGAAGATAGAGGCACAGGATGTGAAGAGGGTGGGGGTATTTGATTTACAGAAAATGTCTCTGAAGGTCCGAGATAGTTTCTGTCCTGTACAGGGCAGAAAGAGAAGCCGGCTGCCCTTATCTTGCTGTGCCATCTGAAAGATACCGAGTCCATTCTTCTTAAGAATTCAAGCTATTCCCTAGCAAGGCAAATTCCTACTGATTTGATCTTTATCTGAGACATAGCAGGCCTGGAGGCCCAAACTCTACCTATAATTAGGTGAATGGTCTTGGTCAATTCTAGACCTTGCTCAGAGACAGCCTCTGCCCCACAAAGATGAGAAAGAACATTGCTACTGCCTCCTTAGCTCTGTGGGTGCTGGGACCTTCCTTAGACACAGAAACTGCAGAGCAAGGTGACTGGTCGAACAGATCTGCCTGCTTACACTTTCACTCTTATTAATGTTTACCCAGTGACTGGAACAGCTTAGACCCCTCACGGGATTCTGCAGGTTCTCACTGGAGTACAAAATTGAGTGAAGAATCCTAAATCAAAGGCCAAAGTTGAGATCTCAGCAACCATCACTGAGCAAAAGGAAGAGTTCCTAAATACAGAAAGACTGAATCTAAGTAAAACCACATTGATTGGGTGAAAGGGAAAAGGGACTTTTTTTTAATTAAAAAAATATATAATATTTTTGTTTATCTAGAGGCTCCTCTTCTTCATAAGCTGGGGTAATGAGACGCTTTCTTCTGTATAATCCTCAAGTTTCTTAGTCTTCCCTTCAAATGCTTGTTAACTCAATTTTCTTCAAGGTGAGCTAGAACCTGCTAATTCCAAAATACAACCCTTGCCCACCAGGCTCTGGTGAGCACCCAGCCGGTTTTCTGAGCAGTTGCCCACCCCAAATTTATTTCCAGTCTTCACTGACTCTGTCTTTTGCAGAGTCTTTTTAAACCTGTCTGACCTACTAGGTTCTCCCCCTTCGCACCCCCTCCGGGGCCTTTTCTGTGTTTCTCTTCGACCTTATTTCAGGTTTTGCCTCTTCTTAAATCTGAGACTTCCCCAGAGTCCCCTCCTCTGGGCTATCTTTCCCTACATGTTCTTCTAGGCTCCTCACTGATTTGGAAAGTTCTTCTGAAGGCTTTGACTTCGTTCTGTGAACACTCATGTCATTCCCAACCTTGCTGCTCTAGGCGTTCTGCACACTATCTAACACATATTCAGTGGCCCTCGATACAGAAGACAATGCCTTATAAATAACTGATGAGGGTTGATAGAGGGATACTGAGACTCCAGAATGGTGCGTGGGTTTTCTTAAACACCCCTCTAGGAAAATCCTCTAGAGCAGTGGTTCCTAACCTTCCTAATGCTGTGACCCTTTAAGGCAGTTCCTCATGCTGTGGTGACCCCAACCGTAAAATTATTTTTGCTGCTACTTCATAACTGTAATTTTGCTACTGTTACGAATTGTAGTCTAAATATTTTTGGAGATAGAGATTTGCCAAAGGAGTTTGTGAACCATTACTCTAAAGAGTTTATTACTATCAGATGTATTGATGAAAGTCAGGGATTCATTATTTTTATTTATATGTGTATTTTTTTTCTTGTAGGGGTAGAGATTTAGCCCAGGACTTCATACATTGTCCAAGCATGAAACAACCCTAGAGCCAAGATAAGTACCTTTAAAAAATGTAGAGAAAGAAGGAAGAGTCTAATTCTGTTTAAATTATAGTTTGTTATAATTTTTTAAATATTTGAAGTATTAGAGAATTTACCAAGATATATTACAGTGAAAATCTGCTTGGATCTAAGATTGATCAGTGAATAATGGATTCTTCTTCTAGAAAGTGCCTAATCTCTAAACGCATTAAGGAGACAGGAAGAAAAGACATTAGATAGAATTGTTTCAGAAAACACAATTTGACTCAGAAACCAGAGATGAAAGTGTTAGGGCCAAATCCAAGAAAAGAAAGCCTGGGTAAATCATTCACTGGACTTTCCCTAGTTCATTGTAGAATGAGTGAACTAGCTCCATTCCGAACCCAGAGGAAATCCTTGTTTACTTGTTCCCTGGTGCCTTTTATCCTTTAGTCTGCCTAGTGTTTGGAATGATGACTGTAGGCACTTTAGAACTGTTGTGATCTCAGAACTAGCTTTGCTGAGAGACGTGGTCTCCCCTGGGAGACATTTGCCACATTCACATCAAATTCTGACCCATGGTTGGCACACAGGTCCCACTTTCCTAATCAGAGCAGCCCTCTGTGCCGCCCTGTCACACGCTTGTCTAATACAGGATGTACCAACGATCTAAAATGGCCCAGAACATCACCGTCTATTTCCTCAAGTTCCTCCCGTCAAAGTAGCATGGATTAGACAACCAAAACATTTGCACTGTTATTTGTGTCTTACTATGTTTAGTTTGGGGGACATAAATTTTAGTACTTTAGCCCTCAAGTTTTTAAAACAGAAACCAAGAAATATTCAAGCCAGTTAGCATTTTGTTGACAGCTGGCAAGTGTAGGGTGCTTGTTTTCTGCTCTGATTTTTAAAATGTGCTTGTTTCTATTGTAGATTTATAGCAACTGTCATCTCTTGGCTACTTGTGTAAAAAAAATCTAAGACTATACAATGTACTCATTCCTAGTACAGGAGTAGTTGCCTGATTATTGGTGAAAGTAAATTTCTCAAATGATGATTTTTCTCTAATTTTTCTACCTGTTGACAATTATTGATTCTTTTTAAATTACTCTCATTCATATTTCATTTAGTGTTTATGATAATAATACTCATCTCAAGCCATTTCTGGACAGATCGCTATAAAATTTGTTCTATTTGTCTTCACAATAATTTTCCAAGGTATCATTTTACCTCTCTTCTTATTATGCAGGCAGATCTATGAGTCTGTGAAGCTTGGGTACTTGCCGAGAGTAACGTAGCAAGTGCATCAAGGTAGATTTAGACCCAAGGCTTATGTTACTTACACCAAAGAAACAAAAACAAGAGGTATAATGCGGATAAAGTATCATTTGGGGTCAAAGTAAGGAGCTATCACTTTGGGTATGGAAAATATTTGAGAAATAAGGGAAAGAGGTGAAATACACAGTTTTTAAAGAGCAAAAAGAATAAGTGAGAAAGACGCAGAAGGTCTTTGAAAAAAATTGTTTGCCAACTTTGATTAAAATGACAAGGTCTATTTGGCAAATACTGGGATAATGATATAAAAGTCTGGCTGAAGTTTGGAACTAGGGATATGGCTCAGTGGGCAGAGTGCTTACCACACATATGTGAGGTACAGGATTTCGATCCCTAGAACTTAGGTAAAGGAACAATAACACAGAGTGAAAGTATTTGTAATCCCAGAACAGGTAAGGTGAGATGGGAGGGGTAGACAAGAGAATCCCCAGAGGAATGTAGGCCAGCTAACCAAGCAGAGTCAGGGCTCAATAACAAGAGCCTCTGTCAAATAACATGGAAAGCAAGGACCAACACTCAAAGTACTTTGATTTCCACATACACTCTGTGGCTCAGGAGCAACTACATTCACACACACTGACAGGCACACACATGCACGTACATATCACATACATGTATACATAACCATACCTACTCATATGAACATATGCACACACAATTTTTAAAGTTAATAGTTAAAGTCATGTAGCCCTGCTTATTGGAGACTGAGTCAGAAGCAAGTATGGACTGAATTAGAGTACAAAGAAGCTAGAAATAATTTAAAGGGTTACACAGGCTTTTGTAATAAGATTCGATATCATTGATAGTGGGCTGGAATAGAAATGAAATGAATAATAAAAGTGTGCATGAATAATTTTTAAAAATATGTCCTTATTTAAATTGGTAAGATGAGGACTTGAAAATTTAAAATGTGGGTGTGGCAGGCTTGTACTACTAAAATAGAGTTATAAAAGGTGAAATAATATCTGGCTCCTCAGTTGGCAATCTCTGAGCATCCTAGGTGTTGTAGACAGGGCAAGTGGTTAAACCACAGCTGTGTAGGCGGTTAAGCTTTCTAATTCAGACTCTGTTTAACTCTGTTCATGTGAGTATTAGACAGAGCAAGAAGAAAGGACTAACTTCAACCTTTAGGGATCATGATTTTATTGCTAGAAAATTTCAGTGTTAAAATTAAGCGGGGTGTGTGACATGAAGGGAGAGTCAGTTCATCTATGATGAAAAATACCCTAAGGCATTTTACAAGTGTCTTCGGAAATGCTATCTTTCTGTTTGTCTATGGAAATATAAAAGCTACAATTGAGCTTCTAGATCAATGTATCTGGTCTCTCTGTTTTATATATGATGAAATAAACAATACAGAATGCTTGAGTAAAGATAGACATTATGGAGAAAGGGAATATAAATTAGGGGTCTCCATTGGGTCCCTCCCATTGGACAAGGAGGAGGAAAGATTGTAGGAGTCAGAGTTTGGAGGACACCGTGAGGACATGGCCCACCAAATCAGCTGAGCGGGACTCATAGGTTCTCACAGACTGAAGTGGCAAATACGGTGCCTGCATGGGTCTGCACCAGGTCCTCTGCGTATATGTTATGACTTTTAGTTTGGTGATTTTGGGGGACTCCTAACAATGAGAGTGGACATATCTCTGACTCTTTGCCTGCTCTTGAGATTCTTTTCCTCCTATTGGGTTGCCATGCCCAGCCTGGATATGAGTGCTTTTGCCTTGTTTAATTGTATCATGTCTTGCTGTGTTTGGCTGTTGTTTCTTGGAGGCATTCTCTTTTCTGGAGGTAAATGGAGGAGAGTAGATCTGGAGAAGAGGGGAGGTTGGGAGAGCTGAGAAATGGAAGGAGGGAAAACTGTAGTTGGGATGCATTGTATGAGAAAAGAATCTATTTTCAAAAAGTAAAAACAACTAAATTTTAAGAAGAAAGAAATGCTGCCGTTAAAGTTTCTTGTCCTCTTCCCTCTACAGGTTAGGAACTTACTCGATGCAACCAATTGAACTCCTTGCTCCTAAGATTTTGCTCTTGCCCTGAATTACATGGGTTGTGAGCTAAAGATCCTCATGTTTTACTGTTTAGTTTCTTGTGTATGCCCTGATTCCTACATCTCCCTAAGTTTGAAAACCACTAATGACCTCTTTGAGTCTGTACAAAACATCTTTCTTTAACTTCATATAAATCATGTTTTTATTAACTTAGCTAAAAAAACAAAACCAACCAACCAAATAAACAAAAGAACTGAGCTTGCAGGGTGGAGGTATAGCCATCAAACTGCACGCATCATCCAGCAATTTCTACGTGAATATGGCCAATGTCTCTTTCCATGTGTGCCTTATGTAGCTTCTGAAACAAGTTTCCTTTTAAAGTCAACTGCACTGCTTAGTCACTGTTCTTTAAACTTCTCTTTCTCTAATCAGACTCCATTTTGCTCATCAATATCAGATGGTGGAGAATTTCTGACTTCCAAGTTTGTTCTTCAAAGTCTATAATCTAGAACCACTGAGAAGATGAGAGAAGTTTTTACTGGATAGGGGCCTTAAACACATGCAGAAACGCTCAGGGGGAAAAGTCGCAGAATTGAAATCACTTCTCATTGGTATTTAGAATTGAAGAAAAGCAGCACAAGGGTTTCACACATACTATCCTAGCCTTTTGCACTTTCCTCCTCTTTTATCAAGGTAAGTAGCAACAGCAGGGTCAATGCAATAAAACTGAACAGCTGGAAAGCAAAGCAGAACACCATAGAGCTCATAGGCTTGAAAGAGTTTAGGTTGATATGTAAACAAGCCAACTATTACACTATTGCAACACCATTACATGCGTGTTACTGGCATAAAATGTCAGACTTGCTGGCAAATTTTAAAAGACTATAAATTCTTTGACATGTCGCCTCCTAGAAAGGATCCTCTTCCATGACTTCATACCTGGACTGGACTCTGACTACTTTGAATGTAAATAAAATTTACTTTATCATTCTGAGCTCTGATCCTTGAGAATCTATGATGTAGTTTAGGGAACCCTACTGATGGCCTTACTGGTGTATAAGTGGAGCATTTTGTCCTGACTGCCTGGTCCCAAATAACCAACACAGAGGCTTAATATTACTTATAAATGTCCAGCCAATATCTCAGGCTTATTACTAACTAACTCTTAGATTTTAAGCAAACCCATATTCCTTATTTATGTTCTGCCATGGGGCCGTACTTTTATTAGCATGACACATTCATCTCCTGCTCCCTCTGCATCTGGCTGGTGACTCCTGACTCCACCCTTCTTTCTCCCAGCATTCTTCTAGTCTGGCTCTCCTAGCTAACCTTAACCTGGCTATTGTCCAGTTAGTTTGTTGATTAAACCAATCACAGTGACAAATCTTCACAGTGTACAAAGGGATTATTCCACAGCAGAATGGACCATAAGGAGAAGCTTTGAAGTTACATGGATAAACAGAAGGATCCACATGACCCTGTCTTTTGCCTTCATCGCTGTGCCTGAAATCAAGTATTAGAACCTTAAAGCTATTGTTAAATTAAATCTGCAGTTACTGGTCTGAAGTTCTCTCTGTACCTTAAACTCCTATACAAATAAGCTGTAACTAAATTTACTTAATAGATCAAGACCTAATATATATGTATAAACATCAAAGGCTCAGCCATCAACCAAACACTCTCATAAGAGTTTTAGTCAGTTACTGGCATCCAACAGAGTAGACCACACACAATAAAGCAACTGCTTAGCAAAAGCCAAGTAGCTAACTTCACTTTGTTCCCATGTTCATTTAGAAAAGTTTGCAAATCAGACCAAGTGGGATAATTTCCTATGACATGCAGAAACCTGAGCAGAAATGGTGAACGGAAAGATGACTTACTCAGCGAGTGGAGGAAGCCATTTCCAGCTGATGGAGCAGTAAGAAAGAAGACAGAGGAATGGGAGATTGATGCATGGATTGTATCAAAACTTTGGAAATAAAGAAGTTGAGGATTAGACTGGAGGTGGTATGCATGCCCCAACTCATAACCACTTTCAACTAGTTCATAGATGTGGAGGGAGAAAGTTGAAATCAAGAACTCTCTTGGAAGGTGACACGGATGAACCAAATGAAGCAAATGTGGAAGCAGAAGCAAAAATAAAGAGGTAATTTGAACTCCTGACTTTATGAGCAATACATTAGATAGATAAAGAAGAAAAATTAAGAATCTTGATTAAACCTTAATTTTTAGATTTGGTGACTGAACAGATGCTAACAATTGAATAATAAAGTAATAGGAAGGATTTAAATTTAGAAAAGTTTTATTTTTTAGCAATTTGAAAAAATTTTGTTTTATATGTATGGATACCCTATTTTTTAATTGATTTTATTGAGCTATGCATTTTTTTTTCTGCTTTCCTTCCTGCCTCTCCCCTCCCCTTCAAACCTCTTTCATGGTCCCCATGCTCCCAATTTACTTAGGAGATCTTGTCTTTTTCTACTTCCCATGTAGATTGGAGTATTACACAGCATAAAAAAAATAACATCTTGAAATATGCAGGCAAATGGATGGATCTAGAAAACATCATAATGAGTGAGGTAACCCAGACCCAGAAAGACAATTATCATATGTACTCATTCATAAGTGGGTTTTAGACATAGAACAAAGAAAATCAGCCTACAGTTCACAATCTTAGAAAACCTAGCCAACAACGAGGACCCTAAGAGAGACGTACATGGCTACCTTTCTTACATGTATGCATGTGCACCAGGGGTGTGAGAAGAGGCATCCTGGAACTGGAGTTACAGATGGTTGTGAGCCGCCCTGTGTGTGCTAGGAATTGAACCCAGGTCTTCTGAAAGAGTGGCCAGTGCTCTTAATCTCTGAGCCATCTCACCAGCAGTCACCTGTCTGAAGTTCTATACAAATAAAATGTTCTCGGGGCTGCCTCCAGAGTTCAGTATTAGCTGTGTATTATTGGAACATCTGCTGGATATAAAAATTCTTTAGTTTAAGTGTGATTTTAGGGCTCTTTCTCTATTCATATTATATATAATATCAATATGTACACATATTAAAATACAACCACCCACCAAGAGATGCTGAGAACTTAGCAATTAGATGTCAAACAGAGCAAAATGCAAAGATATCCCAATGTGAAAGTGGGGAAGGCTAATATGACCGAAACTCTTAGCAATGCTAATGTATAAACAGAAAGCTAGAGAGGCCACCAGGGGATCTAGTCAGCCAAACACACCGTGAAGATCGTGTTCAGAACTGGGCCACTCATTTCAGTTGCTCAAAACTCTGTTTGCAGACCCCACCCAGTAATCTAGACTTTATTTCAGTGTACTTGTGATTTGACTGCTAATAATATCTAAGTGTTATGTGAATTCAAATAACTATGAATTTAGGTCTGGGGGTAGCCAGCTATAAATATATTTAATTGCCTTTTTTATACATGTGTATTTATTCTATATTATTCACTTGAATGTTCATTTTAAAAATAGCCTTTTCACCACCATATCAAATGATCCATTGCTTCTTTTCAGCTCACTATCAAAAGCCAAGTAAAACACAAAGGGTCAAAATAGGCTGCATTTTATAAAATAATGGCATATTTTAAAGTTATCGGAATCAAGTTAGAAAATTACCATATTGATCAATGTATAATTGATACTTTTAAATGAAATGGAAAGTAAGAAAAATAGAAATACATTTTATTTTACTTTATTAAGGACTATTGTAATGTCAAAACTTCGAGGTGGGGTCAGGAGGCGTTGAAGGCTAGCATCGGCCGTCTGAGAAGCAAAACAAACTGAAAACTTCAAGGAAGCACTTGCCTCTGCCATTGTAGTGTCTTGGTGGAAATAGCCGTCCTAACATACAAGTCTGCTCTCCTCTCCTGACTCAGAGAATATTTAACTATTTTCAGAGCAGAAAATGCTGACATGACTTGTGATTCTATATTTTTTAATATTAGCGGAGAAATGTGTTTATTTTTGCTCACTTTTCTAGAGAGCAGGATTTGAAAACAAGAGCTTCGTTTCTTTTTTTCTTCCGAGACCTTCAGTCTCCTGTAAATGGAGCATGGTCAATGCCCACTTGTGGAATAACCACAAGGCAATTGGAAGTTAAATTGTTGAGTGGCCCGCATCTAATTGAAGTCTCTCCATTTTAACTATTTTATTTTTAGCACCTGGAGCAGTCTGTAGCTTTTCTAGCCTGTAATCATGTTTATTTAAGAGCAGTGTAGTCTTCAGCAAGAAAATACAAACCTACCGGAACTGCCCTACCGAATAAGTAGTGCTGTAGACTTCGGAAACCGGCCGTTAGTCTCCACTTCCTTCAGCCACTGCACAAACATTCCAGCCTGGTTTCTGCCGCCTCTCCCAAAGATTTCCCTTCGTATAGTGCAACGGACTTGTTATCTACCCACATATCCAAACTGCTTTACTTTACAGAAAGCTCAAGTTTGAGAATTCTGAGGTGGCTAAGTTTTATTCTGCCTGTCATTCCAGGGACTCACCATATTTAAGGCTCTCAGTTTGACAGAAAACACAGGTAATATGCTTACAGCATCAACACTCTGCTGTGCTGGTGTCCAGAGAGTAAGGATATTTGCTAAGCAGAAGCATTTACCTCACAAAGAGCTCTAGAGGGCCCCTTCCTTAAACCCGAGAGTGTTTCCTTCTCCAGCGCCTGAAACACTTTCCTCCCACAGCACCTGTTATAGTTTGGACATGGAATGTTCTCCAGATGCTCCCGTGCCATTAATGTCATCGTAAGACCCTTAGAGCTGTGCCTGAGGGACAGAAATAAGGTCATCAGGAGCATCAAAGACCTTAGCCTCATCCTTCCTAATTTCGCTGTGATGAACCTGTCCACATTTTTTTTTTAATGGATTTTGGAGTTCGGGGCTAGAAAAGGCTGTTGCACGCTCAGAGCTTAATGGAAATAGAAACATGAGAGAGATGTGTCCTGGGATACACAGGCTGTTTGCAGCAGCTGGCTTGGGCACGGGTCCTGAGTTATCTGTGTACTCCCATTATAGGCCAAGGAACAGAGCTCTAATGGAGGATTCCGTGTGTTAGTTTAATGCATCTGGTGTTTGCTAAACCTTTCAACTATTTGGGAATGGGATACACATCACTGAGAAAAATCACAATTTTTTCTGGAGCTTTAGTCGTCATTTTTAAATGTTTCACCTGTTTTAGAAGTGATTTTTCTGACCACGGCTTCAGGATTCAAGTGAAGATAGAGGCTTTGTCGTCAATCTGTGCCGAAAACAAACGAGCCGTTTAGTGACATGAGGATTTTAGATGATTCTTAGTGAAAGAATAATTCCCCAAAGAAGTTACAGGTCACATATAGGTCGCATACACTGGGGATTCTTAGGCCCATGATGGGAATCCACAACTTGGCTGCTTTCTGAACCGGCAAACAGCAGTATGCACATGGAGCTCCAAAGCGAGCACTAGCGCAAGCAACTAAGCAAACCTCTGCCAAGACAGGGGTAGACTCTGCTGGCAATAGCGCAGTAATTCAGCTTCCAGAACGGATCGCACACGTCCCACAACTCTGTACTCTGGGGGATTAACAACAGCGGCAGTATTTACCTAAGTGTCCAATGGGTGACCGAAGCTGGGACTGGAGGAGGCAGTGAGGCTGGCTCAGCATTAGCAAACCTGCTTGGGCGAGGAAGTCAAGTTCTTGCCCCTGTGTGATCAAAGGAATCTAAAACAGCAGAGTAGTCTAGGTAGCTGCGGTATGCAAACTGATTCATTGGGAACACATGTGAAACTGTAATACTCAGCACCCCCCCCCCCATTATGGAATTATTGTGGAAAAATTATTGATAAAATTAGCTGGATTTGTGACTTGAATATACAGGGATTGAAATGTAGAGGACATTGTTTTATTATGGTGCGATGGTTAGTTTCACTTTCAACTTGACACAACCTAAAGGTATCTGGGTGATGGGCATCTGGCCATGCCTATGGGTTGTTATCTGGGTGATTTGGCATCTGGGCATGCCTATGCGTTGTTACCTCAGTTATACTGAGGAAGTCAGAAGACCTGTCTACTGTGAGTGGGACCATTCTCTGTGAAGGGGGATTTTTGGATTGTATAAAGTAGAGAAAACCAGTCAGATAGCTAAATAATTTTTTATGGACTGTCTCTAACTGTTCAAGCTCCCACTGTCTTGACTCACTGACAACAAGGACTGGTGCCTGGAATTGTGAGTCTAATAAGTTCTGTCTTCCATAGGTTTCTTTGTCAATGCATTTTTATCATAGCAACAGAAAGGAAACTAACACATAGAGATTGCTTTCCTTCTAGTACATGAAGCTAGCTGCATCCGTACACTGTAGACAGTCTAGATTGCAGGCAAACAGCACTCAATGGCCTGCCACGCCATACTGATTTAACAGCATCCATTTCCATCTCTTATATTACCCCAAATTGTTGCAGGTTGGATTTGTTCATATCAACAAGATAACAAACACATCTAGAAACTTAAGGGAATCGGTACTACCAGTTGAATGTTCCTCATTTAAAACAGTTGTGAGTAGAAATGCTTTGAATTTGTATTTTTTTAAAAAAGATTGAGGAGCTTCAAAAAAAAAAAACAGATAACATTGTGGAGACAAAGCTTCAGCATAAACTCTGAATTTACTAATGCTTCATTTATGCCTAACACATATAATCGAGAAGTAAATTGTATAGGATATTTTCCTTGCACACACATGTTGTCTGTGAGCTAGCACACAGCATCAGAGGTTTCCACTTGTGGTATCATCTCAGTGTTTAAAAACGTTCACATTTTGGAGTATTTTGCACTTTTGATTTTTGTGTTAGGTATGTTCGGTCTGTAATGGTTTTTTGTCAATGCATTAAAATAGCTGATGAGATAAGCTACAAAGTTTATAATCTCCTCCGTTTAATGAGTTCCTAGTCCTTGGGTAGTTTAAATACCACATCCCATTCTTCCTATGTGACTCCAATACGGCATTATTATGTTGAGTTGTCTGTTTATCCTTGTAAACAAAGCTTTTCTTATTTACCGCTTTTATGCACATGTGTGCACACACACAATGCTTATTTCTCAGGGGATTATCCCCCATCCCTCCTGTGGTTTTCTTATTAATCTTCTTCTCCAGTCCTCTGGCTCTCACTATAGGTATCTGAGGAATCACTACGACTTTCTGTTTCCCTATGAGGGATACATGTGTATCAATCCTCCCTGGAACTTGCTAAGCTGTGACCACATGTCTGTGACTGCTCTCTTCCTTAAGCTCCCTGAAACGAAACTCTGGGCAGCATTCTCCAGCTGTCACCTGGTCTGAAAGAGATGGGTTGTTATTTTCTTTTGAATATGTGACTACTAGCTTGCAATTTGGACATTTTAATATCCAGTCTCCTCATCCTTTCTTCTACCAGCCGAAATGATAGACTAAGGATTTAGAGAGAGAAAGAGGGAGAAACGGTGGGAGATTTTTCAACTACTTCATCTCAGAATTTGAAACGCATTTTGTGCTTTTTTTTCTTTCATTAAAGTGGAATGACCTGGGAAGAGGGAATCTCAGCTGAGGAATTTTCTCCATTAGACTGGCCTTGTGGGCATGCCTGTGGGACATTTTTGTGATTTTTAATTGATGGACAAGGGCCTAGGCCACTGTGAGTGTTGCTAACCCTGGACAAGTACTCTTGGCTTACAAGAAGGCTAGCTGAGTGACGCCGGAAGTAAAGCAGTAAGTGATGTTTCTCCATGAGCACTTTGTAACTTCCCGCCTCTTGGGTCCTGCTTGAGTTCTGCACTGACTTCTCTCAGTGGAGAACTGAGACATGAACTTGTTAGTCAAATACTCTTTCGTCACCTATGTTGCTTTTATCGTCAATGTTTGTTTACAGCAACAGAGCAAACTAGAATAGAAATTGGTAGCACAGTGGAGTGTTGCTATAATGATGTTTTTAAGTTTTCTGAATTTTGCCATAGAAACCTCTTTATGTTGACTTCTGTGTCTTCTAACATGGCCAGCTGGTCTTGAGCACCTCCTATTTGGGGCACAGTTGGGGGTTTTAGACTTGCTTTGTCTTTAGTCTATTCAAGACAAGAAGCTAGGACTTTCAAAGGAGCTTTCCCATCTCCCTATGTTTTTCTAAGTGGGGAATGATGCTTAGAAAGGAAATTCTAATGGGTGTGCTTGTTATCACTAAATATGTCCAGACTCCAGATTTTTAGTATAAGGCAAGAGAGGAAAAGGTCATGTAAATGTGTTTGTGTATATGGTTTATGCATATATTATTACACACACATATGTACACACACAAATACATACTTAACACAAACTTGTGCTGATGTCTTGGCAAATACCATCATCAGTGGATGTTAACATGAATTGCTTGAAGGGTTAATGAGAATATGATATTGCTTATCATCCCACAGGCTTTTATTTATTTATTTAGGTTTTTCAAGACAGGGTTTCTCTGTGAAACAGTCCTAGCTCTCCTGGAACTCACTTTGTACACCAGGGTGGCCTCGAACTCACAGAGATCTGTCTGTCTCTCTCTGTCTCCTGAGTGCTAGAATTATGCACCACCACAGCCGGCACAGCTACTTGTTAATCATAAACAGAAAAGAGTATTCTTGCAATGGAAAGATCTGGTAAACACCATGTTAACCAAGTAATCAAACTTCACATCTATCACATCCATAAGGCGTTACCGGTCTGCTGATGTCACAAAATGGAAAGTCACAATTGTGTAGTGTACATGTCAAAAGTATTTAATGGAAATCATCACATGGCAACTAGCAGATTCATTTAAATTGTTAGCTAGGCGTGGTGGTGCACATTTGTCCTGTGGCTCCAGAGCTTCAGAGACAAAGGCAGGAAGACGAGAAGATAAGGTCACCTTCACCTCTGTTTCAAGGCCTCCCTTACAAATTAAAACTGTCGTCAAACAGAAACAAACCCTTCTTAAACATCAGTAACATAAAAACATAAACGAGGCTGTTTGATTTCTTTGTCAAAGAGAGAAGAGGCATGGCAACCAAATACAATGTGTGATTTGGTATTAGGGTCAAAATTAAAGATGAGCAGTGGTCATCTGTGTGGTCCTAAAGAGGTGAGGTTGGACATAGCTCAGGAAACTGAATATAGATTTCACATGAAGTGTTATTGTTTATCGAAGTTAACTTTATTATTTTAATCATGTTCATATGGTTATATGAAACATGTTCTCATCCTCAGGAAATATCTGCTAAATAAGTTGGATAAATTGCCTGCTATCTGCACCTTACTTTGCAATGCTTTCAACAAACTGTACATAGGAAACAGACGGTAATGTGGCTTGGGCCTGCAGTTTGTTTTTTTTTTTTTTTTTTTTTTTTGTAGTTGAATTTATGTGAATGATGATCATTATACTACTTTTTCAGTATTTTCAAAAAAGAAAGAAAATTTAAGTCAGGGTCAATATTTTCAACTAAGCAAAGTTGAAATCATCACCAACATACTAAAATTTGCTTAAAATACACAGTCTTATAAAATTACAAGTGGAGAGATTGACTTTTTAAAATTAACCATCTTAAGATTGCCTTATATTTAGCATTTATTAGGTGCTTACTGTGCTTGTTTTCTCATCCTTATTTATTCAGTCCAAGAGTTCAAGGTAGGCTCCTTTAAAGAAGCTGAGGGTACCATAAATAGAGAAAAGATTGAAACTTGTATCTCTGTAATAGCAGAATCTGTGGCCAGTCTGCTGGACCACTCTGAAGGGTTTTCCTAAGCACATTACTCTCGTAGGTTACTTCAAGTACTTTTTTAATTTTTCAATTTATTAAAAGAGTAGACCAAGGTGTAAATTTCTAAGTGTCCAATCCGCTTCTTCATTTAAGATACCTTATGGACACTACTCAGTTTAATTTTTGTGTCTGGATTTATTTTCCATGAATATTGAAAGTTTGTATTATTTATACTAGAACACATTCCAATTAAACTTTTTATGACATTACTGATTTGTACACGTGTGAGTTGCACATATCACAGTGTGGGTGGAAGCCGGAAGACTTTTGCTTGTTTTCTTCTTCCACCTTGTGAGTCCAGAGGATGGAACATAGAGGTCGTTAGAGATGGGCAAATGCCTGTATCTCCTGAGCAATCTTACTCGCCTTACCCTTTACTTTTTTAGATGAAAAAAGTGCAAAGAATGTCTAGGTAACTCCTGATGAACTTATTGTTCACAAGAATTTTGGTAGGAATACTTTAAATGTACTCTTTCTCCCCATATCCAGCTATTGTAAGTAAGAAGGGAGAAAATTTTATGCAGCTTTTTGTGTAAGTTCAAAGGAACCTCATTTTGAGATATGGGCTTTTAATAAGACTGTGAGATTAAGATAAGCATCATCAGACAATTTGATACTTTGGCTTAAACAAATTCTGCCCGGAAGTTATCTTTATGAGAACACTACTGTGAAGACCATTAACTATCATAGATATTAACAAGATTTTAATTCCACAAAAAGAGGCAGGAAAGACATAAAGAGACGATATATACATTAAATGAAGTTAACTTCATTAAGAGCTCCAGAAAGCAAGTTAAAACAACATGGACAATTGCCACCCATTGTTTTGTTAAAGTCTGAAGATAAGTAATATTTCCCACTCTGAAGGGTAAGGAATGGCATCACCTCTTCTGACACTGGTATTGGGGATCCATGTAGCCCGTGACTATTAGGAGGTACTTAGTATCATATGTCACATGATAATGTGGAAAACTTATATAGGCAAAAACTTATGCACATATTCAAAGGTATGTATAAGGATGTTTAATACTGCATTGTTTGAAAGAATGCAAACTCACACACCTACTGTCAGTCAAGAAGAAAATGACTAATAATCTAGGAACATCTATGCTATAGAGTAGTGTACTGTTTCTATGGTGAAATATCGTAATCTTTTGTATATGTCTATGAAAATTATCCAAGTTATATGGTTGGATAAAAAGGAATTTGGGACCAATCATTATGGACAGTCATATTTATGTTAGAATGACAAATATTTAATGTTTAATTTAATATATTGATAGTTACAATCATGGATATTAAAAGAGTCTGAGGTAGAAGAAATGAACTGTGAAGAAATATTGTCCGGGCATGTATTATTGTACTATTTTAAATAATGAAGACTTAGCTACATACTCCTTTGGCCTAAAATAAAAGATACTGGGTTAAAATAAAACAAAACCCACAAATAAGCAGATTTTAAAACAGTTAAACCTTACTATTATTAGGAAAATGAGAGATATGCCTATATGAGTTGCTTTAAAAGCTATGTCTTGATTCTTCAATGGTAGTATCTTTTATAAATATTAACAAATAGAAGTATATCAATAAAAATTTAATATATAGAAGGCATATGCAACAATGTGCTGTTTTTTTTTTTAATTTCCCTGCATCAGTTACTAGTAAAATAAATGCTTGTAGGTATAAGACTTTGACTTTGGAAAATGCCATGCTATCTATAACTTTTATGGCTTTTTGTTGATTTCTATTGATACAGGAGTGCTTATCAATAACTACTCTGGAAGAATAACACAGCACAAAGTCCTTGTTTAATTCAGACTACTCAAACAATTTTAACCCTCATTATTTTTGCTTTGAGAAATTCTTCAGATTAAACAATAATTACTTCAAATGCAGCAATAAATATCTGTGTCATTTCAGAATTATGGACATTAAGCCATTAAAATGCAAATTAGCAGAGTACACTAAAACTAGTTAATTTCTCATTCAAGTTTTAGGTTATCATTTATTCTCATTTTGTATTTTTATTAGGTACTAAATCTTAGACTACATCGCTTTTCTCTGGGATCAACATAAAAAATGCATGCAATTTTATCTGGATGTGTGTGGGGGATCTTCTTCTTCTTCTTCTTCTTCTTCTTCTTCTTCTTCTTCTTCTTCTTCTTCTTCTTCTTCCTTCTTCCTTCTTTTCCTTCCTCCTCCTCCCCCTTCTTCCTCTTCTTCCTCCTTCTTCTCCTTCTCCTCTCTTCTTCTTTGGAAACATCTCATGTAGCCCTGGATGTGTTTAAAGTTCTGCCACTGGGAGTACTGAGATTGTAGGTGTCCCCACCACCCCACCACCACCTCTGGTAAACAAACCCTACTTTAAAACTCAAACTAATACTTAGTTGTAACTTCTTCTTTTCAAGAGGGGAAAACCAAGAGATTGAAAACAACAATGTATTTTCTGTTTCTTTCCACGTCTCTATTCAGTAATAAATTTCTATCAAAAGTTAGCAGCATAATACAAATCCACAGGTTTCTGTACACTTGGGCCTTCTCACTTCTAGGGATAGTATTTTGCTGGCAAGTCCGGAAAACCAAGCTCTGTATTCCAGTTTCTGAGCTACTGTGGACTTCTACAACTCCATGGGATGACTATGGCAACAATTTCAATACTTCTACTTTGAGAACAGAAACTATTGACAGTGGCTCACAAACTTTCTATTAATCCTTTAGAGTTTTTAAAACTCATGCCATACCCCAAGATAGCCAATCACAGTGTGTGTGAGAATCTCAAGTGTTTGCCGTTTCCCATGTGACCTCAGTGTGACGACAAGCTTGGGGAAGCACTGCTGACTAAGAGCACTTAGTGTGGCACTTCAGTTTGACTGGGGCCATTTTCTGAGAGCTGACATGTTTCATATGCCCTCCAAAAGATATTTTCTAAAGAACGAAAGGATTTTAGGGACAGGTGAAGCCAGTTGGAGCTCTGTAGTTTATCTCAGTGAATTACAGTTGAAAGTAACATCTCATTTTGGGGGGAAATCATAATGAGGCAACTGATTTTTTTTTTTTTTGGTTTTTCGAGACAGGGTTTCTCTGTGGTTTTGGAGCCTGTCCTGGAACTAGCTCTTGTAGACCAGGCTGGTCTCGAACTCACAGAGATCCACCTGCCTCTGCCTCCCAAGTGCTGGGATTAAAGGCGTGCGCCACCACCGCCCGGCAGAGGCAACTGATTTATTAAGGTTTTCCAAAATCCGTCTAATAAGTAGACAAGTATCAATATACATAGAAATATTTTCTATGAAGAGATATTATTTTAAAATATTTTAATATTGTGTATCTAAGTTTTGGTTTAAGATTATAACTTTACAATAGAATTCTCTAAGTTCAGCAGCAATTATAAATAAAAGTAAAGATGAGAACCATTTTGTCTAATTTTTAATTAGTATATTAATATATATGATTAATAGGTAACTAACATCAAAAATGTGAAATTAATAGAAATAAAGTTTTAAAACTTTGATTCCGTTAAATTGTTCCATTACAGAAAGAAATAGGTGATATATTAACTGGGCCTTTTGTTTTATTTGTGTGTCTTATGACTAATACATTGGTCAGTCTGTACACGGGAAGCAGAAAGTGAGTTCACTGATTGATTCCGCATGTTCTTAAGAGCAGCTACTATGAGAAAGTCCAGAATTGTTAGTTGTACAGAAGAATAATCTAAATCTCTGAATTCAAAAGATTGCAGCTTGAGGATGATACCCATTTACTAAGTATGAACAGTTTGTTAGTACTGGCGTAAGGCTGTGAAAGGGAATTAGCGGTAGCACAAAGCATGCTTGATTTAACCTGTGATGAGACAGTGGGTCAGGCAGGCTCCCCCTAGCAAGGAGGGTATCAGAACACTGAAGGGCCCCAGCTAAGTGCCTTAGCTTGTTTGTTTCTGTCTCTCACTCCCAACTTTGAGGTGTGGCAAAATGGTTCTTCTTGTCAAAGTATCTTCAAGAGTAAAGCCCAATCCCCCAAATGAGCTCTTGTAGACCAGGCTGGCCTCGAACTCCCAGAGATCCGCCTGCCTCTGCCTCCCGAGTGCTGGGATTAAAGGCGTGCGCCGTCACCGGCCCGGCTTGTCCCTGTTCTTACTAATGTCTTCAAGGCCATCAGCGTCCATGTTTCATAAGTCATTCTTGTATTCTTAGCTGTGTGACACTGAGACACCAATTTGTCTCCCAGTGCCTCCTTGTCCCATGGTCCTACCAATACATCTGAACACAGACCCGCCCCCCGCAAGGAATGCTGCCAGGCCCGCTTCTCAACCGGCCATTGGCTGCCTGTGTGACTGCTCATACTGCTGGGAGGAAAACATTTGAAATAAAGCTACATAGCAGTGGGTTCCAAAGTTCAATGATGGAATGAGTCAAAGCAATGGCGTTAAAAACTTCAGACTCAAAGGTCCAATCCCAAGAAACTCTGGTTATATAGGTTTTGGAATGGGTCAAGGACTCTTTAGTCAAAACGTTTTCTGCAGTGAGGTTATAGCATCCTGACTAATGAGTACGCTGCATTAGTGCTCTCTTGGGGACACACTGAAGGCACATCCATATTATACCTTTTTTTCTAGCTTATTGAGGGATCTCCAAGCTTTTTTCCATAGTTTCTGGACTAGTTTACTTTCCCACCAGCAGGATATGGGTGTTCCCATCTGTATGCACCTTCGCTACTGCCAGATATATTGTTACGGATTTTCATGAAGTTTTACAATCAGTAACTTTAAGCGTTAGATTATTCTAAGTTAGCATCTGGCCGGTTTACTATAACTAACTGATCGCATCAAATTTGAGGGATACTGTAGAAGACAGAATACACAGCTCTTTCGGTATTAAAGAGCTTGAGCTCTGTAAAATTCTGGGTTCAGACTCCCACAGAACATTAGGAGAACAACTTTAATGTTCTTTGCTTTGGTTTCCTTGCCTATCAAATGGAAATAAAAGATGCACACATCACATAAGCTATAACGTACAAATGAGGCAATGTATGTGAATCACTCAATCTAGTCTCTGCTGATAGTGACATGCTCTGCAGATTAGTTATCATTACTTCTTGTCAGCCACATCATTTCATTGAGAGTCTGTTTGCAAAAGTCACAAACTGTGAGAATTGGAACCATTCATGAAGTTTCTAATGTATGTCACCCATGGTGGCATAAACTTTAAAAATTCTCACATGTTTGCATGTGAAATAAATTGCAACCCACAATTTCATGTTCTTCTCACCCACCAGAACTTCTACTTTTCACAAGAGCAAGTCTCTGGCAGAGGTACACTAGAGAGTGGCATTTGGGAAGAGAACAGCAGGGAAGAAGGAGAAAGAAAAAGAAAAGAAAAGAAAAGCTTGGCGGGTAACATCACAGTTGATTTGTTAAAAACTGAGCCTGAATGGCTTACAAGAGATAAATTCTGAGCCGGACGGTGGTGGTGCACGCCTTTAATCCCAGCACTCGGGAGGCAGAGGCAGGCGGATCTCTGTGAGTTCGAGACCAGCCTGGTCTACAAGAGCTAGTTCCAGGACAGGCTCCAAAACCACAGAGAAACCCTGTCTCGAAAAACCAAAAAAAAAAAAAAAAAAAAAGATAAATTCTGTAGGTGATAAGCTGGGAATGGAGGTGGCAAGTTAACTGGTGTGATGAGCATAGCACCCAAAGCACGTGATTCTCCACAGCCAACTAGGAGTACATTCAGATTGGCCCTGCCTTCCTTAGAAATAGTTCCGTTACACGGATTAAAGATGTATTGTTGTCTGAATGTGAACTACTCCATAGGCTCACCTGAACACTTGGCCCCGGCTGGTGGTGCTGTTTGGGAAAGCTGTGGGACCTTTAGGAGGTGGAACATGGCTAGAAGTGGGTCAGTATGGGCAGACTTTATGCTGTGTAGCCTGTCCCCACATCCTGTTCACTTTGCTTTCTGGGTGGGAGTGCAATGTAGCCAACTAGCTGCCGCTCCCATCACCAAACCTTCCCTACCAGCTGCTGTGTCTGCTCTGCCGAGATGTACTGTCCCTCTGGAGCTCAAAGTCACAGGAAAGCTTCTGCCTTTTAGATGCTTTTGTCCAGGTAGTTTATCTTAGTAACAGTGAATGTTTTAATGCTATCTCGTTCATTTGAGGATTATGTTTCCTTTGTATTAATGTGACTATCCTAAGTGAGCTAGTTAGTAAACTAGTCATTAATAGTTTGGCCACCAAGCACAAGTCTGAAAGAAAAAAAAAAGAAAGAAAAGAAGGGAAGACAATATTCGAATTCTCGGTGTCCATCTGCTCTTCATTTGCTGTGAAATGTCTCCATCGGGCTCATGTTTTGAATGTTTGATTCCCAGCTGGTGAAAAACTATTTTGGGAGGTCGGGAGGAACCTACAATGTGGGGTCTAACTGAAAGAACTGGGTCACTAGGAATAGACTCTTGGTGGTACATTATCCCTGACCACTTCCGATCTCTCTGCTTCCTGCCCAACATAATGAAGAAGTCCCCCGCTCCAGCCCTTGAGCCAAGCCTGGTGACACATGCCAATCCCAGCACTTGGGAGTCAGGGCCAGGAGGACCAAGAGTTGAAGACTATTGATGCCGGTCTGTCACAAAAACAAAACAAATGATAAAGAAAAAGAAATGACTTTTCTTCACAAAGCATCCTTGCTTTCTGCAATGTTCTGCCCAAGTGTCAGAGGCTAAGAGACCATGCACGAATCTTGTGAAACTGTGATCAGAATAAAGGGCGACCATTCCTCTCTTGACTGCTCGGCTCAGCAGTCTGTCAGAGCAATGGCAAAGGGGCTAACCTCATCTTAGTCCATCAAATGCTTGAACTGTTGACCAGTGTCTGACTACAGTAAGCACTTTTCCAAGGCAAACAGCCGCTCTTCTAGGGTTTAAGTTTTAATCACGGTTCTCAACACATGAAACAGACAGCCCACACCAACATCCATGGCTTCCACAACAGCCTCGTGATGCCACGTACACGTCGATCAGATGACTAGACATGTTTAGTATTTCTCTGTTCTTCAATTTCTGTAGTCTATGTGAAACAATTGTGGCAAACACACCTTTCTTCAAGCACACATGGTGCCTCTTTAACTTTTTTGGTAAGTTTGGGTCCCTGATCTTCCTCATAGGAAGAAAAAGAAACATCTGTGCTGTTTGACATAGTTAGTGCTTGGAGAAATCTTCCGCAAACAACAAAACCCCTCATGGTACAACCAGATTCTCTCGTCTGCTTTTAATTTGAACTTCAGAGTGTCACAGATATGTGAAAGGTTTCAATATAAGATTCTTCTTAAAAGCCATTTTTTTTTGCCCATGAGGAGAAAGTTGCAAAATATTATAAAATGTAATATTGAGTTAAGCTTAGTCATGTTTCATGTATTTCTCCAAGTTTAGTGTTTTTTTAAAAAATGTGGAATTTGTTTAACAATTTATATTAGCATAGGGTTGACTGCTACTGCTCTCCAAAGATAATTAATTCTGCACTTAGGGACTGGGGATATAAAGACACAGTTGGTGGTGAGAGCGTGCTAGCATGTGCAATCAGTCTTTCCCACCACTCCTGACACTGCCACGCTGCCCATCAGTGCTGGGGCTATGAGAATGGGCAACCATGAAAGACTTTCATGGAGTCTCCTGGGGTCATGAATTCAGGTCCTTGAACTTGCAGAGGGTGTTGTCTTGTCCTTTTAGCCATTTTTGCTGCCTCTGTTATGCTTTTAGACAATGTTCCTTGTTCCTTTCATCATTAAACCAAGTTGTATAATGTTACGTGTGTGTGTGTGTGTGTGTGTGTGTAAGAAAATGAATTTAAAAGAGAGGCGGGGGGCAATATGGGAGGGGTTGTACGGAGGAAAGGGAAGAATGGAATGATGTCTTTATAATAGTAAAAATAAATTATTTTTAAAATGAGGAAAACATTTAAAGTCTTCCAGCTGAACATGAGAAGGAGGTGAGGGATGAGTGGTTTCAGTGTAACCACTTTAAAACAGAAGAAGTTAGAGTAAGTTAGCCTTCTCCTAGGATAAGAGACTGAAGCTTACTGTAAAGCTTGTAAGAAAAACTGTATTCCCCCCCCCCTTTCCTTTGACCCATGTTAGTAAGACCAGATCACCACATAAGTAGGAATGTTGCCATTGTGGCCATGCCAAACCTTGAGTAGGGGGAAAAAAGCAAAAAAAAAAAAAAAAAAAAAAAAAAAAAGAAAGAAAGAAAAAGAAAAAGAAAAACAGAGCATTTGATTTTAAATTTTATGTCAAAACTCACTCAATCACTATCCCACAGCTATACTATGATGAGACAGGAAGATTTTGTGCCCCCAGTACAGTATTTATTAGAGTAATAACTCTGGAAATCACTTGATTGTCTCTTAGTACCTGGTTAAGCAAATCAGAGAATAGACTCTAAATAATACAACCAATCAAAAGACTGAGCTGTCATACAGGACAGCAGTCAAGACTCTCAAAGCAATCTAGGTGCAGAGATCTAGGTGCAGGGCAGTGTGTAGCCCCTGTGAGCTTAAACTGGTAAAGTAGCTGTGAAATGTTTGCGTGGGCAATCAGTCAAATACGTTGTTTAGGAGTCAACCACCATAAGACATTTGGTGCATACATATTTGTGTATCATATACAAATTCTAGATTCCCTGAGATTCTATTTTGGGCTTGCATTTTATATGTCTTCTCTCTTCTAGTCTTCTACTAATAAAGTACCTGTAGTTTTGAATATTTTATATATTCATACTTGTAGACTTTCCTTTTCTTAGTATTATCCTAAGTTCCTAGTGGGGTGGGAAGAAGAGGTTGCCCGATCTCTCTGGCTCCATCAGGAATGGCTAGAATTGAGCCTGGTCAACAAGATGTACAAAGAAAGACATCTCCACTCCAGTTGGCTCCTGCAGAAAGAATCCAGTAACGCAAACACATTAAACTTCTGCCTCACCCCCCTTCTAGAAGGCTCTGCTTTCTCCCATTTCATGAGAATAATGAGAATATTTCCCATTTTCTTCTATTTTTTTTTTTTTTTTTGAAGATAGCAGGTCTCGGGATTGGCTTTCCTGGCACACCAGGCAATCAGCACACTTAGGAAAAGAGAGTTTCTCTGGATGGAGAAGCAGAGACTTGTGGACAAAAAGGATGCTTCCAGAGACATCCTACCAGGTCCCCCCTCCGTGAGCCAACAGAGAGCATGTGCTGTTGCCTGACTCCCTTCAAAATTAACCACTTCCGGGAACATAAAAAGCAATGAATATTCTAGGACATCTGTGCTATTTAAGGAACATGTTGGCACAGTCAGCCAGTCACTACTATCCTTTGAATAGTGAACCTAGTGTTTTGTGGTTTTGATGCAGACTTTCAGAATACTACAGAAAAAATAAGTGAGGAAGGTTATTTTATTCTTCCTCTGATTTGGAACATATATATGTGTGTGTATGTTATTATATATATATTTATACATAATTTATATATAAATCTAATATGTATATTATACTTTTAGCAAAATTGTACATCCCTCTCCTCATTCTAATCAATGCAATACAGGTGAAACAAAAATTGAAATAATCACTTGGTAAGAGAAGAAAAAGTGGGACATTCTAGAATTTGTGGTTGTTTAGTAATCATTTTTAAATCAAAGTAATTAAAACAATTCTTCTTGCATGTCAGAGTATATAAACTATTCTGAATGAATTATTTGCTTACATTGGAATGCATTTGTTCACCGTGTTTCCACATATCCTCCTTTCCATTCTGCCCATCACTGTGTACTTTGTAATTGCTTTCTTGGATATCCCCTTTCTTCCAGTAACTATTAGCTACTTAAATAAATATTAATTTGTTGGAAACCATTTTTTATGCATGCTTTTTTGAGACATCGCTCAGTGGCAGAATTTTTTTTGGATCTCACTAGGTTGGCCAGGATGGACCTGAATTCATGGGCATATCCCTCCTGCCTCAGCCTCCAGAATTTTGGGATTATATGATTAGCCACTAACCAAACCTGGTAGAAAAGTGTTTTTGAAAGTAGTAATACCCGATCCAATCCCATATCACCATAACCATTTGAGTTTATAAATATGGAATACATTCTCTTTAAAGTTACTCACACATAGACATATGTCTTATCTTTTTAAAACAACACACACCTTCCCTTAAGATGACAGTTCCAAAATGCATCTATACTTGTAACAATTTATATTATTAAATGTTAAATTTTATTTCAAGGACTATCAGAGCAGAGAGAGAGAGAGAGAGAGAGAGAGAGAGAGAGAGAGAGAGAGAGAGAGAAGGATTATCTAAGCAAAGATAGCACATCTCAGGAAATAAACTAGTATTTGCATGTTAAAAATTACATGCCTATCACTGGCTATTCCAAGAACTCCTTGCATCCAATACTCTAGAAATAAAAGTAGAAAGGGTTACACATTTAGGAACTATGAGCTGAAATTCCTTCAATATAGAATATTTATGAGTCAAGACAATCAATGTGTACAAAAATTTACATGCAAAAGAAACAAGACCAATGCAGCACCTCTAGCAAAATAATTAAAAACTTTTGTTGCATTTACAGGTAAGTGCCACACCGAGGATTTACAACACAGTAATTTACTGCAACCACGGATGAGTTCCATCAAGAAACAAAGTCCTCACACTCCGGACTTGCGGAAGGTGTTCTCGGAATGCTCAACTCTACACAGGGGATTTGTACATCCTTGGGATCGAGCTGACAAATCATGAAGGCTTTCGCAGCATATATTAGATAAAGGAGTCTGTCACATCTAGACAGTCAGTTTAATGTCTCTGGCAGGTGTGCAGCCTAGAAGAGTTACTGGCTTGGTGGTGCTCCTTCTGTATCCTGCAAGACAAGCCTTCCCCACAGTAACAGCGCTGGAATATCTCCAGCCCGTGGGAGCCTTTCCGCCTGTGCTTGGTGCACACCTGCCCCTCTTTGAGGACAGGTTTACAGATCTTGGACCAAAAGTGTCTCGCGCAACACAGCCCCATGGCACAGTCTGAGGATCGGAGGCAGAGAGAGCCCTCTTGTCCTGTGGAGGAGACAGAAGGAAAATGAGAGTTACTGCTAGGCCTGCATGTCTCATGAAGAGACCTCTGAATGCACTTCTGATAACACTAAGTGGAGAGGCTCAGTCTTAAAGCTACCTTTGGTGTGGTATATTTTTGAAGTCAGCGTGGTCCTTCTGGGATAGCCATCCAAAGTGCTGTGGTCGTTACCAAGGTTTTCCACGATGCTTTCCTCAATTTCCCCTCGCGGCAAATGGCTGTGGTCAGAAGGCATGCATATTCCTACGGAAGCCAGAAACCGTGATTAATCCCCAGCTGTACATAATGTGTTTCTGCAAACCACGATGAGAAGAGTCTATTGTGAGATAACTCACTGTAGTTAATACCTTCTGTTCAACAAATCTCCCCAGACAAGGACACATCAATGAATGTCCTGTTCACTCATGAGGAATACCCCGGTAGAGCCACTTAAGATGCTTTCCCACTAATTGTGGAGGTGGCAGCAAGGATATTTCTGTCTAGTTTAATATTACCCTTTGGGGGTAGGAAAGAAGAAATCTAGTCACTTAAAAATTAATCTTAAAAATAACTTCTCCCCTCTGAGTGCTCTCTGGGCAAGGCAGTTCCAGCTGTCTGGAAGACTACCATCTCACCCGCCGGTGGCCTCACTGTGTAATTTCGATATTACAGAGACTTAGTGAGTTCCCTCTGGAATGCTGTTGTGCCCTAGGAACTTAGCCACCCTGTGGATTTATTTCTGGAGACTTCTTTGAGACATCCACATTTTGTGGATCTGTGGGTTGGTTGTGTGGTTTTGTGTGTGTGTGTGTGTGTGTGTGTTGGGGGGTACTTCTTTGAAGGTAGCTGAGAGTGGAGGGAAGGGAGGGGAAGTTCTGGAGCGCTAGGGATGTAAGTGCTACAGAGATCTCTTTTAAAAGTTACCCAGCAGAGATTAATTTTACTAGCCCTTGGCTGACAACAGTTTTAGCATCCAGAGGCCTGGCAAAGAAAAATGAAACTGGTAACAAAATGCCAAGGCTGGCTTGCTAAGGTTTCTCTTTCAGAAACACTTTCCCCCCCTTTCTCAAGTGTCCTGACAGAAGAGTCCACTCTAATAATGCAAAGTGTGTTAGATCACCTAGGGTGACAGAGGAAGATAAACTCCCAAAGCCTCAAACACGAGCCCGTGGAGATGTAGCAGGGAAACCCTTACATGAGCCCAGGTTCGCAAGTGGAGCCTGGGCTTTGGCAGAGGTAGAGCTCAAAGGCAGAGTGGTTCCAGTTTACAGGGGAGTCCGAGACTCACCGTTTTTGCAGTAATTCCCGGGGCAGCACATAGAATGCTTCATGCAGCGTTTCCTGCGCTTTCTGCAAGCGAGACAGATCTGTACGCCCACACCCGCACCTCCGCGGCTGGGACTGGAGCAGTACTCTTCAGTGCCACACTCCTCATCCTCTGCGCATGGGTAGGGCTGTGGGAAGGGAGCAGAGGGTGAGCAACTCAGGCATCCTGGTACCCACACCTTCAAGGTCCCCATCAGCCTCTTCAAAAGCTTTTCCAAGCACTCTGCTCCAAATGCAGTGATTCCAAACACACCCTCAATCTCACCCAGCTAGGATACTGCCCTCTTCTCTGAGACCCCTTAGATCCCCGACACCCCTCTCACCTGGTAGTTGTCAAGAGTCTGGTACTTGTTTCCACCCTCATACAGAACTCCTGGCGCCACGCTGACGGCCGAACCCGGCTGCCCCGCAGCGCCACCCAGCGGTGGGGGCAGGTTCTTGATAGCGTTGGAATTGATGAGAACCGAGTTCAAGGTGGCGCTGACTCCAAGCAGAGGGAGGCTGCAAAAAGCCATCGCTGCTAGCAAGACCAAGAACCGGACAGCTGCCACTGCACACACAACCGTCATCTCAGAAGACCACAAGTCGGAGAAAGTCAGGAAAAAAAGAGGTCACTTTGCACCACAGCAGCTGCAGAGTCCAGACTGTGGAACTTCAGCCGGTGGAGTCTGTGTTGCTGGACTCTGGGCTCTGGACAGTCACCCGCCACCTCAGGCTGGCTGCCTTTATACTCGGGCTCCAGCCTTCCCAGCCCCTCGGGGAAGACAACAAAGCCGGGATGGGATTTCAAAGCTTTGGGAGGAGCTGGGAGCGGGAGTGTTTGTGTATCGGAAGCAGGGAGGACTTTGACACTCTCCCCCTCGCCCCTCCCTTGCACTATAGTCGTCCTAGTCCAGCTCACCTTAGAGTGTGGGTTATCAGAACATCAGAGCCTAACCTGAACTTTAATTTGGGGCCGGGGGGGGGGGGGGGGACACGGACGGGAGGGAGCTCTCTGCGAGCTTGGGTGCTCTGCGGAGGGATTGGGTTATTTCCGTCTGAAATACTTTCAGAGTTGAAAGGTGATGGAATATACAGAACAACTTTTCTTCCCTCACGCTAGCTCTTGCTGTGTGTGTATGTGTGTGTGTGTGCAAGCGAATAATATTCAGTATTAAACACGACTCAAGCAGTCATCCAAAGAGTCTGTGAAAGGGCCAGGTGGCTCCTATGAGTTGCTGATTAACCCTTTCGCTTTGCGATTTTCAAATGAGGTCTTTTAAGTTTGTCTAGCTGCCCCCCCTCCCGATTCCCGTCCCCCCCCCAACACGCACACCAGGAAAAAAAAATGTGCAAAGACAGGAGAATTCGCACATCAAATGAGGATACCAAGGGAAGAACTAATTCGCTTTTGAAGGTACATTTGGAGGGAGAGGCGAGAGACTGACGTTTGGAAATTAGATCAGGGGTGCAGGCGAGAGGGAAACGGGCCCTCGATAATCAAACTATTTAATGTGCTTCTTTGAATCTGGTCAGTCCCAGCAGTTGATGAACTTGATTAAGCAGACACGTGAGATCAAAGTGGCCCCGAGTCAGAGCGGACAGGGTCCCTGAGCCCGGTGAGTCCTCTTTCCCTGGTTCCCGGTTCCCAGCGGTTGGTTAATAGAAGAAGATAAGAAACCCTGAAGGCTTAGCTCCTGACTTCCTCATTAATGTTTAGTAGCGCCAAGAGGGAGAGGGTTTGCTTTTGATCCCAAATCCAACCTTGTCCAGGACAGGACAGGAGGAGTAACTCTCTGGGGAGATAATAAGCTACCTCTTGGAAAGGGAGTGCCTAGCCTAAAGCAGAGAATGAATTTGCAGCGGTTTCCGAACAAAGTGTGGAATAAGAAGCAAACCTGACGTAAGGACGCTGTGCTTATAAATTAGAGGTGATTTATTGAGAGAATAAAAGTCAAATTCCTTGTTCCAACCATTGCAATGCTAAGAGAGACAGCTGTCAGACATAACAAATGACAAGAAGTGTACCTTATTAATGTTTAAGAACAGACTGATAAGTGCAAGAAAACAAGCAATTCTTGTATGAGATTGGAAAGAAAGAAATGGCTGGAAATCACTGTAGAAGAACGTGGAGTGAGGTGTCGTCCCTTAACTTCTGGATTGTCTAGAATTGCTCACAACACTGCGAGATCTCTAATCGTCATTCTTGGGAAGGCCCCCAAAGAGTCAATGATAGTCTTGAACAAACACAGTCCTGAAGCTGAGCAAGGAGAGTTATTATGAAATACATGTTCTTAATATCTGTTTTCTGGTTTGCTAGGCTTCGGAAGTCATTGTAAAGTGCTGTCTAAGTGAGTTTTAATGTCGCCTCATTTCTTTAATGATGTCTCTATACCCAGTGATGTCCTCTCTCACCCCTACACCCCTACCCCATATACCTTGGAGAATTTCCAGTGGTTTATTGAAAGCCCAAACATGGTCTAAATTCTGTGTATCTATCTGACTTTTATTAGGAAAATGTGCAATGGTGTAGCCGAGACTGGCTACCTGCAGATAATTGGAAAATTGGGAAAAGAAGAGGTTTTTAACGTTTTGTTTAAAAGTCACCATTAGAAACAATAAGAGGGGAACAAGTCAATAACAAAACAGATTTCCCTGCCAGTCTGTGGATCAGAAATTCGCAGGGACACTGGGAGATGATGGGACAGAATAGGAGGTCCTAGAGATCATGTTATCACTTCCAGCACATTGATAGCACGTCAGTGATGAATTGTTGTCATTCAATTTAAATTCATATAACATTGGACAGTAGAAAATGAATTCCCTGCCCATCTGAGAAGTACAAAGATATTTCCCCAGTCCTATTATCTTATTTAAATAATTCTAGAAAAGCATCAGTGCTACTCAAAAGACCCAACCCTGTCCCTTTATTCCAATGGAATGGTCCCCTATTAATACACCGAATCTTAATGAACAGAACTTAGCTCGTCAAGAACTTGGGCCCCATATGAAATCCAGGGCCTAGTTGTGGCACTCCCTACTTTTTATGTTTCTTCTGCAGGCGCAAGCAGGTCCACGTCTGAGGTCTTACTGTGTGACCAGCGCTGTACTTGGTGCTGCCTCAGTAAACAAAGGAATGACTGGAACAGTCACCTTCGAACTGCCTAGGAAAAGAAAAAGTAGGCTGACAAAGGGCAGCGGGGGAGACTTACCCTTCTCACTGCAGCCTATGCTTCGCTTGAGAATACTTGCCTAGATTTAGCTCACTCTCAGGTGTCAAACTCAGGAGGTAAATGATGTCCACTGTCCACTGCTTCTTCTGTGCCAAAGAAGACTCAGGGCCTATTGAGAGCATCTCTCCAATACGCTGGCGGCCGACTCCTTCCAGCTTCCCCGCAGCCTGATAAACACAATATCAGGGCCCAGAAGGAGCTTTGGCTGAGGCTTGGTTTGGTTTCTACTGTGGTTGCTTTCCGGTTCTTCGGGTTCTAAGGCAGTGTCTCACTGCATAGACTGCACTTGAGAATTTCTGACACTGTCTCCTCCAGT
Organism: Chionomys nivalis; assembly: GCF_950005125.1. Classification (NCBI taxonomy): domain Eukaryota; kingdom Metazoa; phylum Chordata; class Mammalia; order Rodentia; family Cricetidae; genus Chionomys; species Chionomys nivalis. Next base: position 28,279,467 of record NC_080093.1, on the reverse strand, counting down.
ACTGGGGTTCCAGGTGTGGATCACCACCTCTGACTCAGTATTGTTATTTAAGTAAACTATACATGGTACACACTGGTCAGGAGGAAAAAAAGAGGCCCAGAAACTCTAACCATGTCTAAATCTCAGGCAGTTGGAAGCCGGATGATGCTGAATATCCTGCAACCGGGTGATGGGGTGGTAGGTATGTCTATTCAACTTGTTGGATGTAGTCTAACACGGCCCCAGTTATTGCAAAACATTTAATATTTTATATTAAATTTAAAGCTAGGAGAAATGTTTGGCACGATGGAACCTAACTGTAACTCGGGGATGGTGTAAGACCTGCCCTTCCTCCTAGGTTAAGTGCTGGTGCCGGCACCAGCACTGAATACTCGTCATTTTAACCCATGAGACAAACAGACAAATAATATTTAAAGAAACAAAACACTAGACTGTTTGCAAACTACTTTCTCAGCATCATTTGTGGTTCCTTGTTTTCTCTCCCTCCCTTTATCTTCTTCCCCTACCCTCTCCATTTGTTCTCTCTACTTGCCAAACCAAAGGAAATCGATCTTAGTTTCTATGTTCACCACGACAGAAGAAGAGCTTTCAGGTATGACTCACATTGGGATGCCCCTGAAATAGCTGATTTTCTGTAGTACAAGAGGAACAATTGAGTTCACAGTGATTACCTTTATTCACCCAGTGGAGATGGCCAGCCCATTTAAATCCAGCTTCATGGAGCCATCTAACCTATCTCAGAAGATGTTCCTGGGGCCATTGAATTATAAACAGCATGGAGTTTAGACCCCAAGGAGGTTTGTCTAAACTCTGACGAGGATGGTACCAAAGCCAAGCATCTACCAGCGCCTTTTCAGAGGTCATGACACTAGAAAGGTCTGTGGTGTGGGTAGGGTCTAGAGTCCTGCTGTCCAGTAGTAGCCACTTATGAACTTAGTGTTTCTAATCATAACGTAGGGTAGTGCCAGAGTAGGGCAGAGCATGAAGCCACCAGAAACCGAGGAAGATTGGATTTCCCCTGTGTCACTGGGTTCCTGTTATTATCCCCTTTAATACACTGGCATCCTCCAGTGTATGACCAAAAGGGCCCTGTGCTACCACACTGGAAACTAGGGCTCAGCACTGGACACTTCAGGGTGACGACAGCCCCTTTGTGATTGTGGATCTAGCTTTCTTTTCATTTGTAAATGTCATACTGGGAAGACTAGGGAGCCCCCTTCTGGCTATAAAAATTGTCTTTGAAAGGTCCAGGGAAAGACCTTTGTCTTCAGGTTAAATGTCTTTCAGGAAGCTTGTAAACTTTACTGAGAGACACTCACTGCCACGGACTCTGGGAACTTGCTGATTTAGAGGAATCTAGCACATAAACTAAGTTTCTGGAAATAGAGTGAATTACGTGGCTCCTTGATTTTCTAGAAGATGCGACTGAGAAGGAGGGAGTAGGGAGTAGCAGGAGGGAATGAATGAATGAGAATGGATAAAAAAATTGATTTTGTTTCTTCATTTCCCAGTTGTTGAAATGCTGTAGAGGTGTGACTTCTTAACAGCCTCTAAATTTCCAACTAGTAAATTGTATTTGAACCTTGTCGGAATCAAGATGTAGGCTAGAAATGGTACTAACTTCGGGGAGATGATCGGAGCAAGGATTCTTCTCCTTGAGCAGATCTAAGAGCTCCGGATTGTGGTAGCATCCCCGTCCTACCAGAGCCAGGAACCCCTTGGCCGGAGTGCGTGTTCAGGCTGGAACGCTCACTGCAATCCCAAGACATCGCCACCTTACAGTAGTGTAAAATGAAGCTTGTTTAAAAACTCTTTGATGGGTGAAGATCAAACGGCTCAGGGTCCCCTGTCTTAATCAGCCTTGAGCCAGGTGGCATCACAGGGCTCTGGGTTTGCTGCTTTTGTGGACTTTGTGTTTAGCAAATTCATCAGCTTAATCCCGTTGAAGCCCTGGCCTGGGCGCAAATCCCTTCACACTACACTGCTGCTGTGGGTCCACAGTGTCAGTTCACGGGCAAATAAATCAGGGTTAATTGGAAGGGGGAGAGCAGAAAGGAGACACATAGGAAGATAACTTCGAGGGACCTGAGTCCTCACTGCTGCTCCGGCGGGAAGGAGCAATCCCGTTCCTCTTCTGCCCCCTGGTGGAATTCTATTAGAAGTTCTCTGGGGGACGTTGTCTAGGGTCAATGTTGTATGTAACGTCACCTCTCACATTGAACACTTTTCAAAGCTAAATATTCTCGCGCTCTTAATAATCTGCACAATATATTGCACATTAAATAATCCGAATCTTCACAAAGTAGAATATATCAACACCGTAGTTTAAAGGCGAAGGAGCTGGGCTCTGGCACACAGGTTCACAGTACACACATTTTTTTCAGTTAGGTTTAAGTTGCAAACCCCAGAATTTTGCATTCTTGGATTAAAAAAAAGTTAGGCTTTTCAGATTATAAGTAGCACATTTCTGAGACTCCTGTGCTGGACATATTAGGAAAGCTCATATATCTATAACCATTTTCACGAAACATGTTGAAATATTAAAATGTTATTTGTTTTCATGAGAAAGCATTAGGGTTTAGGGTTAGAAAGTTCCTCCCCACTGAGCAGTGTTCATATTGGTGACAACCAGCTACCCTCTGATTGGGTTTCTTCTTAGTTTTCCAGTGTTCATATGGGAACTCTCCTTAACTTTTTTCGCTCTCCTCTTCCTTCAATCCCTTCTTTCTTTCTCCTTTCTTTTTTTTTCCTTTTAGTGAAAGTGAAGCTTGAATTGTTCTACTTTGCTAATGGGTATATGGGTGAATTCATTGTTTGCTCCATATGTTGACTTTAGTTGAAAAATAGAGCTGCTACAGAAAAGCACTGCTGTGTAGAAAGCTTGAAAAGGAGAAGTTGCAAAATGCGGAAAACACTTTAAATAAAACTCAATAAAAAGAATATTTGTGTGGTGGCTATCCTATATTATATACATGTGGTGGGTAAGTTTTGTCAGTTTGATTTGATTGAGAAGAACCTAAGAAATTAATAAAGGGTATTTGTGAGTATATCTGTCAAGGTGTTTCCAGGTGCCCTTCCACTCAGAGGGCTCTGACCTTAAGATTGGATTAATGATCTCTTCATGGATCTAAACTGTGATGGAGTTATTGAAGAGATGGTAAATGCTGTCAGGCGAGACTCTCTTGGAGGAAGTAAGCTCTGGAGCTGTCCTTCGGGGCTATATTTCTCTCTGGCCCCTTCAGGTAGTCTCTTGTCTCCCCTGCCTGGCTGTCCCGATGAGGACTGGTCTGCTTCACCAGTCACTACACTTCAACGGAGACATCAAGGTTTAATGATCGGAGACTTTGTCTCCCTCGTGTGCTGTTCACAGTAATAAGAAAAGTGACTAATCTAGTAAGGCACCTTTAAGGCTGAAAAAACTAAGGGGATCTGTAAATATTTGGCGATTCTTCTCTGATATATTGACTTATTGACTCTGACTCCTCCTATGAATAACGACGTGGGACTTTACTGAACTTGACATGCAATGTGATTGTGTGTGGGGGACGTGCAGCCATCTCCAGCCTCCATCACCTCATGAGTGTCAGAGCGCTGCCCCTAAAATGGTGAATTAAAAGAAAAGAATTTCTTTTAAGGACCAAGTTAGACCATTCTTAGAACTACAGTAGGAAATCTGGGTGGATAATGAAAATGCGTGTTATTTTCCCTGTTTCCGAAGAAATAAAATTATTAGATTACTGTATTCATACTCAAATGGCATCTTCTTCAGATTGTTTCACTGTGTGAAACAGTTTCTGGACTGGATGGGTATCTAGTGTTCATTAAGGGTTTTTCACGAACTGTTACTAGCAATGTATGTCAGTGGGACAAAAGCAGCTGATTTGAGGAAATTCGTATGCTAGCTTTAATGGGTTAGTCATTTCCTTCAGCAAGGAGCAAAGGGAGGCACTAAGAGCATGCCTATCATTTCAGAGAAGTGAGTTTTCACATCCGCGTTGTCCTCAAAATCTATTTATTATTATTGTTAATTATGAAGTTTAGTGGGAGAATCAAGGAAGCCAGACTCAGGAAGTGCTTTACATATCAAATGTTTCTTATTGGATGTGGAGTCTCGTTTTTCTCTTCACACTGGATGGTCTGGTGTTATTTGCGCTGAATTTTTAGATATGAATCATTGAGTTACTCTTCTATAATGTTATTTCATGAAAGATGCTTGGGTTGCAGGTGTTTTGTACATTGTTAAATAGTGACTAATTGGCATCTCGAGTGCAGTATTAATTACTATGTTAATTCTATTTGTTGACTTGTCTGGAATTAAACACAATAAGTTCAAAAGTAATTATTTTTTTTATTTCAACTCTATAAAGTATCCAACAGGCACTCTGCAATTACAGCTGCAGGGAAAATACAGAGCAAATCAAAGCAGGTTAAGTTATGAAAAAGTTTTTAATCTACACCAAGAGAGTGCAAGTGGCCGACGACCATTGGATGACAGTTTGTTGCATTCTAACAAGAGACTCTTTCACGTAGCACAAACTGTAAGAGGACGGCCAAATAACCATAGCTGTAAGAATACAAAAGAACTGACCAGTTGTAAAAACATCATACGTTGAAATAAACTGGATAGATGATGTTTAAAGAAACGTCCCTTTACTTAGAAAGCCCAACCTCTGAGTCATTGCCAAGGTCCCAGAGCTCTGTCTGTTGATGCAGGGGCCGAAAAGGAGGAGGGCTACCAACACACTTCCCACATTTTGCTTTCAAGGTCTCCTGAAGAGTTGCCTCATACATGATTTGCATATACAAGAACTCAGAGAAAGCATCCTGTTTTGTTAAGGGGTACACCAAGGTACATTTTCATCATTGGTTTCATAACGAGGTGTGGTGAGCAGTCATTTCCAATTTTTCTTTTGGGTTGGACCATTGTTAATGGAATCTATAAAATGAGATACATTAGGATTTGACTGCACTACTTTTTTTTTTTTTTTACTGAGTCTGCACAGCTGAGCAAAACAGGAATACCTGTATACAGACTGATAGTATGTCATATAGTAATTTGACCTGCACATACATTTATACATTTCACAGAAATGACGCTGTATCTCATGAACAGACACACAGCTCTGGTACACTTAACAGAAATAAGATAACAACTTCATCATTTCTGTAATTCATCAATATTATATAATAAAGGCTTATAAATCGTTAGCAGAAAGAACTGTAAAACGCAGCAAGCTAAGAAAGGACAACGTTTTGAGGTGTGTTTGTCTTTGTCATGCAGCATAACACCAAATTTGTTTTCTTAATAAGATGCCATGAGTTTAAGGCACTTGCAACAACGCCAGATAGCCAGGTCATGTTCTAAACTATGGGACAGATGAGTGACAGTACTGCTGACAGAAGTTTCAATAATACTAACAATTATGACGTTCATTCAAGTCTACTTGGACCTAAAACATTATTTAATACAAATAAAATGAAATCATAATGCTGTGAAACACTAAAAAAGTTATATGTACCACAAAATATCACCCCAAAATATCTATTTACATAAATATTTGTTGTGGTCCTATTGTGAAAGAAAACATTGTGGGAAATGCGCAGATACCTCTATTGTATAAAGTCGGGGTTATTACCCTTGTGTTCAGTATGGTAGCTGACTTGTTTAGCTTCACCATCAGGTCTATCATTTGGAAGCAAAGTGAGAACGAGTCAATAGTTAAAATATTATTCTCCATGTGCAGTTCACATGTATGTTCTCCAATTTTAAGAAAAAAAACTATGACTTGTGAGGATTATAATAAAAATAAACTTGGTTTAAATGCTACATGAACCTGATTCACATCCAAATAATAAAGATCCTAAGTATAAAAATCAACTATAACGATTTCCAAAACTCATTTTCTCTAATGCCTTCGGTCTAATTAAATATTGTTGTGTCCTTTCCTTGGCAGTTTGCAGTTTTTCTGTGATTTAAGACACACAGAAAGCCCTATTTCCCATACACAAAAGTGTCAACAAGAAAGTCAGTGAGCAAATCAAACAAGTTGGCACTATTCTAGTTTATCCAGATGGTCTTTAGTGCAAGAAAAGAAAAAAAAGAAAAGGAAAAACCAGGGGCATGGAAAAGTCCAGAAAGTAAGATGTGGTTTATGAAGCTGGCCATGAGTTATAGCCCTAGTGTCTTGATTAAGACAAGATTTAAATCCTTAAAATTCAATGTTGAAAATCTGATGGATGTTTTCTGTTAGTTATTCCTGGAAGCTAGAGTTCACCTTTATCTCTTGTGATTGTGTTGGGCGTCCTAATTAAAGCTGTGGATGAAATGAACAAAGGTGTATCACAAGTGGAAAACAGCCCACAGTCACACTGTGCCGAAAGCAATGCCTTTCCTCGTCATAGAACCCATATATTCGCGCAAGTTGTCTTAGCCTCAAACCCAAGTCCCAAAACACATGGTCCGTGCAAATTCCTGGGGATTTGTGGATATTTGAAAAATTAGAGAGACAATTCCCTTTCTAATAACAAGGTAAATGTAACATCCTAGCAAGCCTTTAGCACACCTAAGACACATTATCTTACAAAAAAATCAAACATTGATTATAATGTTGGAATTATATGTTTTTTTAAAAAATTAGTTAAAAGATAAATAAGCCTCTAGAAATCACTGAATTTTAGCCAGATGTGTTTGATTTTATATTATTTAGTCTGTTGAAATTCATAGATCTCTCGGGTACTCTAGTAATCTTGAAAAATTGTTTATGAGGGAGGGGATTCCAATAACACAATAATAATAATATCAAGATGAAAGTTTTAATTGAACATTATCCTAAATTAAATGTACTTCCAGTAGTTTTAGGCCTCAAATATTTTAGAGTATTATATATTGATAGGAAAAGCACATTTGAAAGTAGTTTTGAGTATGAAATTTCAAAGAAAACTCCTGTGATTTATTGGTTAGTCTGTGATGACCTAATGGAAAGATTTTTATAGGAATTTCCACATTAAAAAAAAACCTACTGAAAAAATAGCAAACAGCCATTAACACACATTTCCATATCAAGATGCCATCATGGATGGTTGTACATTTATCAGTATAAGAAAAATTCTACCAACCAATAAAGCTTCTGGAGGATTCTGCCTATTGATAACAGAGGTCAACTGACCTGCCAACAACATACTTGGTTTAATTGGATGATCTTTTCCTTGTGTGAAAGACAGTTAGCTTGACATTTTCAAATCTTGTCTTCTCTAGCTAATATGAAATTCCAAGGTTGTAACACTTCTTCACTATTTAGATAAAATGCACTTTTGAGAAATCATCTCCTGTGTTCCTCTCTAACCCCTTCTAACTTTGATAAACTTATCCAGGGAAAGGTCCTCAACTCCTGGCCCAGTTTGGTTTTCCTCCCAGACCTCAAATAAACAAAGCTCCTTGGTATAGTTGTAATCCCATTGACTTGGGACTTTCAGACTGTATATATAGTGTTTTGGTTCAGGCCTAAGACAAGAGACTAGTTTAAATACATTTTTTTAAATATTCTTTCTCTCTGAGCCCTGGACTGTGCTGTGACATCTGACAGGAGTTTGTTTTTAATAAAGTTATGAAAATGCTTGAGTCTCTGGCTAGACATGATGATTAGAATCTGTGTCATCCGTTCAGACACTGACATTACAGATGAATGATAGACATAGCACCTTTTCATTTTTATTTTTTTGATGGGTCTTCATTCCTCCCCACCCTAACCCACCCCTGCCCTAAGGGTTTATTCTTATAAAAGGGAATAGTTTAAGCCTCAGTTTGAGGGTGTTAGGTAATAAATAAAACCAACTGGCTGCTAGTCATTTCCAGGACCATCTGTAAGCACAATAGATATAGTTTTTAAAGATAGGAAATGGTATTGTGAATTCTTTTCCCCCTCCACTTTGTCTTGCCAATTTCTCAATTTCCATGCACATTTTCAATCCTCCAAAAACTGCATCTGCACCTGCCATGGGAGGCTTGTACAGAACCATAGCAGCTGTGCTTTTTGTGTCAGGCCAATTTTTAGAACCCATCAGAAAAGAAAGGTAACATTCAGTCTCGTCATCTGCTAGGAAAGAAACTGGTTCGACATGACCTCTGTGACCCACGAATGTGTGGTCCTCTTTGTACGATGTCTATACTGGCTTGAAGTCACAGGCTCCACTCCCTTCCCTTGACGAACGGGGAGAGCCCAGGTTTTCTGTATCACAGTCATCTATCGTACCGAATATATTATTCTCTATTCTTGGTAGTTCTAGCAAGATACAGACTCTTCTACTGGATGGAAGTGTTTCCTACACTCTTTCAAAATATAATCAGAGCAAAGCAAGGTCATTGCAACAATAGAAAACATCACTTTACTGGTAAAAGGCTTTGCTTCAGGACCACCATGTCAACTGTTATTGTAGGTTCAAACATAAAACATGTGAAGAGCACTATCATAATCTAAGCAATGAGTCCTAATGCCACCGTAGTTACTGGAGCAGCATCAATCAAAGGCATCATGGTGACCCCGAGCACTAATCTTCTCTCTTTCCCTCAGGTTTGCTGGCAGCTGTGTCTCAGAAAAAGCTGTCTTCAGCAAGGCAGAAGCAGGTAAGAGAAATACATTAGAAGTCTATGTCCCAGCCTGAGTTGTCGTCAGGGGGTGGCTCGTCACTGTCCTCGGGAAAACTGTCGAAATTGCTTGTGTCTGTGGGCGACGCAACCTGCAACGTGAGAGAATGAGCGGAAGGTGTTTTGATATTTCTGGTAGAATTGTGAGCTAGAGATTTTATTTTCCATCATTAAAAAGAATAGTTATTCATTCTTTAAACAGATGCACAAAAACAAAATCTGTATATGCTGATAGATAACGAGATCAATGTGTACATTCGGTAACATTTAGATCAGATTAAATGTGTCTGTCTCCTGGACATTTTTTCTTATGAAGACTTTGAACACACTTTTTTCTAGTTTTTAAAATGTAAAGTTCCTCATTATTATTATTATTATCTTCTGTCACTCTGCTCCAGGGCAATCGTATACCACTTCTTTCTGCTCCTATCTAACTTGGTGGCTAAAGTTACTCTTTCTCCACTCTTCTGCCATCCCTATGTTCTCCAGCCTCTGGTGAGCAAAATTCTAATCTCAACTTCCGAAAGAGCAACATGCACTTGGGACTGACTGTGTACTCCTCATTTCTATGCCCAAATCACTCAGTTTATGAAAGTGGTCTTCATTCCTCTCCATGTTGTTACAAATGACAGGATTTCAATCTGCCTATGGGAGGGTGGCATTTTATCAAGCAAACCTATACACGTTTGTTTTTGTTTGTCTTTTGTTTTCTGTCCTGGAACTAGCTTTTGTAGACTAGGCTGTACACTAGCTCTTGTAGATCTTGTCGATCTACCTCCGCCTCCTGAGTGCTGGGATTAAAGGCCCGCTCCTACACTGCCCAACTGCAATTGCTTCTAAAGGGGCTTGGTGTTTGTATACAGGGCATTACAGCGGCCATGCAGCACATGATGTAACGACTGTAGGCTGGCTAAGTCTTTGCCTTGAATACTGACAAGTGCATGTGTGGCCGTGGGATTCTGGGCTAGCTAGGCATTCGCCTGAATATTGACAGGTGCATCTTGCCAGGTGACAGGGAGGCAGGCCAGCATGATGCCTGAATGCTAACAGATAGAGCACACACCGAGTTCCTAAGAGGGTTCTATGTTCTGAAACTAACTGGCCATCATGACTGCTGCACGAAAGAGGAGAGTGGAATGGGGTAAAACCAGCAAAGGAGGCAGAAGCCAGGATATGGGTCCTGGAAGGCCATATTATAGATTTTGTATGCTGTTTTATTTTATTTTTTGAGACATTTTATGTTATTTTTTAAAAGTATAATGAAAGTATTCTAAGAAATATGTTTATTCTAAGTGTAATGGAAGCTTAGAGGTTTGTTCTAAACTTGAGCAAAATTCTTCCATATTTGCTGGCTAAGTGTCACCTTCAGGGCACCAAACTCTTCTAACTATCCCTACTGTATAAAAGTCATCCCTATAAATTTGAGTGAGAAAAATTTACATTAACTATTTGGGCTCTTTTTATTCTACCCTTACTCTAAAGACAAAACCCGTGAATGTAATTGGGGTCAGTGATGTGCACTTTATTGTTTCCTGAATTTAAAAAGAAAGCAATCAACAAAATAAGTCTCAGAAGGACAATGCTTCTATATACAAAGTCTATTGAGTTAATCCCAAAGAACTGGAGCATATAAACAAAATTCACAGGACCATAATAAATCTGTCCCTTCCTTTTTTTTTTTTTAAAAAAAAAAAACACAGCATGCTGTATTTAGCAGGGCAGTGCACTGCTTTCAGCTGGAATCTATTTTAGTTTACTATGGTGTGCACAATTCACATAGTGAACTAGCTATTTTACAGCATTGCCCCAAATCAACTGTACTAAAAAAGAGAACGACCTTTCAGATACTAACAGAAGGAGGAAAGAACATACGGTTTCCAACTCAGGCTAGGGTAGGTGTAGACATGTGAATGAGACAACACTGAAAACGGTTGCTGTAAATTCTATGTCCTCTTAGCTACAAACACATTTCTAACATGTACCATAACAAAAGCTAACTTGTTTTCATGGATAAAGGGCACTTGAGTTTCAATGAAGAATTTAAAAAGATAAAGATAAATCATACTCATAATAACCATCCACAGATTTGTTGGTATTATGTTTGGATTTTAGAATATACCATCATTTTAATATGGTGTTTCATAGCTTTTATAATTTGATCACAAAAGTCTAAAAATATCAAGTCTTTGTTGATTGAAAAATACCATCAGGTGTGAACCGTTTATTAACTAGAAAGTCTACTTACACTTGGAATTATGGGAGGCGTCAAGGTGCCTTTTCTTAAACCTTCCCAATTAAAGCCTTCAAACCATCTAAGAAACAAAAACAAAGACAAGTAAGACATTGCATCTCTGTTACATATTCACACTAGAGCATATTTGATATACCTGATACGTAGAAGGGTCTCATGTAGTCTAGGATCCTTCAAACGTACTCTGTAGGTGATGATGACTTTGAATTACTGTCCTCCTGCCTGCAGTTCCCAAATGGTGGCATGACAGATGTGTGTTGCCACATATGGCTCACAATGTTTTCAATGAGCTTATTTTATAAAATGTAAAAAACTATTAAATTTTTTAAAAAATATTTTTGTCAAATTATTAAAATATTTTAAAATCATCGTATCTAAAGATTTTAAAAATATTTAGGTATAATTAAGGTAAAATTGTCAAATTCACACACCAATTTATCATGCAACTTTTTTGCAATTTCAGGTTTGTCTGTAGGTCTAAGTTCTTGCACTATCTTAATTTAATAAATGTCATAATGTGCTTTTCTCTATGCACCACAAACACTTTCCATCTTTGCCAGTGAATCAATCTGTCAGTTACACTGGGGGTGGATGATCAAAGACCAACTGTCACTGGTCACAGCCTAAAGTAGTCTTTCAGAGGTCTCGGCTCAGGCAAAAATGGGATCCTTGACTTGGTTGCAGAAAATAATTTCAGGGTGAGCCAATATGGGGCAGAGTTAAGACTGGTTAAGAAAGTATTTTAATGTAGAGCTCAGCACTGGGGCTTGCTAGAAAGAGAAACACATGCAAAGAGTAAGACTCCCCCAAGTAAGCCATGAGCTTCTAAAGAGAGGGAAAGCTACGTGTGCTGGAAATAGCTATATATGATTTTTGTGGCTCAAATTGTACCTCAAAAGCTAGATAAGAAATGTTCTCTCATCCCCCTTTTTTTGGTAAATCAGAATACAGCGTGACTTCATAGGTCCCTTGGAAACAGTTGTAATCTGAGTGGAGTCTGAAGGAAAATTCTAGGCAGATCACCAAGACTCCTTCCATTGACCTGTCTGTCAGCAACCATACCTGCTATTTAACCCCAAACCACCTAGATCTGGCAGGGGACAATAGCCAGGTCTCCTCAGACCTCTTCTTCCTACACTCCTGCCTATCAGTCCCTTTATCCACTGCACCAAATGGAATATAACCTATAACTCCAAGTAGGTTCCCTCAAACCCATTCTGCCTATGTGCCTGTACATGAGTCACCTAACCCACCACTGCATCTTGGCATCATATTGAATCTAACCAGAAATTTCTGGTATGTCCCTCAAACCTATCCCACCCACCTGCCTACCAACCACCCATGCACCCAGTCTGATTCTACTCCCGGAACCACGCTAGGTTCCATAGTGCATCTTGGCACCCATGTGCATATTAGCCACCCTACTTACTGCTACCACACAGTGTAGAGTTGGATCTGAATTTTAGGTAGGTCCCTTAGACCCATTCCCCACAACTCCCTCCTTATTATCCAACTATCATACCCACCTTGCTCCCCTGGTCCAGTATGGAGTTTGACCTGGAACTCCAGGTAGAAACTTCCAAAGAAAGTCTGCCACCCCACCTACCAGGACACCCTAGGATCATAACGTCTTGGGTCCCTGCCTCTAGATAAGGATACTCATCCTGGCTTCCACAACACCTTGAAGATGGTGTGCTGTTATCCATCACACCTTTACATTGCACTACCTACTCTCACTGCGACCCTAGCTCCTCCAACCCAAGCAGCACTTGCAGAACTCAATGAGGTTGCCACAACAGAAAACTGGCAAGAAGGTTCACTCATAGACTCAGAAGTTACATTCTCACTTGCCGAGATTACTTATGAAACCCCATTCGCACAACAACACAGAGTGGCCCCAAAGATTGAACACCAAGAACCATTCAGTTGGTCCATAACCTAGCATGTTAGGGTAACAGCAAACTGAGATCCAAATACCACTCCACCAAGATGAGATGAGATAGTCACAACCCAAACTGCCAAATATCTAACTCCAGATGCCTAGGCTCCACTGGGAAAAAACCCACAAATAAAATACATTCAAGGAACTCAGAGGTGATCTGAACAAACACCTAAATGAGGAGCCTGAAATTACAAAAAGCTGAACAAAGCGATGAAAACAAATCAAGATATGAACATTAAATAAAAAGGATGGATCCTTTGAAGGAAAGTCAAAACGATATAACAAAATGAAACAGGGAGTTAAACAGAAAGATCATGGGAAAGTCTCAGCAATTGATTGCATCAAGTAGAAGAGATAATAATATCAGGTCTTCTAAAAAAGAATTTTTTTTTTTTTTGGTTTTTCAAGGCAGGGTTTCACTGTGTAGCCTAGGCTGTCCTGGAACTAGAGCTGCAGACCAGGCTGGCCTTGAACTTACAGAGGTCTATCTGCCTCTGCCTCCCCAGTGCTGAGATTAAAGACAGGTGCCAGCACCACCCAGCAATATCAGGTCTTGAAGATAAGCTAGAGGAAATGGATCACTCAGTCAAAGAAACTATTAAACACAAACTCTCTCTCTCTCTCTCTCTCTCTCTCTCTCTCTCTCTGTCTCTCTCTCTCTCTCACACACACACACACACACACACACACACGCGAACAAAACACTTAGGAAATCTGGTACACTATAAAAAGACCAAACATACATACAAATTTAGGTGTAGATGAAGAAACCCAGGTCAAAGGCACAAAATAGATTTTCAATAAAATCATAGAAGAATCTAAGGAAAGAGATGCCCATTAAAGGGCAGGAGGCACGAAGAGCTCCACATAGACAAAACCAGAAAGAAACTCCCCATGTCACATAATAACAAGCATACTAATTTTTTTGGCAAAACATAACAGGACAAAGAAAGAGAACTGAAAATATCAGGCAGAAGAAAAAGTCATTTCTAGTGGCAAGTCCAACAGAACAACACTTGCCTTTTCAGTGGAGACTTCCAAAGCAGAAGGGCCTGGACCAATGTTCTACAGACACCAGCCTAAATTAGACCTGCCCTCCCAAGGGAATTATGGACTTTCAGCTCCTATGATGGATGCCTTTACAGGCGACATTGCCCTGGCTTTCTTAGCAAAAGCCTTCAGTCAACATTTCTGAAGTCCCAGAAAGCTCCAGACAGGTTAAAAATGTCAATTTTCTTTTCATTATTGGGGCTTTGTTCTTTGCCTTAATCAACAACTTAGGACTACTTACTAACTAGACTTGTATGGTGTTGATAAGGATGACCCTAAGCCACAGGGATTCTTATCAGCCCCAGCACTGGGAAGTTTTCATTTAGAAAAGCCTTGTGTCTTCTTTTTTTTTTTTGGTTTTTCGAGACAGGGTTTCTCTGTGTCTTTGGAGCCTGTCCTGGAACTAGCTCTGTAGACCAGGCTGGTCTCGAACTCAAAGAGATCCGCCTGCCTCTGCCTCCCAAGTACTGGGATTAAAGGCATGCACCACCATCGCCCGGCCAGCCTTGCGTCTTCTACGTAGCAAAATAAGGCAGCGTGAGGACTCTTCATTTAAACACTAGGGGACACTTGCTGCTTACTTCTGCAGCTGGTTCCGACAGTGTGTGACTAGCTAAGGTGCTCACAAGCGGTGGTGGCTGTGGCAATGCTGGTAGATTTATAAACAGATGTGACTCTAATACACCTGTCCCTGAATCAAATTTAAGTTCACTCATAGCAAAACAGAGAAAGCGCAGGCTACAGACTGACTGGAAATGCCTGGTAAACTCAAGGCAATAGAAAAATCTTATTCAAACAGTTCAGAAGAAAAGTACTCAGGGACTTTGTAATTCATGTCCCCTGGGAAGAAAGGCCTTAACTGCTCTTGTCACTTATGTCTTTGGAGCTAAAGGATCATAAAGTCTATAATCCAAACAGTCACAATGTCCTGTCTGTTTAATCTCCATAATCACCAAGGAAGTGGAACTAAGTACCTTTCCTTAACTCCTTACAATGGTCTGGTATGTTCTGAGAAAGAAATTGACAATGAGATCTTATTCAAATGCTTCCCTGTCAAGAATGTATCTCCCATGTGTGCTGTGAGCTTCACATGGTGGATAGAGATCTAATCACACACAGGCTGAGAGAACTCAAAATGCCATATATTCTATAAAAAATTGTCCCTCCTGAGACTCCCTAGCCTCAATGATATCCTGAGAACATTCCACTTAAAGCTGTAAATTCTGTAAAGCTCTAGAAATTCTCTTCAAACAAGAAATAATAAAAAAATGAGACACACCTTAGTATCACAACTTCCCAAATTTGGCCGTTTGTCTTTTTTTTTTTTTTTTTTTTTTTTTGGTTTTTCTTTTTTAGGCACAGTCAGCATATATAATCAATGGTCCAAATCTCACAATTTATTTTTTGTAATGTATTCTACACTGGATTCCTTCTTGGAATTGTTCTTTTGTGCTTTGCCACATTCTCATTATAGAGCTATCAGTAGGTTCTATGGCAACCCAAGGGCTCTTACTTTGAAATTCAAAAGGTATCCATGAGGAGTTGGAGGGGAAAATATAGGATGGATATAATCATATTTCATTGTGTACATATATGAATTTCTTAAAGACTACATTTTTTTTTAAAGAGGATAAGGACAGTGACCCTCAAAATTCTGATAGCAGCACATGGAGAACCCACGCCCTTCATATATATCTGATAGGTCAGGCTTTGTGTTGTATCCTCAGTCCAATCTAGGTCAGAATCTGACTTAAGTTTTAGTCAGTTACTAGCATCATGACTGTCAGGTATCTCATGAATAAAGAGGCACTGCTGTTTTTCTTGCTTATATTAAATATAACAATCTATGTGATACTTTCTCATTTATAAGGTTTGCTGTCCCAGGTAACCATACTGTCCCTTATAGATTTCCATGGGATGAGGATCCTCCAGGGTCCAAACTCAGACATTCTTATCTCATTCCTAGGTATAATAGGTTGAGACTTTAGCTGTCTGGATGCTTAATGTTTGCATCCCTGTTCAGAGCAAAGACATTTTAAAATATAGACCTTTGAACATTATCCATCGTTTAGTTTAAGGGATCAAAGTCTCGGGGGGAAACTAAGGTAATACTGGAAGAGAAGATTGAGAGGACATGAGAAGGAGAAGTAAAGCTTCATTCCAGTATGGTCAAAGCTTCCTGCTAGACCAGAGTCGAGAACAATTTGCTATGAAGATTACCTACATAGACACAATGTTACTGTTACACAGAGCTGTTAAAACAAGGAATCTGCTTAAGGTTTAAGTGTACATGACCTTTCTCCTTTCCCACTTGTAAGCCTATGATTCTCTAGGACTCTCACTAGAAAGCCCATGTATAGTAAAAGATGTCTTAAGCAGGCACGATCATCTGTCCTGTTGCAGAAGCACAGGCTTTATTAAAATTAATAAAAAAGGGAGGCATTGTGGAGGCCTAAAGAGGCCAAAGGTCAGAGAGTTTTGGGACTTGTTTTTAGTTCGAGATTATTGTGCTTCTAACTCAAAGTTCTCACCTAGTTGTAACTCAGAGTTCTGCTCTCCCAAGGCTATTGTAAACAGATGTGGCTAGCTGCCAGACCTCCCTTGATCCTGAATTAGGGAAGTAGCTGGTACCTACCTAAAACAAAAGGTCCTGAGTTCAATTCCCAGCAAACACATGGTGGCTCACAACCATCTGTAATGGGGTCTGGTGCCCTCTTCTGGCCTTCAGGCATGCACGCAGACAGAATATTGTATACATAATAAATAAATAAATAAATATTAAAAAAAAAAACAAAAGTCTAAGGAACCAACTAGGTTCTTGTTCCCTTTATGGAAATAACTTGGGATTCCACCCAGGGAGTGTTTGCCTACAGAGTGTTTGGTCTAGGGCATGAACCATGACTGTGCCCCACAACTTTCAATTTGTATGTTAATGCAGTCCTTTTGTTCTGCTCCTGCCTCTTGAAATCAGGGGTATATTAAGCTGTTGGAAATTAAACACAGATGAATTTTCAGTACTCACTGAAATTCCCTCATGATACAAAAAAAAAAAAAAAGTCTTAATCCCTCTTTGCAACCCTAGTAACTCAACCCTGGTAAGTTTTATCTTATCCTGTTGTCCATCTTATCCCACTTATTTCAAGAGCTACCTTATATTCTCATTTGAAAACAATTAGGGAAAAATTAGGAAAAAAGGAAACAAAAAGATTCCTAGCAACCTTTGACGATATCACTTGATAGCCATCAAAATTGAACCCATGGCTCTTGCTAAGACACCCGAGTGTGGCTTCGTTGAGAAAGCCTACATCCATACGCGGGTATGTCTTTCTGAATGCTTACATTAGAAATCCCTTTCTAATAACCTTAACTCTGCTTCATCTTCAGCTGACCTGAAATGCAGGGCTCTCCTCAGCGAAGTCAAGAATCCCATTTTGGCCTGAGTAGAGAAAGCCTAAGGAAAAGCTTCAGCTACTCTAAGAGGGTTACAGAGCTGTGTCCCTGTCTCCTACTCACACTGCACCAATGATTAAAAACCTCTTTATGTAGCTCTATCTCTATATTTGACCTTTAATTAAAAAAATAGGGTATGATTTAGGGAGCAATTTTGCTTTCCTCATGCAGCAGAAAACAAAGTTAGAAATATACACGTTTTTCTTTGTGCCAAAGGGTACAACAAATCAATACTGGTTAGTGTTAATGGAGAGAAACTGAGTCAATAGATTGCTGCATAGAAATGAGTAAATTTCTAGGTACACATAGAAAAGTTTAGAAAACGCTCTGAATGTTCTGACCAATAACTAGAAACTTCCACTCTGGGGAAATTTGATATGTTTTCTAAATTATATTTAAAAAAATCACTTACTTGTGTTTTTGAATGTCTTTCACTCCGTTTTTCAAATTTCCTAACCTTTCTGATGGGTTGTCCCTGCAAATGAAATAATCATCATGTGAAAAAAGCCAGATACTTCCACATTATGATTCTTTTAAAACAATGCACTTCAAATACTTACCTGCATAGTTTTTTAATTAAGTTAGCAGCATTTTTTGCAATCTTCTTTGGAAATTCTATCATGTCAATCCCCCGCAGGATGATGTTATAGGTTTTCATCGGGTCTGGGCCTGAGAAAGGTGGACTACCAGGAAGAAGACAGAAAGAGACAGGGCTTTACTCACAGACTAGGAATTAGAAAGTGGTTACAGCCACATGCATGACGTCAGCTTTTATGTGGAGGGGGACTGCATTAGTTGCATTTTGCTAGCCACAAAAGAAAGAGTTAGAAAATAACCAAGCTCTGTGGAAGGCTTCCCGGCCGCTCCTTAGCAAAACCTTGGTGGCTTGTGCAATGGTCCCTCTCACGCCCTTGTTAGTCACTGTGCTGTCTCCAGAACCACACATCGCCTCAAGGGTGGCACTTGGGTGATTATCAAATACTTGACAAATTCTTTCTTCAGAAGTTACTTTCTGGGTTTATATCTCTTTGGGGAATAAATCTTAGGAATTATTTTATTTTATTTATTTTAATAGGAGCTCATATTCTTCACCTTTAGGCTATGGTAGTCCTTATCTTGTTTGTGGGTGTCTTTCTATTTACTTTAGTATATTGTTAGCTAGGTAGGGATTGCAGCTTTTCTTGCCATTCAAATGGATACACATGTGATTCTGTTTAATCTCTTACTGTCTGCACTTTATGTGGTATTAGAATGGGATGTCCTTTTTTATTGATTTTTATTGAGCTCTACATTTTTCTCTGCTCCCTTCCCTGCCTCTCCCTCCCCTTCAACCCTCTCCCAAGGTCCCCATGCTCCCAATTTACTCAGGAGATCTTGGGATGTCCTTTTTATTCTTTTGAGTTAACTTGCTAGTTTTGATCTTCTTTCAAAAATAAAGACTCAAATACTTAGTCTTTTTGTGATTAATTTAGCACTTTTTTGGGGGGTGGGTTATTTCTCTGTGTTACAGTCCTAGCTGTCCTGGACCTAGCTCTTGTATACCAGGTTGATTTGAATTCACAGAGATCTGCCTGCCTCTGCCTTCCAAGTACTGGGATTAAAGATATAAAATCCCAAGTGCTGAAATTAAAGGCATGTGCCACCACTGTTCACTTAAAAACTTTTTTATATTTTAGTTTTCTTTCTAACTGGTGCTTTTCACATTCGTGTTTATTTTAGACAACCAAGTAATTTATTAGAGATGCCATTGTATATTTTAAAGATGGTGCATGCTTAATCTACACTAAGATATTCATAACCCTATGAAATTTTATTTAGTAGAAAGTAGCTATATAATGCCCCAAATATTAATAAGCAACATTTGATGAACATGATTTCACAAAATTATTTGTCTGCACAGGCACAGACAGGATTATACTGTATGTGTTTTTTTAAATGCAGATGTGTTCAACTTAATTTTGCTTCAAGCAGGAGTAACAATAAAAGAAGTTATAAGTTTTGAATATGTATTTTTTAACAACAATATCAATTTCTAAAATATTGTTCTAAAATAAAGGAAAGAAATCTGAACTTTGAGTTTTGTAATGCCATGCTTCAATTATTAAAAATATTTGAGATCATTAATTTTGAATGATGAGAAATAAATGTATCTATAGCTTTCCTTCCATGTTAACTTTACTGACATTGGTATTAAAATGGTTAAAGAATATAGTATTCACACTCTCTTCAATAACATTTAAAATATTTCAGCTAAATTCTAATTAATCATATTAAACACAACAACACCCCATTTACCAGTTTCTCTGTTGCTGAGACTCTCACAGATTCACTCTTTTACTGACTTTACCAGCCAGTGTTTGTGAGAAAGGCCTCTGTGAACAATATCTATGTCATGTTTTAAGTTTAAGAACAGCTCTTCATGTAAACTACCCTGATTAAATTCTTTTCTTTCTAGGGACTACATGATTATTGGGAAGCCATCTTTCAACATTGAAGGTGATGAAGAGAAGCTGGGGCCTAACTGCAACCCTAATCCTCTCATGGCCAGCACCATGCATGCATCACGTATTTGTGCCTCTGATATCAATTCCTCAGCACCGAGATTAGAAAATTGGCTGCAGATACATCATGGTGTTGGTGCTCCGAACATTCTGCCAATAGTAACACCTAATAGTGAGATTTCTGAATCATCTGTTACTCTAATCTTTCAATTTTCTTTGAGGAAAGCCATGCTTAAAATGTTCCTTTTTTCTTCATCTACATTCTATTCTTCCTGCAAGGCCTAGGCAGTCTTAGCCTTACATTGTACAGAAGCTTCTGAACTCCACAGGTCGTGCTGACCCCGGGCTACTCAACATCTTTAGCACTTACCACGGTAGGACATTCATTTTTCTTACAGTAGTCTTGCTTGGGGAACTCGTAGCCTGTCTTATGTCCTTCGGTATTCCTAATGACTGATGGTTATAATATTATGATGAACAAATAGCTGACATTTCAGCTATTTCAATACAAAGCCTGTAAGCCAGTCCTCTTATTTCTAAGGAAATCTGTCCATAGAATTATTTATATGATTATCATTTCTTGTACTGTATGGTCAGCTAAATGACTAGTGTAACAAATCCCAAGAAAACTTGATCTCTCTCTATTATATACACACACAAGCACACACACACACACACACACATACACATACATATACACGTGATGGCAGCAATGACAAGATTAAAGTTGGTGTTGAATTGTTTGCACTCAAGTGATCTATTTTGCTGCTTCCTTTATGAATATGTGACTATTTGCAATAGTAACTGAAGTTGAATTCCATGGTAGAGTGAGGTACACTGAAGATCATCTACTCAGAGTGCCAAAGGCAGGAGTGCACAGCTGTCTGAGGCCTCTTGTTTGCAGTTCCCTGGAAATGTCCATACCTGCCAGTCAGAAGCTCATACATTAGGATTCCTAGCGACCAATAGTCAGCTGAAATGTCATGACCTTTGTTCAGAATGATCTCTGGGGCTACGTATTCTGGAGTCCCACAAAAAGTCCATGTTTTCTTTCCAAATCCTATTTTCTTTGCAAAGCCGAAGTCAACCTTATGAAGAGAGAAAGCAAGACACTTAAGCTATTTATGATCAAGCTGTAGAAAAATATGTATTTAGCTGAGCACACTGACAATACCAAAAAAGAAAAGTCATTACAGTCCTGTTTTCTAAAAGGAATCATGTATGTTGCAAACACAGATTCCCTGTTCAAATTCTGTTCCAATGAGAAAAGTGAAACCTGAACATAGATACAATTAAAACCATTAAAAGAAAAGCCTGTTTCTAGAAACACATTTTCATCTTTTCTATGCCTCCCTCCTCCGAATATTGGCTGTGGAATAAAGAAAGAATTTCTCCTTTAAAGAGGCAGAGATCCAGGTAGCTCATTATAAAAGTTTTCCTGGAATATGCATGCTATCTTTTGATGTACGAAGTTGACACTTCTAGTATTGAATATATGACAAGAAGGTTTACTGTTGAAGAAGCTGAGTGGCACAATTAAGAAAGCAATATTCTACTCTTGGTAAACAAGCAGATAAAACAAAAATCTATCCTCTTTTTGTGGAACGTTTTGGAGGAGCTACAAATACAGAAAGCATCCTTTTTGCAAAGTGATTTGGTTTAGATTCAAATAGTTACATGCTGTTGATACAGATGTATCTAAAACCCATGCCTGGGTAACAATTCCAAAAGTTTACATCTAGAACCAGGTATCAACCGGTTCAAGGCTCACAGAAATTAGACAATTTTAAATAAAAGAGCTTCTCTTATACAGTAGCCTCTCTTGCCCAGTAGTTAGTGTTATCACTGTGAACACAACTTAGATAAATTACCTCAGAACTCATTCCTCAAGAACATTATTCTTAAATATCAAATACTAAAATGTTCACAGTCTTGTGTAACACCATTTTTCACTGCATTTAAATGCAGAAAGCAGGCTAGAAATACAAAACAATATGTATAAGTGCTTTCAGGTCTATGAATACATGCTAACAATGGCATTTTCTAGCAGTTGTTAGGACACATGCTTTGTGGGGCTATTATTAATTCAAATGTAGCCAATTTAATGTCTCATAAAACTTTACATAATTTGAAATACATTGTAATAGGAAACTACGGTGCTCACACTGCCTTCAAGAAGTTATAACATTGAAGTGGAAAGTATTTTGTGTTAACAAATGAACAAGAGTACAGTAGAACTTCAGGACACAACCATTGTGTGAAACACACTGACCAGTTTGGCATAACCTCGGTGATCTAGGATAAGATTTTCTGGCTTGAGGTCCCTGTAAATGATTCCTTTGGAATGCAGATAGGCAAATGCTTCTACCACACACGCTGTGTAAAATCTGGTGGTCGAATCTTCAAATGAACCCCTGAAAATGGAAAACGCGATAAACAGTGTATGAGAAATTCATTCTCTAGAAAACTGATTCATGTGTATGTGAGTTCATCATATTTCTGCAGCAAAGTTGGCTCAGAGGCCGATGTTACATATTACATGATTTTCATTCCATTAGGAGGATCGTTTTATGGGCCCCTTTGAGTGGGACAGTTAAATCTAACTTCCTGGAAGGCTCAAGAAAGGATCAATAATGTTAAGTTTCATGGACTTTGTGGCTTCCTCTAAACAACCCACTGCTATATAAAAAGTGCAGAGTCCCAGCCGTGGGAAGAAGAAGAGTCCTATATTAGCACTTGTACACTATTGCTTTTCAAATGAGACGTTATTTTGATTAATTAATTATTGTTTATTCTTTTACTTGGGATCAAACCCAGTTAGTTCTCCATATATATGTATATACACTTGCCAAGTCCTATACCATCTAGCTGTATCTCTAGTCCAAAGAAGTCATATTAAACAGAGTCACCTTCAATAATAAGCCTATATATATAATTAATACACGATTTAAGTATATGGATTTTTCATGGTTACTTTTAACAAATTTATATATGAATCTTTCTAAAGAGTGGAGATAGGGTTCTTGTTAATGTGAAAATGAAAGAGGCCAATGTTTACAGAGAGCCAAACCATGGGGCTACAACACTGCCAACCTTCTCACCTGCTAAATGCTAGGTCTCTGAAGCTTCTGCCACCAAGACAAACAGTGTCTACTGATGTGGGAGTGTCATATATCAATTTGTTGATTTCATTGGTTAATTAATAAAGAAACTGCTTGGCCTAATAGATTAGAACATAGGTGGGTGGAGTAAACAGAACAGAATGCTGGGAGGAAGAGGAAGTGAGGCAGATACCATGCCGTTCCTCTCCAGGGCAGACGTGATGAAGTTCCAGCCCAAGATGGACGTATGCTAGAATCTTCCTGGTGGGTCACCATCTAGTGGTGCTATGCACATTAATGGAGGTGGGTTGATAAGGATGTGAGAGTTGGCCAGTAGGAGGCTGGAGCTAATGGGCCAAGCAGTGTTTATATGAATACAGTTTGTGCGTTGTTATTTAGGGGCATAAGCTAGCCAGGCAGCCAGGAGCCGGGCGGCAGGAATGCAGCCCGCAGCTCCCACTACAGTCTACCTTCTTATCAGGAGGAAGCCATGGAACTAAAACACAACTAGGAGAAAAAGTGCCTGGAAGGAACTGTTAAATTCCAACATGTAACAAGGAAGTATTTTCTCTTGTCTCTCTGCTTCCCGTTTTTCTCAGTTTCATCTATATGTGTATATGAGCTCTAAGGTCATTCCTTGTCTCTGGAGCAGAACTTTTATACTTGTTTATCCACTGCACTTAAAATAAGTGTCTTCTTTTTTTTTTCCTCAAATACTGAGGTTCAATTGAATATGTTGGGGCATTTCATTTATATTTTAATAAATAAAACATGCCTGGAGATCAGAGAGTAAAACATTTCCACTGGTTAGCCTTACAGACCAGGTTGTGGTAACACACACCTTTAATCCCAGTAGCCACACTAGTTGCCATAGAAACTGGGCGGTGCATGCCTTTAATCCCAGTGGTGCACGCCTTTAACCCCGGCCATAGAGAGAATTATAAAACAGGAGGAGAGAGCTCTCAGTCTCATTCTGAGACTCCTGGAGGCAGGATCACCATTTCAGACTGAGGTTGAGGTAAGAGCCAGTGGCTGGCTGTTTTGCTTTCCTGACCTTCAGGTTGAACCCCAATATCTGTCTCTGAGTTTTTATTAATTTTGCTTTATGAATAACTTCAGAATTTATGACTGTTAGTTAGCACTTTACAAGCTCCGGAAGTAACTGTGATAAAACAGAAGGTGCCACCACTTCAGGTGGTGCCCACAAACAATGGTGCAGGATCTTGCTCGTAGGCGGGTCCCTGATGCCTGCTAACATTTTGGTGACACCTGCTTCTTTTTAAAAACTTGAGTAAAGTCTAACAACCCGAGCATTGGAATGTGGCTACATATTTACAAAATTCATCTGCAAGTCCAAGCCTAAAGCAGATGTCTTGCAGGCAGTTTTTATTTAGAAATAATATGTTCAGCTGTGCAGACTTGGCTTACCTGCTGTATTCACTGAGTAGTTACAAGCAGTGGGCGTGAGTACAGCTAAGCCAGGTATGAGAGCATATAGCTGTAATGCTAATACATGGGAGGCTGAGGCAAGAGGTCAGCCTGGACTGTAAAGAGCCCTTATCTCAAACATGAATCATACAAATAAAATTCCAGACTGAATTAATCTCTAGGTATGAAGACATTTACTGCTCTAAATGTCAGAACTTTAGCTCACATTACTAAGTTTTTATCATTGTCCCAGTGAGAGCTGAGGGACACATCTGTGATTTCTGAGGGTGGAGGAAGCTCTCTCAAAAGAACCACTTCCACAGCAGGGAGTGATTGATGTCCTTAGGCTATGCTTGCCCTCTGAGGGATAGAAAACCTTGGCAGATCTAAAAGTCTGCAGTTCTGGAGACTGGAAAGGGATCAGAGCATTCATTGTCTTGAGTTCCCTTTCTCCTTTGGTCTTAATAAAGTTTAAGCATGTTTGCCTATCAAGAATGTAAGATTCTTTGAAATTAGATGCTTTAGTTAAAAATAAGCATATATATATATATATATATATATATATATATATATATATACACACATATATATACACACACACATAAATGTGTGTGTGTGTCCCATGTTGTATATGACTTCAGTCTCCTGAACATTCAGCCTTCCAGAGTAATACTAATCAAAACAGCACATGATTGAAGTATTAGAGACTGCACACTCCTCGGCTTGTTTGAATCCAGAGATTGATTATTTCATTTCACCAGGAGTACCCAATCTGTATCTGAGCCATTTTGAAATTTACAAGGCTCTAGAAGGTTGGTTTCTAATTCTTTCAACAATCTATATAGAGTATACCCCTTATAAAAGTATATTTGTAACTGATTTTTAAAGGATTAAGGAAATCCTTGTTTCAAACTTTGAGAAATGAATTCATGGCAACAAGGCATCAGTAGCGCATGGTTGCACCCCTAAACATTCGATCAAGGCCACTGAAAGCAGTCCCAGAGCATAGCATTAAAGTGACTCAGAATGAAACATTACAATTAGAATTGCTAATGGCAATGTAAATTTGATCTAAATAGAAGTGAAATCTTATTTTACCAACTGTTTAGAGTTGCTCAAAGAAATAAATCATTTATTCTGGTTAGCTCTTTGAAATGAACAAATTATGCTTTGACAGCTACATCATTTCCACTCAAACTCCAAGAATAGGCTCCCAGACGCGCTTTGGGGGTCGCTGTTTCAGCTAAATGGCATGAAACGACAATTTGATAGAAATAGAGGGTTTTATATATATTTATTGATGAACTCCAATTAAAGTTAAATCACAGTATTTACTCAGCTTATTGTAAACTGAATGCCGAGATGTCAGAATGTAACAAAGATAAAGCATCTCTTATCGAATGAGGTCAGGCATCATTAACAAGTGACAGGCATCATTCATGAGCACACAGATCTCAAGCATGTTGCACATGCAGGCTTATTATCCATTGTAAAAAGAGGTGATGCGGCCATTGGGCAGGCTGACTCATTTCTTTAGAAATACTCTCAATCGATGCCATGTATTAAGTCATCAGAGAAAAAATGAAATAATCACCCTCCACAAAACAGCCAGGATCATAAACTCTATCCAGGAAGACAAATGATGAGAAATTGAGGTGGGATGTGATTTGAAACTCATGATTTCTGAGATAATTAAGTTATTCAGCAGGAAAGAAGAACAAATAAAAAACCCTAACAATTGACATGCAGCTTTACTAGATTAAAATATACATCAAATACTCGCATTAATGCATATGTCTTATTAGCATGCTAATGTGCTATTGAATTCTATTTGATAACACAAGTATCAATGAATATTTATTATATTATCTAATTACATTTTTAAAAGTTTTAGGGGACATTAACTCTTTAGATGTTAGAGGGAAGCAAATACAATAACAATTTCATTTATTTAAAATTAAAAAATAATTTGCAGTTGTCTTATCTCAAAGAATTAAATAGAACTTTTGGAAGAAAAATGTCTCATGAACTAGATGATAAGTTATAACAGCTACTAAAGAGTAAGTGGAAAACGTAAGGGATAATTAATACATCAGGGTCTAGCTTAGGACTGTTTAACAGTCCTCACACCTTGCCTACATGTAGCATCAATTTAATTTTCAGTTCTCCCTCTGTGTGTATGTGTGTATGTCTGTGCATATGCCGGATATGCAGAATATCTGAAATGTGATCCATGTGAAAGGGTCATTTGACCCCCCCAAAGGGGTTGTGACCCACAGGTTGAGATTGCTGGCCCAGAGTGACCTTGAACTTTGGAATTCTCCAGCTCCCCTCCCCTGCAAGTTTCTGAGAGGCTGGTATTATAGGAATAAGCTAGCAAACCTGGCTCCCAGCATTTTATTGAGAAGGTAAAAATAAATCTGTGTAGAATAAAAGTAAAAGATTATATGTGTACAACACAGAAGAAGAGGGTGCGTTGGGAAATGATAACAAGTCTATATGTGTAGAATAGTTTTCCATGCAATAGTTCCATGGAGCTTCAGAATTTTGGAATCATTGGGAGAAATAATAAGCAGTCATTGTTTCTCCACAATAAGCATTGTCATGCCTTATCACATTCCCTGGGGGTACTTAGCAACTGTGTATCCATAACTCAAGTATGGTGCAGGGGAGGGGAGAGGGAGGATCATAACACAGGCCCTGGAGATAGAGGAATGAGCCTTCATTGTTCTTGTCTCTCCATCTACTCCTCCCAAGGGAATCTACTTCACAACCCCTCTTTGTTGTCCTGCTCAGCCAGTCAGTGTAGCTCACACATGACCAACCAAACCTTAATCTCAAGAGGCATGAGAAAAAGTTCAAGGTGATATTTCCCTACACTAGTAAATTGAATGTGGATGAATGGGTGTGTCTCATGCTTGCAGGCTGAGTTCTAGTGCTGTTATTATAATTATGGTTTCAGTAAAGGAACTTAATACAAATTTTACAGGGCTCTGAGAGCATAGCTGATCGTGCCTCGGTACGGCTTATTACACTTCCCTGTCTAATTCTACTCATGAGCATCCTGCTTTAATTAGATCAGAAAATAGAGGAAAGGTTTCACACAAACTAACGGACTGAAAAATAAGGCAGTAGAACCAGATGAAGATGTCAGATGCTAACTCCCAGACAAAACATTAACTTTTTGAAATAGTGAGTTCTGAGGAGTGGGACCACATCTTTCTATGAAAGTATATCCAGGGCACTGTCACACACACACACATGACTGCTCCAAAATCATGACTCAATTATTAACTTACAACAATACGGTAACATGCCATGACATGGTAGCTTAGTATAGATGTTGACCTCATCCTGTGTCAACGACATGCAGTTCTTTGTATGCTTCTTTTAAAACTCTAATTAATAAATAAAAATTACTAGCATATTAAGTTATATTAGAGCAGAGAGTGATCTATTTAACACATTTATTTGCATATGGCTACTGAGACCGAAGGCCTGAATATATTCTATATGAAGACACAAAGGCACCGAAGGGGTAGATTTAGGAAGAAGAACATAATTAAGAGTTCATAAAGACCCAGTTGACCCAGGCTACCTAAAAAGTAACAGATACTTAAAATGCATATGAATCTTAGGAATATCAGGGTTATCTCTAGCTAAATTTATCAGGGTGGTGGTGGTGGTGGTGGAAGCAGTGGTGTTCTTATGCATTGAAGAAGAACCTGAAGGCAAGATCAGAACATAAAAGAAAAAGTTTTCCAAAAGTGCAAAGACAACAGTGCATCCCCGCTCTCTGGAGGCAGAGGCATGGGGATCAAGAGTTGCAAGACAGCTTGCCCTACATAGCAGAACCTCTTGCAAACAGCCAGCATTGGGGATGTAGCTCAGTGGGACAATATTTCTTTAGCAGGTACAAGACTCTAGGTTTGATCTCTAACACAGGAGAAACACAGAATTCTGTTTGAATCATCAGTAGGTCATTTATAGAAAGCGACCAAAAAATATTTGTCGGAAGACAAAGTTGTCTTTAAAATAACAACAGAAAACATAGATGATATGAAAAATGAAGAAAACATTTTTTCATGCTTCAGAGAAACAAATGTGTACTCTCTAGACAGACTTTACCTCCCGAGGAAGGGCAGAAAGGCAAATCAAATTGTTTACACGAAAAAGTGCAAGTAAGTGGATTAATTTTCCCTCTAAATTCAGCTCCCTCTCTAAGACAGGGTAGTGAACTTATATTGGTTTTCAAAACAGAGGGTTTTGAAAGCAACTTTTGAAAAGTTTGTCAGTACCATTAAAGATAGGGTCACTATCTGAAAACCAAATGGTGCAATTAGAGACAGGCAAGTCAGACTGCAATTCTGATGCGGCTCTCTGTCTCCCCAAGTTAGTTCACAGTGTGGAATTCAACGTGTAGAGTCAGCTCCTTCGACAACCATATATCAACTAGGCCTGGGTGGACGTGCTTTCCTAATGATCCTTTTTAATTTGGGTTCAACCTGTACCAATAGTTACAAGGTGAGTTTTACATATTTATAGTAAGTTCTGTTTGCTCTTGACTGTACCTCATGTTTACAAGCTGTGAATATAATTTTATATGTAATAACAATGGATTCTTCTTGTAGACCCTTACTGATCACTTAGCTTTCCAAAACATGACAGAAAAGATTTAAATCTCTTACCTATCCCTGAGAATAGTCCAGAGTTCTCCACCTAGGCAAGCTTCCATCAACATATACAAGTATTTGCTGTCTTTGAATGTCCTGTACAGCCTGTGAACAGGAACAGGAAAAACAAAAGTATGAACATTATTATCTTTTAAACATTCACTTTTTCAAGTTTGGTGAATTTTATATATACATATGTATATATAAAATTATGGGCTACAACAAGGTGTTTTAATACATATATGTACTGCTTTATGGTTAAGCCAGGGTATAAGCACATGTATCATGTATTTGTAGTACAAAGTTATAGTGAGGTGGGAGGAATGAATTCTGATTCCATCTACAGGGCTAACAATATTGTATTGAATATTTCAAAATAGATAAAAGATAATTTGCAATGTCCTTCTCATGAAAGTCAGTACTCAGGTTTCAGTGTTTTGATTTTATTTTTGAAGTTTTGCTTGCTAGTCTTGGTGTTTTGCGATGAGAATAAGGGCACTCAGGTCTACAAGAAGGCAGCGTCCCCTTGGCTAAAACTTACAAACCATGGGACTAGAAGCTTCTGGTTTGGGCTTGTCTTAACAGGTATGCACACATGAGAGTTTCTTGAGGCTCTATCAATTCCTATTTGGCTGATATTTCAAGCATGGCCATGAGCAAGACTTAGTGGTCCCAAGCACAAAGGCACGTAGATATAAAGTATATTTTATAAATATGGATTGTAAATAGTCACTTAAATTTATATCTTAACCTTCTGTGAGTATTACTGGAAAATTGGCTATAAAAGTTTCTCCTGCATATAAAAGTTTTATTATTATCTTATTAGTTTTATGAAAATATTGAGGTGGACAGACCAGCTGCTATTTCAGAAACCTCCTGGGGTTGGGGAAGTAGTTCAGTTGGTAAAGTACCTGCCAGGTAAACAGGAGGCTCTGAGTTTGGACCCACATGAAAGCTGGGCATGGCTGCACCCAACTATAAGCCAAGTGTTTGGGGATTGGAGACAGGCAGAGCCCTGGAGCTCAATGGACAGCCAGCCCAGCCAAGTCAATGATTTCAGTCAGTAAGAGACCATGCTTCAAAAACTAAGGTGCAATGAGGATAAAGAAATCACAGGCATCAATCTCTGGCTTCCACACATATGTGCATTCACCTGCACACACACACCTGTGCGCACATGTGTACATGTGAACACAAACATATATACCACACACAGAGAGAAAGAAAGAAAGAAATCTTCAGAAAATTAACACTAAATAGACTGATTTTGGTGTTTGTTTCTTGTGTTCCCTGTGCCTTGTGTTCGATGCAGATGCTAGTAGAGCTACGATAAAACAAAATGTTAAAAGTTCATATCTCTTTTGGGAAAAATATCCCTTTTTTGAGAATATGAGAAGGATTCTCTTTAAAAAACAAATGTAGATCAAACTTTTTATATTTGGAAAATCAGGTGCAACTTTCTAGAGTTTCCCTTGTGAGCGTGAAATAAATGCATCAAGGTGAAGCTCAGTGGAAGCGAGGGCTGCAATTGATGTGTCACGTGGAGCTCGCATCCACTGTTAAGGTGTGCCTTTACCTCACAATGAAGTCGGAATGAGCCCCCTGCATGATCTGCTTTTCTGAGCGGATGTGTTCCTGCTGTCTCGTGTCCACAATGTGGCGTTTCTTGAGAATCTTCATCGCAAATGTTTTGGATTCTTCACTTTTCAATTGGACCTTAAAGACAAGCAGAAAGGACACATGAGTAGGAACTTGCAGGCTAAATATTGCCAGATTGCACCATTGGCCTGAATTTAATGGATGCATAGAGGATATAAATGAATCCAAACTGCTCCCCAAGTCGCACAGGGGACATCCTTGCTAGAGGGACTGAGTGAACAATCACAAGGTATAGCCATCCTGTCTTACTGTGCTGGGTCATATGAGCGTCAACTAACTACAACCTGAATTAATTTTGTGCCCATATGAATTGGAAAAAATATATCTCATGTTTCATTTTATTTCATATAATGAGTCGCATATAATATGTAGTCTTTGTGAGAGTGACGGGATTAAAGGCGTGCACCACCAACACCGGGCTATGTTGTTGTTTGTTTTTGTTTCTTGAGACAGGGTTTCTCTGTGTAGTCCTGACTGTTCTGGAACTTGATCTGTAGATTAGGATGTCTTAGAACTCACAGAGATCTGCCTGCCTCAGACTCCTGAGTACTGGAATTAAAAGTGTGCACCAGCACTGTGAGGATGTGTGTATGTGTGTGTTTGTGCGTTAGTAAGTTCTTATGTGTCTTGTCTGTTGGGACTGAATTCAGGCTAAGAAGATTTAATATGTCAGGAGAAGTGAGAGGACACATCAGACAGTGGAGTTTTTATTTAGTGTTAATCCATGTGACAAGTTAAAGAGAAAAAGAGAATAATGTGAAAATGTTTATAGCAGCTAAAGACTCTCTCTCTGGTTTGTCTGTCTGTGAAACTGTAGATTAGTGTGGTACAAATGAATTCAGTTGTAGTTCATAATAAAATACAAATGTAGAAACTCACTTCTAATAGGAATGTGGACAGACTAAGAAGACAAAGTGACAAAGAGCTGTTGTAAGAAGAATAAAATTCTAAAGGGAACAGACATTCCAAAGAGAAAGAAAATGTAGCCTTATTCAGATAACAAAGAGAATCT
This sequence comes from Chionomys nivalis, assembly GCF_950005125.1. Taxonomy (NCBI): domain Eukaryota; kingdom Metazoa; phylum Chordata; class Mammalia; order Rodentia; family Cricetidae; genus Chionomys; species Chionomys nivalis. The sequence goes on along the minus strand of NC_080093.1, from coordinate 28,247,759 downwards.
TAAGCACCTCAGATGTCGAATTTAGGAATTGTTTTCGTTGGTAGCACTGGCTTCTCACTTTTGCACAGGGTAGGAAAAGAGACCAGAATTTAGAACCACAGGACTCAGTTCTAATTCTGCCCCTTCCTAGTCTCTTTGACTCTTTGGCTGATTGCTCAACTGCTGCAAGTTCCAACTCTTGCAAAGACAATACGCAGCGACTCATGTGGAATCACTGGGATCCTAAAGGAGGATGTATCAATGACTCGGCATCTTTGATGGCCTTTACATTAGTCTTTCTGCCCTGTGTGGTAGTCTATATCAGGTAGGGACAATAAAACGTTGCTATTAAGAAGTCTGCCTTCTCACAGAAGCAAACTTGGCACAAGTGGATTCAATATAACTAATTATATAAACTGGTAAAATCTAAGGCAAGCTACACACACACACACACACACACACACACACACACACGTTGTCTAAGCCCACTGGCTTACCAACTGGCATACTGGGTTCATATTCAGGACATTTGGAGCCAAGCTACTGTTAAGTACACACAGATTTTCTTCAATTGGATATAAAACAAAATGAAGGTATAATGGTGGATGTTTACAAATATGAGTTTAGTGGAATAGGCTAAGTATAAAAAAATCAAACCATGTATTTATTGACTTGTATTTTCATGATTCTAAACGGGTGATGAGACCCTCGAAAGGGACTAATGAAAGCCTTGTTGCGTGGAGCGGTGAAGTGGCTCATCAAGTCCAGGTGCTGGCTGCCACATCTGACAACCTAAGTTCAGTCCTTGGAAACTACATGCGAAAGAAGAGAACTGACTCCTGCTAATGTCCTCTGAGTTCTGCACATGAGCAATGGCATATAGACCCTTTTACATATACACGTGTACATGTACAAAATACAAATAAAGAAATGTACGGAAAAGAAGAGAAACCTATGTTATTCCCCTCGTCATTTAGTATGTTATCTGGGGTTGTGGACATCTGATTGCTGGAGTCATATAAGAAGTCAAAGTGGGTAGCAAGTGGTCAATGGAAAAGGAGAGGAGGCCAGCTTCATGAGGCCAGCCAGCATCTTTTCTTTAAAGACATTTTATTCCTAGTTATGTGTATATGTTTGGGTCTATGCACGTGACTGCGGGTGCCCACGAAAGTCATGCAGAGGACAAAGGTATTTGATACTTTGGAGCTAAAGCTACAGGTGGTTGTAAGTCAATCCCCACAATGAACGTGGGTGGTGGGAATCAAACTCAGGCCTCTGCAAGAGCAGTATGTGATCCTCAACTGCTGAGCTCTCTGTTCAGTCCTGAATTCCAGTTTTTTAATCTTAGAAGCCAGAGTGCCCAGCAACTGCCAGAGTGAGCTAACTCAACACAGAGAGTTAGTTCAGGTTAGTTCCCTGAACAACAGCCAACTAATGTGTTCATCAAAATCCTTCTGACAAACCCATAATGTTCCAAAGACCATTCACAGATCTTTAAGTCAATATTGTTCCTATCAGAAAAACCAGAAACAGTCTAAATATTTGTCAGTAGGAACTTGGGAAAAATAAATTATGCAATGTCTATGTAATGTAGCTCTAAAATTGATGCTAGAATAATAATTAAAATATATGAATTAATAGTATTAGTTGTAGGGCAGTATATATTTTATGATTCTATGGCATATCTCCACATGAGCATATGCCTGTATTGAAAACAGATTTATGAAAGGACAACCTGAAGGTCATCAATATGTTCATAATAATTTTTCCTGTATGTATAATTTTAGTTAATACTTCCTTAAAACTTTTGCGTTGTTTAATATTTACAGAATTCATGTATTTTACTTTTATGAGGAGTAGAAATTAAACCTTAGTTGTGGAAATTATTTACAGACTTTCTAAGAGCTGGGAATATACCCCTGTGGTAGTGTGCTTGCCTGGCAGATGGTCCCCAGGTTCATTTCCCAGTTAATTGAAGATCCTTTTAAATTATAATAGCTACTTGATATTAGAATTCCACAAGTACAATGAGAAGTAATGTACTGTACAACCATATAAGATATAAATCTATGCAGGTTTTGAATAATTGCATACTATTAATTTCTTTAAGGATTTGTTATAATTTATTTTTTCAGTCTGAACTTTTAAAATAAGGTTTAGCAATTTGTATTTCATAAGTGTAAGGTAATATGTTTAATATGAGTTATATTTAATGCACGAAAGTTTTAAATCAAAGATAAAACTTTGCCTTCTTTATTTTCTCTGTGCCTAATTAATTATATTGAGTACACTGTGAAAATTTGAGATGAGGATGATGATGGTAATGACTTTTATTATCTAGTAGCCCATTCATTAGAAGAAAGAATTAGTGTTACGTTCAGAAAGAAGTGAGCAAAGAGGAGAAATGAATGCATATTTCTATTTGTCCTTCCTTTTGTCTAAGCCTCCTCTTTGTCCCTTGGCCAAGCTTGTTCTCAGGTTTGTCTTCCCTGGTAGACCATCCTAACCTAGATGCAGTGCAGTGCATCCTAACAGGGGTTATCTGTAGTAAGAGGGAGCAGTAGGCTGCATCCCACCCAGCTCCGGGCTGCCCGGCTCCCGGCCACTCGGCTGGCTTAACCCCCAAAATAACCACACAGAAATTGTATTCATTTAAACACTGCCCTGACCCATTAGCTCTAGCCTCTTATTGGCTAACTCTGACATCTTGATTAAACTCATTTCTAATAATCTGTATGTCACCACGAGGTCGTGGCTTACCAGGAAAGATTCAGCATGTCTGACCTGGCAGCTTCATGGTGGGCAGCTCTCTGCCTGCCTTCTTCCTCCCAGAATTCTGTTCTGTCTACTCCACTGACCTAAGGTCTGCCCTATTAAAAGGCCAAGGCAGCTTCTTTATTCAACCAATGAAATCAACACAAATGCAGAAGGACCTCCTACACCAGTTATCCACTGACTGAGGGTGGCTAGTCTGATATTTAACTACCTTTGTTTGAATCTCAACTGTGTTTTGAACTCTGATCTTATAGAAGTTCTGAAAATTCTTTCTGTTCATGTTCTCGTCTCTAAAATAGGAGGAATAAAAGACCGCATGGGATAGAGTTACTATTTGGTGAATATTCTTCTGTATACCTTAGTTTAATGGAGTCTTTTGGTCAAAGCACTTAGCATATGTTCTCCTACAGACTGAGTGCCACACTGAAGCAGGAGAGAAAGGCAAGGGAAACCATGAGCACACATAAAAGGAGAATAGCACCTTACCCCAGAATCTGACCACAGCTTCCCTCCCACTGAGAAGCAAGAATTCCAACACAATGAACAGTTTTCTGTGAAAGCTATCAACACAGAGGTAATATTCCTTTCACACATATAACTTATGTTGAAACGGCAATGAGCCAGGCTTAAGTTCTGAATTGATATGACCCTGAGAAGGACTTCATTCCTTTCCTTGGACATTTTCTGGGAGTCTCAAGCATGCTATATTTTTGCTTACATTAAAAACATCTGAATTTCTCCTGAAACCCGTGTGATTCAAGATCTGCTCTAATACTATCAAGTGCATGGGAACTACTCTGAGATCTCACTTAGGTGTCCAAGCAACTCTTTGAAGATGATAGCGTCAAAACCCACCAATATCCTATGTGTGACTATTATAAAGATAACAGTAAAGAGTCTTCCTTTGATAAGGCCATACTCGTGGGTATAAACCTTCTCTCAAGAAGCCCACGCTCACTCTTAGGTATGAATCTTCCCTTGAGAAGCCCATGTTCACACTCTGGTACACCTTGTTCTTTCCCTGAGCATGATTTTTCTCTTAACCTTCATACTTAACATCTTCTCTGAAATACCTTTGCTAAATCCCTCCTGTGCTTCATAACTTGATAGTCCTTGAATTCTTTTCTGTGCCAAGGCCAATATTTTCATCTTACTTCACTGGGTCAGAACCCCCAGAGTAAAGGGAACTCCACAGTCTTTGAGGTGGAAGCAGAGAGCTGTGTCTCTGGGTTTGTGACCCTGACAAGACCACAAGCTGAATGCCACTTGTGACTGTTCCTCTTCTTGCCCCAGTCCACCTCAGTGCTAAGTAAAGAAGGAAAAGTCGTCAAGTTAAAAGGTTGAGAAGGAACTTCAAGATCACTGATGCTTAAGCCACAGGGATTTAAGAAACTTAGAGACCTAAGTTCCTGGGGGAGTTTAAGTGCAGAAGAAAGTACAAATAGCCACTCCGCATCATATGAAAAATGACGAAGAACTGGGCCAGTGAAGTCATTCAGACAGAGAAAAAGGATTGCTGTCTGAAGTAATAGCAACATGGCCTCAGGAAACAGGAGCAGGTCATTGGAAAGGGTAAATGCACAGTAGGCCTGTGGCCTCAACTACACATAAAAAGGACTTAGTTTCAACTACATTTGGTTGTAACTTAGTAACTTCCAGAGAACAAAGAACTTTATGAAAACTTTCTGAAGAACAGTAAATCGGGGCCATCTAGGCAGAGACATATTAATTACAATGCCTGCAACATAGGAATGGCAAATAGTTTTTCTCTAAGAAAATTGCACAAAAATTTAAACAAGTGACATGTAGTGCGTGGTAGAACATTGTAGGTTTTTGTTGCTTCTTTTTTGTTTGTTAAACTGGCTTTCTTTAATCAGGGAGGAATATTCTGATTTAAGTAAATCACAATTATTACAAATTGGGATGGCTTAATGAATTTATAGTGATAAACTGGTTTTCTACAATAAAAAGAAAAGCAAGCCCAAGATTCCTATACTGAGAGCAAGATAGCCCAGGCCAGTGACTAACGATTAACAGAGCCAAATCGCTACAGTGTTCACTCCGCTCTGTTTACAGTTAGTCTTCAAGCAGATGCGTGGAAGCGATCTAAAGGCCTTAAAAAACCACCAACAACCGAGAACACCAGTAAATGGGCCATTAGACTATACGTGTATAAGCATGAGATTTTGTTCGCTATCATTTTCCAATATTCTCCACTAAACACTTCCTAGGCCAATCAAACACTGGCCATAGAGTACCTGTTCAAGAAACAATGTAAGCATCATGCTGTAGGTGAGTTCAGAACACAGCTTCAAGCTGCATTCAGAGACATTAGAAAATTATTCTAGAGAGGGAAGAGAGGAATGGAACTATTGTAATTAAACGACCTAGACTGTATGCCATTCAATAGGATTTATAATCCTATAAGTAGAAAACAAAAGCATTGAGTGTAATTCAAAGTTGCAGTGTAGGAAACTGTGTACCAGGAAAGGCAAGACTTAAGGTAGAGTAGGTACAGGGCTGACTAGAGCTGGGGGTGGAAACGGAGCTTTGGGGCTTTTTGAAAAACAGAAGTGTTCTTTTAATTGTGCCAGCACAGTAGGAAATGTTGAAGTATGCACATTTTGCCTCAATAAAGCTATTTAAGAAAGCTTTTATAAAGGTGGAAAGAAAATTACATGTCTATAATTTCTACTTATTTTATTGATTATGATACAGCTGTACATTTCACTTGTATTTTAGAGAATTATGTGCCAGAGAGGTATTTCCCTCTGTGCTTATACTTTTACCTTCAGTAATATATCAAGACATTACCCTCATTAGTCAAAATTATAATCTTTTATACTAATTACTCTGAATCATTGACACAGGTTTAAAAATCAATGTGCAGGGTTCGGATGAGGACAGGTGTTGCTTGTTCTGTCTCTCAAGCCCAGAAGGATGAATTAATCCTTGAAGAAAATGATATTGAACTTGTTTCAAACTCGGCGGCTCTGATACAGCAGGCCACAACAGTTAAGAACAAGGATATCAGGAAGTTTTTGGATGGTATCTATGTGTCTGAAAAGGGAACAGTGCAGCAGGCTGATGAGTAGACCTAAGGTACCAGTCCCAGAAACAAGCTCGGAATTTTAATACGATTTGGGGTGTCTTTTGGGACAATAAAAGACTTGTATTGAAAAAAAAAATCAATGTGCATTCAAAAGCTTGAAGGGAGGGGGATGGGAGATGGGGGAGGGGCTTGGTCCTGCCTCAACTGAATGTGCAAAGCTTTGTTGACACCCCATGGGAGGCCTGTTGGGAAGACTGGATGGGGTTGGGTTGAAAGGAGTTGGGGGGTAGGGCGAGAAGGGGAGGGAGGGGGAACTGTGTTTGGTATGCAAAATGAATAATAAAAAATAAAATAGAAAAAAAGCTTATAACTTAAAAAGGAATTATGAGTCAATTTAAGTAGAATATATATAATTGTGAAATTCCTTAAAAATGACCTAGTCAAAATAGTAGTTCTTTGTCAGCACATTTAAAATTTTTTACTTGTTTTAATGTAATAATAATTTTATTCATTCTCTGAAGAGAATTTCATACAAGGCATTTTGATCTTGACTTCCAAGCTCCTCCCTCCCAATTATTACCATATCCACTGCATCGATTTTTTAAAATATTTTTATTTATTTATTTATTTATTTATTTATTATGTATACAATATTCTTTCTGTGTGTATGCCTGAAGGCCAGAAGAGGGCACCAGACCTCATTATAGATGGTTATGAGCCACCATGTGGTTGATGGGAATTGAACTCAGAACCTTTGGAAGAGCAGGCAATGCTCTTAACCACTGAGCCATATCTCCAGCCCGATTTTTTAAAATATTATATGACTATATGAAGCATGCTCTCTTGCAAGCTCTCATGGCCTCCTGCAGTCCCTATTCTGCACTATGAAATGGGAATAAAGCCAAACTTGCAGATACTGTAAGAATGACTCAGACCAGCCATGCCAGCCACGATATGAGGGTTTGTGCCTGTCTTATTGCATCTTGCTATGTCGTGTTCAGCTGATATCCCTGGGACGGCTGCTCTTTTATGAAGGAAAATGGAGGACCAGGAGATCTCAGGGAGGGAAGGGCGGGAGGTATAGTGAGGGACAGGAAGCAGTGGAGGGAGGTGGCAGTTAGACTATGAGAGACAAATAATTGTAAAGGAAAGAAAGTCCCTCAACAGCTCAAAAGGGCTACATAGAACTTGTCACTATTACCAGAATTTCTAACCTATTTGGCCATGTTCACAAAAATGGATATCTGTAAATACATTTTAGCACTCCAGTTTACATTTAAATCTATTTTGAAAGTTGTTATATCAGTAATGAAAAAATAATAAGCACTAGCAAAACATGTTCAAATTTAAAGAAATTTTACTTTCATAGGGAAAAACAACTTTGTGACAATGGTTGGCTCAGTTTGGACTTGGTGACCCAGTGTGTCCCCAGGCACAGGCAGGGCGTAGCTGCTACAATCATGAAAGAAAATGACATGATTAAAGCACCCAGAAAGCTTTCAGTCTATAAATTAGCATTGTATCCTTCAACATTTCTTCATGCTAAGGATTGTTAATTCTATTAATCCAATTAGTGTTCATTATAAAGACTCTATTTCTATCTAAATGGATTTGAATGTTAAATGCCATTAAGAAGTTATATCCAACTAAATGTCAATATTCGTTTGTCGCAATTAGTTTCCTTGTGTCAATGTAATGGTTAGGTAATGCTGCTTGCCAAAATATGCAAAATAGCATTCCTTAAATATAATATTTATGTTCTATAAGAAATGTGCCAAAAAACTCTCCATTGCATTTGAGTGATTCATTTTTCTTCATCAAATGATCAAACGTTCTTTTCCTTACCAAAGGCTTTAATTTCTGTATATAACCTCACAAATACAAAGAAGTGCTGAGTGTGCCAGTTTCAACACATTTTCTACACAATTTTACACCAAATACTTTACCATTCTTCACATTGTTCAACTTTTCTTATGCTTAAAGCATACTTACAACGGAAGACCCCACCTAGGTGGAGCTGAATATTAAATACCAACTTCTCTCACTTGCTGTCTTTGAAGGTTCAAAATGAGTTGACATGGAAAAAAGAGAATCTCATAGTGTTAAACCTAACATCTTCCTTACATGTATGAAGGGTTTGCATTCTAGCCATGCTTTGGAAACACAAGGCCTGTGCACCTTCCCTTGCTATTTCAACCTTATGTACTAGAAAATTTGCAGTCAAGTGGGCTTTCATCCATCGGATCTGACCCCGATCAGATCTCTCTCTCTCTCTCTCTCTCTCTCTCTCTAATGTAATGCTCACTTCAATTTTACTCCTTTGGACATTTAAAAAACAATAGGAAAAAATCTCTTCCTGCTACTTTCATGTTTAGTTAAGTATTTACCTGATCCTGTATAAATGTGAATAAACTCAAGTGTAGTTGAATCAATTCAACAAGTATTAATTGGTGTTGAATTATGTTGGCTTAATCCATGAAACACGGTCATGCTAAATATCTGAACTGCTCTGTTCATGTCAAACTTATGGTTGTAGTGAGAGGTGGGTGATGGTGGAGAAATAATAGCAACAAAGTAAATAGGAAACTTTACAGAGATTAAAAGGAGACAGAGTCCAGCATCTATTCTAAAGGAACTACTTCCAACTGGGGTGCCCATGCAGTGAGAAGAAACAGTTACAGAGGGCCAGAACCCTTGCTTAAGACAAGTCTCAGAAAATTGGCACAGTACGTTTAGTAACAGACATTTTGAAAAAAGTAAGGGACGGGGGAGGAAAAAGAGTGCTGAAGGGAGGAATGGAGGAAGGGAAAAAGGGGGTGAAGAGAGGTAAGGAGGGAAAGGGGAGAGAGAGGGGGAGAAGAAAAAGTAGAAGGAGGTGGAAGAGGAGAAGCAGCAGAAGCAACAGAAGAAGAAGGAGAAGGAGAAAGGAGAGAAGAGAGGAGACAGTGAGCTGTTCATAGCAACTACACTTATAAATCACAGAGATAGGAGGTATAAGAAAATCCTTTTCTTCTCAACAACCAACAGGATCAGCAAGAATTTATTTTAGAGACCCCTGCTGGCTTACTGACCCTAGAGATGAGTTCTCTCAGTCATCAGACTATGCTGTATGATTGGACTGGTAGAGTACCTCTGGATAAGGGGGGAAAACTTTGAGTTAGAACTCTCCAGAGTTCAGGTAGGTGAAAGTCTAGTCTGAATGACAGTTGGAATGGACCAAGTGGACACAGGCTTTGCATGGGTGCTCTGCACAGTGGACACTGCTCCAGACACCCACCATATGATCCTCCCAGAGACTGTAGAGGAGGTGGAGCTGGCACTGGCCCCAAGGCAGGAAACCTCAAAAGGGCTCTGCACTCCTACCCAGATCTTCCTTTCCTTCACATTATACCTTCCTTACTCATAAGCCTTAGTAGAGCTGCTTTGTCTTATCCTTTCCTTATCTTACTTTTTTTTTTTTGGTTTTTCGAGACAGGGTTTCTCTGTGGTTTTGGAGCCTATCCTGGAACTAGCTCTTGTAGACCAGGCTGGTCTCGAACTCACAGAGATCCGCCTGCCTCTGCCTCCCGAGTGCTGGGATTAAAGGCGTGCGCCACCACCGCCCGGCTCCTTATCTTACTTTTAAACAGAACTTTCCAGAAGAGTTTGGGGTCTTCCTTGCTTCTGTTTTAAGTTGTCTGATTGTATTTCTTTCCTTCTTTCTGTTCTCCGTTAGCCTGAGCTACCTTCAGGTCTCTTGTCTTTATTATTTGCCCTTCAATTACTGCCCTCCCTTCTGTATTTTCTCCATCACACTAATACTAATACCTGGTTTTACTCGAATTATTTTACCCCTGTCCTACCATTAGTAACACATATCATACCATACCATCGTTGCTCTGTTACCTCCCTCAAAACTACTGGATTTGAAGGTGTCATTTTAAAAATAGTCTATTATATTTTCATAGTAGGCCTATTCATAGATCAAGGCACCTTCTGCAAATAGCATTTCATTCTTGGACTGGTACTGAGGACCAAGCCGACCTGAGCATTCTGAGTATAACAACTGAGTTCTAGTCACAGTCTTGCAGACAAATGAAAACCCAATCCTATTATAGTCAAGTTGTGTTAGCACGCTGAATAATTCTCCCATGGAAATGACACAAGTGATTTAAAACATTCAAGCAGTGACACAGATCCTGGAGGACAGGTCCTAATGCAGGAATACAAGAAATATGAAAAATCAATGCTGCACTGATTCCTCCAAAATTGTTGATTTCACAGAAATTATATTTATTAGGAGAAAATTAGAAAAAATCAAAAGAATTCGAAGAAATGCTCGTAAAAATGTTCAATAAAATAAATGGGCCTCCAATTCCTAAATGGATCCAAATAGAACACAAATAGTTTAATGAGAAAAAGAAATCAATATAGAGTATGGACCTGGAATTCAACACAAAGAAATACTTTAAAAATTCAAATTGAATATTGAAAATGGAAAGTTTAATAAGTCAAATAACTCTGTGGAATGCTTCATCAATAGAGTGGGTAAAATGGAAGAAAAAATACAAGTTTGAGTAGAGTAAGGACAAATTATGACATCCAGAAAATGTCAGACATACATTAATAAGAAAGTACAAATGGGACAAGAGATATCTATATGACATTATTTATTTATATTTATGAATCATTGTCATAGAAGAAGTACAAGCTAAAGGACTCGAAAACACATTTAATAAGATCACAGAAGGAAATTCTCTAAGCCCAGTGAAAAAGACGTGGGAGGGATTAATAATATCAAATAATATCAAATAGACAAGACCCAGAAAAAAAAATCTTCTCATGCCATATTACAGACCTCTGATAAAGATGAACTTTCTTTCATGGTAAAAATCTTGAATTAAATATTGAATAGAAAGAACATATCTCAACACAATAAAAGCTGTGCTTAAAACACCTAAAACGCATTTCACCGAAATCAGGAACAAGACAAGAACGTTTACTTTCTCTTACTCAGTTCAGTTATTGAAAACTTGGATAGAGCAATAAGGAAGGAAAAAAATAAATGTGATATGCACAGGAAAAGAAGCCAAGTAGTCCTTATTACAGATAACACAATCCTGTACAAAACACCCTAACAGCTTTATTAGAACTTCTTTAACTGATGAGCACTTGCTGCAAAGAGGCAGACTACAGAATTAGTGCACAAATCAGCAGCCTTAGTATGTATCAACAAACATGTTGAGAAAGACATCAGACAAATAATCTCCTTCATAGGGCTTCATAAAGATAAGCAAGAGAAAACTTAGCCAAGGAAAATTAATGGATATTGGGTCGCCCACCCAGCCCCAATAGGTCTGTATTACAGTTTCTGAATCTATGGCTTGAGAAACATTGCAGAGAGAGAGAGAGAGAGAGAGAGAGAGAGAGAGAGAGAGAGAGAGAGAGAGAGAGAGAGAGAGCATAAGGACTGTAAAAGCCAAAATACCAGAAAGTCAGCTGTTGAACAACCTTTCCTAGAAATAGCTGAATAAATGGGATTGGAGCAATGGCAATATCATTGGGTATGTTACTGGGGAAGGGAGAAAATTTATTTCATGGGGTTCTACTCCTAGACAAAGAACTACAGGCAATTCCAAATGCTCAGCTCTGAAGTCATATACAGACATGCAACACATATGGATTCAGAACATTGTATTTATATATCTGTGAATACATACATACACAGATATGTTGCACACAGCAAGAGTAAAAGAAAAAGAGGCTATCAATTTTAGAGTGAGCAGGAATGAGAGGTTTGGAGAGAAGGTACTTGGGAGGTACTGGAGGAAGGAGAGGGAAGAAGGAAATGATGCAATTCTATTTTAACTAAAAAGAAAAAAATTAAAACTCTGAAAAAATATAGAAGATGCTAAATGGAAATATCTCTTATGTTTGTTCATTAACACAGTTAATATAATAAAAATGGTCAAATTTCTAACAGTGATCTACAGATTCAATGAAACTGCAATCAATACTCCAATGGCATTCTTCAGAAAACTAGAAAACACAACCCTAGAATTCATCTGGAAGCACAGAAGATCATGGATAGCCAAAATAATCCCAGGCAAAAACAACTCTGGAGGTATCATCATACCTGACTTGCATCATACTATAGGGCAATCGTAACAAAACCAGCATGGTATTGGAATTAGAAACAGATAAAAGATCAACGGGAAAGAACAGAGTCCCCAGAAGTAAAACAGTACAACTCTAGCAAGAAATAAAGCTCAAAGAAGAGGCAGCCACTTCAACAAATGGTCCTGGAAACACTAGATAGCCATCTGCCGGCGAATGAAGCCAGATCACTTATTCTTACCAAACACTAACATCAATGAAAAATGGATCAAAGACTTTAATGTAAGCCCCCAAACTCTAATACTGTTAAAGGAAAACACTCTACTATATAGGCATAGGTAAGAATTTTTCAAAACAAAAAAATTCCAATGAAAATGTAGAGAAAAGTACCTAAAATACTGATGGTAGGAATGCAACCACAATGGAAATCATAAGGGAGGTTCCACAGAAAACTAAACCAAAACCCAGTAATTTCATAAAACACAGATATACTGTTTCTGTTCGTACACCCTAATATCTCTAAGTTAAGAGAGCATAGAGAAGCCTATCCATCCATTACCATTTGTAGTGACCAAATTATGGAATCAGCCTTCAGGGTCTGTCAACAGGTGAATGAATAAAGAAAATTCATGCATATATCCAATGGAGCTTGCTAATCCATAAAAAAGAATGAAATTATGGTATCTTCTGTAAAAATGAGTGTAAGTAGAAATAATGTTAAGTAAAATAAAAAATAATAATACATGTTTTTGCTATTGTGGACCTTAAAATTCTTTAAACATACATAAAATCATATGTTCATGTGAATGTGCATGTTGTAAAAATAGAAAAGAAATGGGGGAAGAAAGGACAGGGAGGGGTCCTAAATAGAGAATGGAGAGAAGGGGTATGAATATTGGCAAAGGACAGGCCATCTTTGAAAGAAACTGTCTTTGTGAAACCCAGTGCTATAATAGCACAGGAGACCACTTCCTAAACCCCAGTAGCACAGACACTGAGAGTGACAATTAATAAACTGGACCTCCGGAAACTGAAAAGCTTCTGTAAAGCAAAGGACATAATCAACAAGACAAAATGGCAGCCTACAGAATGGGAAAAGATCTTCAACCCCACATCAGACAGAAGTCTGATCTCCAAAATATATAAAGAACTCAAGAAACTGGTCATAAAAAGAACAAATATTCCAATAGAAAATGGGATACAGACCTAAACAGAGAACTCTCACCAGAAGAATCTAAAATGGCTGAAAGACACTTAAAGAAATGCTCAAGATCCTTAGCCATCAGAAAAATGCAAATCAAACAACTCTGAGATTCCATCTTACACTTGTAAGAATGGCCAAGATCAAAAACACTGATGACAGCTTATGCTGGAAAGGATGTGGAGTTAAGGGAACACTCCTCCATTGTTGGTGTGAGTACAAACTGGTACAGCTGCTTTAGAAATCAGTATGTCAATTTCTCAGAAAATTAGGAAATAATCTACATCAAGTCCCAGAAATACCACTTTTGGGTATATACCCAAAGGATGCTCGATCAAACCACAACTATGCTCAACTATGTTCATAGCAGCATTATTTGTCATAGCCAGAACCTGGAAACAAGCTAAATGCCCCTTGACTGAAAGAATGGTTAGGAAAATGTGGTATATTTACACAATGGAGTACTACACAGCAGAAAAAATAACAACATCTTGAATTTTGCAGGCAAATGGATGGAGCTAGAAAGCATCATACTGAGTGAGGTAACCCAGACCCAAAAGACAAATATAATATGTGTTCACTCATAAGTGGCTTTTAGATATAAAGCAAAGAAAAATCAGCCTACAATTCACAACTCCAGAGAACCTAGACAACAATGAGGATGCTAAGAGAGACATACATCTAGCTAATATACATGGGAAGTAGAAAAAGACAAGATCTCCTGAATAAATTGGAAGCATGGGGCTCATAGGAGCAGGTAGAAGGGGATGGGGGAGGAAGGAAGAGGAGCAGAGAAAAAAATATAGAGCTCAATAAAAACAATAAAAAATAGTTGTATGCCAATATAAATTTTAGAAACAGTCATTTAGCTCAGAAAAGCTCCTGACTTCATAGTCTTTAGATCAATAAGCTATCTATGTTATTGGCTATGGGGTATACTAATGTGAAGAAGACATTATAAATTGGAAATAAATTAAATGAATGTGTAGAGTTGATAAATTCCCCTAAATTCATAAAGCACTGTAGATTTCACAATTTTCTAGAAAGTAAAATTAGACCTATTCATTATATTGAAATAACCCTTATCATAGAAATCTATTTCCCTTTTAGCTAAAGGCTATGGGCTATTTTCTACTTTATCAACATACACAGAGGGACCATTTTCCTGTTTATGGATAGGATCCTCTTCTAAATGTGTTTAAGTCAAACTTTCCTGGATGAATACCACATCTGGGGACAAAGTGAACTGAGTCAGAAGAGAAATGATGCTTGTTTCTAGGCTCAATGCCACCTAAACAATCTGTTAGTCACCTTATAACAGAATTGTAGGGCCATGCTTGAATTTATTCATGATTTGCTTTTTAATTGTTTTCAGAAAATGTCTCATTTAGCCCAGGCTGGCCACAAACTAGTTCCTCTTATCCTCTTAGGAGGATTTTTTTTTGATAACTAGAATCACATCTGATATTTCCATATTCCACATAGACTATTTGGGTATCGGGGGGGGAGGGGTAGATGAATTCACGATGAATGTAGTATGCCCATTCACTAGGAAAATGGAGAATTTGTCATGTAGAAAACAAAAAGTATATGTGACCTACATGCTAACTTTGAGATGAACTGTTTTAAACCATTGCAAAATGTATCCAATGTCTTATATTTAGTCTGTTTTTTTCTGGGTTCATATCTAAATTTGGAGGGAAAAAAGTTACTATTTTAAGACAATAATTTTAAATGATTTTTATGAACAATATATACTTCAATGCATAGATAAAATTCCTATAAATTCAAAAGATATGTATGATAGTAGTTGTATTTGCTATCCTTCATGTGGCCTAGATTATATCACAGTTATTGATCTATAATTTAATATATATTATATATGAAAAAGATGAATTATCTCCCTCATCAAAATACAGCTAGATTTTATTACCTGTAATTTTTGCTTAGAAAATAGCTTTGTTGACACTAGTATCTTCTTTCATGAGTCATGTGTCTCTCTGCCAGCAGTCTGTTCTTCTGTATTGCCTAATATTACCGTTTCTTGGTCTCCTTTCTAAATGTTAAACTGTACCCATGCTTAACAGCAGTTCACAAATGACCATGTACACATGACAAGCTGGGATCCACATATGAGAAAGACTATGTGAATTTTTATCTTTCTGGGTATGGGTGACCTCACTTAATAGTATACATTCTGTCTATAAAATTTCCTATAAATTTTATGATTTAGCTTCTTTACATCTGAATAATATTCCATTTTGTATGTATAATGCATTTTCATTTTCTATCCATCAGTTGATGGACATGTTGGCTCCACTTTGTGGTATTGTAAAATAGAGCAGCAATTAAAGATGGATGTGTAAATATTGCTGCAGAGGGATATGGAGTTCTCTGGGCATTTTCCCGGAAGGAGTAGCTGGGTCACATGGTAGTTCTATTTTTAATTCTTTGTGCGTCCTTCAAACTGATCACCATAGTGGTTATATTTGTTTCTGTCTCACTAGCAGTGAGTGAGGGTTCCTCTCCCCCCACATTCTTCCCAACACTTGATACTCATTTTGACTGAGGTGAGGTGGTATCTCAAAAGTAGTCCTTGTTTCTACTCTGTCATAGAATTTTTCTTTTTTGTAGTGAATAAACCAGAAAAAATGTAATTGACAGTAAAAGTGTAAAACCACACATGAAGATCCACAGCCTCAGAATGGCCATTCCAACGGTGTAGAAAAGTTCACTGCAACGCATAGAGGTTGGGACTAATCTTGCATTTGTTTAGTGGCTACCTTCATCTAGCTGTGGTAGGATTTCTTCTGTGCATTTATTATAATAAAGTGATCTAACAGAATGAAAGAAAAAGAAACGAGTTGACAGTATCTTTGTTCTGTACTCAGTCATGTTCCATTGTTGTCTTTTGGACTGAAATTTCATTATTTAGCTAAATGCCTTTCTCCCCCTTAGGAATCAACAGTGTGAATCACAATTATCTTTTATGGTTTTTTCCTAAAGAAAACAAATAGATAATTCCACAGTGAATATTATGCAAGGGGGAGTTCAGCTAGACAAAGGCTCTGTCAAAATGAGGCAAACTTTAGGCTGTGCAGCAACTCCACGGCTGCTCCACTTCACTGCGGTGCGGGTTGGCAATTCCTCTTAAAATGTCTTCATCTTTCTAGGGGTTTCCCTTTGGAGCTAAGCTCCTCTCCTTTCACAGGGATGAAACAAAACCCTGGTGACCGAGCACTGGGTTTATCACTTCATTTATTGCTTAATCATCTCGGTCTATTTTGTTTCCAGTTGCTTTACAAGGTCCTCCACGCCTGCTCGCCCTTAAAGTGCATACCAAGAAAGCTGCAAAAAATGCTGAGCTAGTGTCCTGGACCCATTTTGAAGAATACAGGAACTCTGCTACACACATGTGGCCTCTGGGAATAGGATGGTTGTTGCAACTCAGGGAATCTAACTTCAGGATTCAAAAGCAGGCTTGGACTTACAACAGGAATGAGAGATACCCAGAGAACACCCTTAGGCAAGTGTCTGCTTCTCGTTTGTCCATTTAGAATATTCTGGTTTAAAAGGGGTATGAAGCACATGGCTGTGACCCAGTGCTCTGCACTGAAAACCATTCCTGAGAGTCTGGCTTTGCAGTTTAGAAGAGAAATGGGTAAATAAGAGGAGGCTCCTTCAGGTGCCCACAGGTTGGCGTAGGGAAGATTGGAAACTGTTTTCCATCATTTCTCAGAGTAGATCAGAAAATCAAAAGCTTTAGTGGTTCAGGGAAATTTAATAGCATCGATCACTGAAGGTCACTGGCAGACCTCAGGCTTTTACTCTGAGAGAAGAAATGTGGCTTAGCCGTGGGGGAAGAAACGAGAAACCATTCTAATATAATTCCTCTATATTAACACAGCTGGATCGAGAAATGAAGATGGCTACCTCTGAGTGTATTTTAACAATAAGTGACAATTATCCTTACAGGAAAAATAACAACATTGAAATACAAAATACATAATACAAAATTCCAAAGACACTATGTTATGCTCCTGTGGTAACTGTAATTCTTTTAATAGTTACAACTTCTTGAGGGACTCATTCTATTATTATCTTAACAGAAAAGGAAACTGAAGCTCAGGAGAGGTAAATAAATGACTAAGCACTCACAGGTGGTGACAGGAATTCCCAACATCTATCTACAGATTTTTAACATGTTTCATTATCTGATTATCTTTCTTCTACAGCCATTTTTTGCCACCAAAATAGGAATGGTGAAATATTTAGAGAAAGTGGGAATCTGAAAGTTTGACAAAACAATATACATAGCAGAGATCCGTATCGCAGCCATTCTGTATTGTTTAGTTCAGGTTCTTGAAAAAAATGAAAATAATATATTATTTCTCTCTGTATGTATATTTGTGTGCATTGTGAGTACCTGTGTGTATGTGTGTGGTGTATATGTGTGCTGTGTATATGTATGTGTTTTGTGTGTATATTGTGTGTATATGTGTGTGCTGTGTATGCGTGCATGTTGTCTATGTGGGGCACACACATGCCATGGTGTTCTTGCGAGGTAAAAGGAGAATTTCATGGAGTCAGTTTTTCCACATTTAGGTGGGGATCAAACTCAGGTTTTAGACTTTTGCAATTTTTTTCCTACTGAGGAAAGAAGTCTCAATGAGGGACGCCAGAACAGATTAGTCTCTGGGCCTGTGTCTGCAGATGATTCTGTTAATTGAGGTGGGAAGACCCACCCACTGTGGGTGGCACCATTTCCTCGGCAGGAGCTTCTGCCCTGAGTACTGCTGGAGAAAATGGAAACCAGCATGCATGCATCGACTCCCTTCCCTGCTCTGTGTTTTTGACAGTGGCTGTAGCATCAAAGCTAGCTACGTTCCTGCTGCCTTGATTTCCCTGCAATGGTGGACTGGAACTTGGAATTGTGAGCCAGATAAATCTTTTCTCTCCTAAATTGTTTTCCTCATAGCAACTGGAGAAGCAACTAAGACAGGAACATATTGACTGCTTTTGATTCACGGTAGTAGTGGGAAGAATCTAAACATTTGTTGAAGCTGGAATGGCAGAAAAGCTTCTAAGTTAAAAACAAACAAACAAACAGCTTGTCATTTTGGACAGTAGCAACAGTTCTCACTGTATGGACTTCTGCTGTTTCCAAAGCATCATCTTGATGCTTTTCCTGTGAGATGTGAGCCACCCCGTGCTCTTCGCCCAGAGCAGCTGTAAAGGCAGGATTATAAACTGGACATGAACTTGAGATTATAAGCAGGCTTCAAATGAAAGGTTGACCGTTCTAGCAAGCAGTGCGACCATGAGCGTCTGAGTCCTTGTGCTTTGGGTTCCCAAGTATTCGCTGTAGCGCTGCGTTCACCCTGTTTACCTGCACACCAGGTTTCCTCTTCCATGCCCCAAACTGCACTACTTTGTCTAGGGTTTAATCTTATTCTCTCTTTGAAGCAAACTGTGAATCCCCAAAGCCAGGAGCAATTTTTTTTAATTAAACTTTTAATAAATGGTACAGAAAAAGAATATAATGCAAGAAAATAAAGCTTTTTTTTACCCTTATATTTTATCCTTATATTTTAGCTAAGAATAGTTTATAGGTACGGGAAATCTTAGGATTACAGAATAAATTAATATTTAGTGCAACAACCACCAACCTTGCCAAGTTACAAAGTTGTTTGTCTGACCCATGGGCAAATCTATTCTGAAAGCAGGTGCTCTGAGAAAAACAGAAGTTGAGTGGATGTTACTGTGCAGATGGATGTTACTGTAGAGCAATGAGATACATTTTCACTTAATGACTTTTAAAACGAATCCCACTGTTTTACACCTTGCACATTAAGATACATTAAGGCATTCTTTAATTACCTGGCAATAGCACTTAAAGACTGAAGCTATGTACATATGATATGCATACAAGTGACACCGCAAACAGAACTGGTTTTCTGAGAGTAAGCACATCGTACTGAACACATTACAAAGCTCATTGGCTAAGAACATGGATAAAAGCATGGCCGATGGCAGATCACAGAGAAGAGACAGGACTTCAAACACATTTTAAAGTTCTTATGATGCTCTCATCTCCACAGAAACAAAGTTATTCAGAAACTCTCGACAGGAACACTCTTGCACTTAAACTGACCTAGACTGACAAATGAGAAGTTAGGAAATGCTAAATGAACAACTTGGGCATATCCTCATGCAAGAGGCCAGAGGCGTGATGTGTATATCAAGTAGTAACAATTACAAAATTTTTACTTCTTTTAGGACATGGAGCTCAAAATTTCAAATTTCTGAACTTCTCAAATCTCATTGGAGAGTTTATGATCACATACTTGAGGAATGTTTAGGATATTACATGCAACTTATAGGGTTATTTTAAAACATATTTTGTCCTTAAAAACTGTATTTTCTTCTATATTATTAAGTGTCCCTAAATTTTGTGACTATTCCTTTGTACCTCTGACATATTTTTCAGAGTGTTTTTTAGAAGCTTTCATTTTCAAGCCATTATTAAGTTTTTTAACTTGAAGTGGTCTCATCACTGTCTTCAAAGCTATTATAAAGTAGTTTCAATATTTTAAACACCCTTAGACAATCTCTATATTTCACAAAATAAGAAACTTGGGCTATTCTCTAGAAATCCACAGACATAATGCTTTTTGTCCACTAAAGCAGCTATTTTATTATCCATAGTCTTTATTAAAGATTTTGTTTTTAATTTTTATTGATGTGTATTTGTGTGTACATGCACACACATGTGCAAGAGAGAACATTGTCTGTAGAGGGTAGGCGAGGTCATAGCATCACCTGGAGGTGGAGGTCAGTATGGGTGTTGGGAGGTGTGTGTTCCTAACCACAAGGCCATCCTCCCCTCCTTTGCCCTTAGTCTTTAAACCTGGTTTTAAGGGAAGCCTCCGAATCATGTTCTCCTGCAATAGTTCCCAGTCTTCCTAATGCTGTGACCCTCGTGTTGTGGTGATCCCCAAACATAAAATTATTTCATTGTTACTTTACAACTGTAATTTTGCTACTATTATTGATTGTAATGTAGGATATCTGATATGTGACTCAAAGAAGTTGTGACCCACAGAATTCCTCAAAGGAATTCTGTTCTTTATATATGTGGACTATGGACTTGTTAATCCCACAAAACATTTTCCTCCCAAATTGACTTTGGGGCTGGTGTTTATCACAGCAGCAGAAGCAAACCAGGCGAGGCTCCGTTAGTTAGTCAGCAAAATTCAGGAAGCGGGACGATTTACCTGACTGTCTGTCTGCTGGACCCTTAACCAACAGCCATGAGATCCTCACAGACACAGTGGCACATTTTGGATGTTTAATCAGAGCCCATGTTACAGGAAGAATAACGCAGATTTGGGGGTGCACACCTTAGTGCTAAGACCTTTCCTAAGACTCTAGCAAATGACATATTTCCCTGGGTCACAGCCAGGGAGCACAACAGCAACACAAACAAAGATAAAAATAGCTCTGGGTCAGTTGACTTTTATGGAAGGGATTCCTCCTGACCTCGGGTGGCAACAGTAACTGTTGACTGCACTTCACAGAGCGCTGGGGAGTCCCTAACATACTGTACTAGCATCTCCCATCAGGGACTCCTTCACACTCAGCAGAGAGAGGCAGAGGTGAATCCGGGTCTCGAATGCAGCTATCTCAGTCACCAGGACATATTTCCTTCCTTAATTTTTCTTGCAATGAGTCAGTTTTAAAATTCCTATTTCAAACAAATGCAAAATAGAGTTGTGTTCTCATGTAGTTTATACCACATTCATACACCATGCTTCATACAATATGCTCAACAAATGAAGAAAAATGTCATTGGTCCCATCACGTGTATCTATTTATTATCTAGTGAACTAAATTATATTAAACATAAATAATGTGAAATAAACTACATAAAACATTCAAACCATTATCACTATAAACTAAATAGGTGCTTACAATTGTAGAATCACAGAATTACTACCACTACACTTATTTTATCCATATATATATAATATATATAAATATATATATATATATATGTAATATGTATATTCCAGTTTCTTTTTCTGGGTTTACATTTAAATTAATTTAATTATAGTATAATTAAGTTAGTAAGCACTTATCAGAACTCAGGAAGGAATTAAACAATCATAGACAATTGGGGGGGGGCAAAAAGTGATTTACGACTTCTCAGTAAACTAATGTGGTTAGCATTTATTCACTACAAAGAGTTTTCTAAAAA
Source organism: Chionomys nivalis (assembly GCF_950005125.1). Classification (NCBI taxonomy): domain Eukaryota; kingdom Metazoa; phylum Chordata; class Mammalia; order Rodentia; family Cricetidae; genus Chionomys; species Chionomys nivalis. Next base: position 28,226,396 of record NC_080093.1, on the reverse strand, counting down.
GCAACTTGTTTGGACTCCTCTGGCTGCATATCTTAGCTGATTTGTTAAGAAATCTCTGGCAGGCCTGCAAGAAGGCCTCTGCTCCTGGGTTAGTGCAACAATGGTTACTAAGGAGAGGTGAAAGAGAGGAAGAGAGAGAGAGTTGAGGCTGGGGAAACACACGAGGAGGAAGAAGGGCTTTGAAAAGCACTTAAGGAAAATTCACCTACCAGCTCTACTCGTCCGAAACCTCCGACTCCGAGGGTGTCGATGATGTTGAAATCAGACAGCTTCAGGTTGGCGAAGAAGGCGGCTTCGGCTTCATATCTGGATTTTTTGATGTGAAAAAATGGAAATTTCTTAGAGGTGCAGACACGAGTACCAGGTATGAGTGCACTGGAAAGGCATGGCTGCGGCACAGGCTTTACCCGCGTCAACTCCATTCTGCTTTTAGAGTCTGCGTTTTCTCACACTCATACTCTTTAGGTCCCAGCTGTACAGAATAACATAGACTTGCACTTGTTTTTGCAAAGCAGAGACAATACAGAGCATCCAGTGCCTGCCAGCCAAGTGACTGATAAGCGCAGTAACAAACCAGTCACATCTTGGTGTTTTTTCTACGCGTCTTCTTGCGAGCATGGACTGTCTGAGTTGCTCTCTTTTGGATTTGTTTTGGATGTGTTGGGTTTGCTTGGTTTTGTTTTTGCTGTGCAGGTTTTAGATAGCAGTTTCTCATTAGCTCCCCTTATCCACAGATTGGCAGTATCTTCTATCAGTACTTATCAAGAGCGGCAGGATCCAGAGACAAGCGGGGGCGTCCCTGGAGTGAAATCCCAGCTAGGTCTTAGGAAAACAGATCCGAAAACCTGAGAACTGAGGTGCAAATGTCTAAAATGGATGATCCCAGGAGCATATTCACGTCCCTGATAACGGTCTTTCCTCCACTTACATCTACTCACGGACTCTCTGCTAGCAAGCCCCGTGTCTTTATGTTTGCAAGGTTTTTATATGAGTGGTGAGAAGCGGGGACTAGCATCCAAGCCTAACTGCACACGTGTCAATCTGACGCAGGCAAGAGGCCAAAATACGCTTCTACCCAATGAGAAGACAGTATGCGTTGCCTAAAATATCTCCTGGTTAAAGGCCTTGCTGTTTTTAGAAAGGGCAGGAAGGCTTAAAGATGAAGAGGATCGGCCCACTGGCTAAGCCAGGTCAGGACCACACTCAGCTGTCTCAAAACTGAAGTGCTGAAATCCCTATGTATGACCTTTGACCTTCAGGCCAATAGGACTCAATCTAGTACTGTACTATGCGCAGACATGGAGAATATACTTGAGGAAATACACTTGAGGACACAGCTTTGATCATTTTTAATACAGTCATGGCACCTTTTGTGTTATCCTCTATGGCATTTTTCGTTACCCTATTATAATCAAACAGACCTTTAAATGTTGTTAGACCGCAAGGCACACGTAACAGCTTCTTAGACGAGCTTTCAACCCTCTTCAGTTTACAGTTACAGTTACACTTTTACAAAAGGTCCCTTGTTGATAGACAACTCAGAGTACGTGAAAACAAGCAGAAAAATACTTGTCTTCATTTGCTTATTGTGTGAGTTCAGCTACTTTGAATCAGACTCTATAAACAAAGCTGGTGAATGCAAGAGTGTTTGCAAAGTTCTCACATTAATGACAAAATCCAAAGGTCACCAGAGTGGTCCAGGAGCTGGTGAGCGAGACCGGAACACAAGGAACAAATGCGCATTTCTAACATTCCAACTGCCATCTGCTTTGGGAAAGTTAAACTCCATCCCATTTAATGAGGCAGTGGCAGAGTTGACTCCAACAGGTGCTTAAAAGGACATCTGTTGAGATCAGACTCCATGAGGGTTTATACATGGTCAAATATTTCCTGGTCGTCTAGATAAAAATGAACACAACTGAGAAATTAAACTTATGCCCAGCAATGCTGAAGCATGCACGGACAGCCCGTATATGGCGGCTCTACTGGACTTGTCCTTATTGGGTTTCATGGTCTAAGTTGATGAGGATGACTGACCAGGTCTCTTCCTCAATGGGCATGAGACCTCATTACAGATGGTTGTGAGCCACCATGTGGTTGCTAGGAATTGAACTCAGGACCTTTGGAAGAGCAGGCAGTGCTCTTAACTGCTACACCATCTCTTCAGCCCAAAGGTGGCTTAACAGGCCCACATCCCTAATAGCATTGCTCCAGTTTTTGATTTTCGTTAAACAGAACAACAAAAAACACCTTTTATAAAAACATGGAGTTTTAGAAACATTTTTGAAACTTTCCTACCCATGCTATTTTATCAGCCTCATATAAAAACATGAAAAAGATCTGAAAGGAAAAATTTAAACAGTGGCTGGTTTTAACTTCACCTAGTTGCTGAATTTTTAAGACAACACATCAACTGCTGGCCCATTAATCCAGATCTTTGCTGTTTCCTTTAGGTTTTTGTCTTGTTTGGCTTTGTGTACTTTTTGAGACGAGGTCTTTCTTAAGCGGGCCATGCTGCCTTTAAATCCATGGTCCTCCTTCCTGCTTTAGCTTCTCCAGAACTGGGATTATGTATGTGGACTACAAGATTTGCATAATTTATCTAAAATAATATGATGTGGAATATAACACTTTACTAAAATGTCATGTCAGTCTTAATATAACTTTCACATATTTGTAACAAGAACATCTTTGAATAATAATGTGCTTTCTGGATGCATAGGTCTCAGGTGTACAAAGGGCACACTCAGACTATTGTATTACTGTCTTATATCTGTTTAATTTATGACATTATTACTTAAACCCTTGAATAGACCCCAACATTCAATTTGGCCTTGCAGTAGACTGAAATGCATCAAAATGAGTGAGGTGATTCCAGCTTTGGCAGAACATCAAAGCTCCCTGAGGTCTTTCAAAAGTAGTCAGAGCCATGCTATAACCAAACGAAGCAACTATTTCTAGGACTTTTGGTACCCAAAGTCTTCATTTTGTGAAACTCCCAGTGACTCAGTTGCACAATCAGTGATGAACCCCAAAGGTCTAAACATTCTCAAAGCTCCAACCAGTTCCAACAGCAGCTTCCGAGTCCAAGTGAGAATTAAATTAGACCTGAGAATTAGGGGTGGTAGAACCTGGCATGAAGTTTTGGCCCCCCATCATCAGATGAACAATTGTTCTGTAATGGCTATCAGCTTAAAATGTTAGCAAATAAATAATTAGGGCCAGAGAGATGGATCAGTTGGATCAGAACAGATCTGATCAGACAGTTCAGAACAGTGCTTGCAAAATAAATCTGACAAGCCTAGTTTAATTCCAAGAACCACTTCTAAAAGTTGACCTTCGATCTTCACACGTAAATGTCTATACTCACCCAGGACACGCACACACATGCACGCATATACACATGCACATATATGCACACACATGCATACATACATTCACCAATAAATAGCTCATACAAAGTAGAAAGATTATGATGTACTTAAGCGTGCTTACCTATCTTGTTGGTCACTAAAAGTATTTCAACTAACGAGAGGGACATAGTAAATTTTCTCCCAGGTAGCAGATAATTTTCTTTAGTTATAAAAATCCACTAACATATATATATATATGTGTGTGTGTGTGTGTGTGTGTGTGTGTTCCCACTCACTAGAAACACTAATTGTGATTACTGATATTGTAATTACACTTTGTTAGTCTTTATTAATTACTCTGCTATTATAATGTTCCCTGATGATATGATCTTAATATTGATGAGCTATATTTTAAAGGAGCCTTAAGATAACTGTCGTCTTCCTCTTCCACTCCGTTTCTATTTGTGTCAGGGGCTAATTCTTGGACAGTTCAAACCACACAGAGGCTCTTTATCTTTTCCGACCCACGGAATGCTATGAGTTGCATGTTACTTTAGATGTGGTCATTTTTTTCTCATTTAGATTTATTAAAGAGTAGTAGCTTCATCACAGAGACTTTTCACATGTTCCCTTGTGAATTAACAACTTTTAAACATGAATAATGTTGTGTGAAGGATTTCTAAAGATGCTCAGATGCGATTTTCTTTTCGGTCTTTTTCTCTATTGTCCCCAACAGGAGGGATATAACCATTCTTTCCCTTGGGGTTTATCTCAATGATCTTCTAATTTCATTAGAGCTGATAAAGTTTAAATGAGAAAGAAACTAAGTAAATTGTTATTGACCTATTAAATGATATTTTTTTATCAAAAACAAATTGTGTCCAGTCTAAGTTTTTAGTTAACCTGCTGTGGGGAGGCTCGGGTACAAAGAATTAGGTATGGTAATGTTGTATAGTGTTAATGGGAAGGCAGTTGCCAAGTGTTTAATAGAAATCCATTTCAGCAACATGTACAGTCCTCAGTGTTTGGTTACTTATACTATAACCGGGCTATAAAATATATTCTCTAGTTGCTCTTAAATTAGTGTGAGCCACTCACTTAAAATTATTATTAACTTAGTAACGGGGTGACACTTATGAACATGTTTCTCCAGAAAAGTGCCAATACTGGTATACATGTTTCAGTTACATTGATCCAAAGCCTATAAACACATAAATAGATTAATAGAGCACAAATAGAGCTTAGAGTACGGTTTAGAGATGGAGTATATGCTTAGCAAGTGTGAGGCTCCAGTTTCAATTCCCAGCAAACATAAAAAATGAATAAGCAAAACTGTAACAGACAAATAAAAAAAGAAAAAATGTCAATACAAGACACTACGTGTGTTGAGTGAGGCAGGCAGAAGGAATGTGTCATTTCGCAGACATTCCTGATGATAAAATTCCTGAGGGACTGTAGTGATTAGAAACAATAGAGTATTGTTAATCCTTACATGCGATTTGTTAAACCGTGAACTGTCAGACCGTTACGACCTGCTGGAAAAGAACAAAATTGCCCTAAATTTTACTCCCTTTTCAATTTCCCTTTTATGCCGCAGGTGTGCCTGAAGTAGTGAAGCTGAAAAACCAATGGTGTGGAGGTGAGACCAGGACACGCAGCCTGGACCACCCGCAATTCTCTCGCCCCTGCCTCTTCCTTTCCTCTTCCTATGGCCGCACATTTGCATTTATTTTACTCATGTTTCTTAGGCAGCAGATACTAGTCTTCACATTTCCAGTTCTTCCATTCCTAGCAGCCTGGAGTCAGAACAAGGAGTTCATTACTAACCATCACAGCTGCTTCTCTGGTTCTCACAGAGCATCTATGCAAATTACTTCAATTTTTGAATTAAGAGAATTGGATGCGACAGCTCATGACTTATTATTAAACTAGTCAACATGTTCCTCTGTGTCTCAGAAACTGGATAAGAGATTCATCCAAAAACAAACTTATGGGACTTACCACTACTTATTTTTCTATTTATAATTATAATAACAAATATTTCTACATCATTTGATAAAGCAGACAAAATTATGTATACTTTTTAGTAAAGGTGAAATGACCAAAACATAGTATGATGAGTAATTAAGAACCATTTGAACAAAGTGAATATGCCCTGTTTGTTTTAATCCACTTTATCTGCCATCAAAACTAACTTCAGAAATCTGATCCCCAGAGGAAGACTATCCAAGGCCTCAGAATCTCTGAATCCACACACAGATTACATTTCTTGGCTTTGCCTGGACTCATCTGCTCTTGAGTGCATTTGTATTGCTATTGAGTTCGGGTTTACCAGTTCTTGAGGAAATCTATAAAAATAAAGTATTTCAGTAAACATGGATGTATTCTAATTGATAACTAAATTATATCCTTCTGTGCATGTAATAACAAGGGATATAATCAGAAGAAAATGTCTACTTGGGATTCAATAATGACATAAGAGAATACAAGAGCTAAAAGACGAAAGTTCATGACTTGTGGTTCTGTCTCTGTCCATGACTTTGACCTTCCAAGTCTTTATATCTTTAATGTTGAGGTACCCTTAGAGATACTGAAGATGGACACCCAGGCTAATATGTGTGAATTCATTGTGAGTTCATGTCAGAATCCAAGCTCTCAAAGCCATCAGGCAAGTGTCTAAGAACTATCTACCCGCATTTTGCATTCCATAAGAGATCAGTGGAATTTACAGATACATTTATACAGAAGTATGTTTTCAAGGAGTGAGATGTTTCAGAAATGGGATTGACAGCTAGAAGACACAGCCTTGGTCTATGACAAATGTAAACTATAACACTGGTCATGAGGATTTCATTGCATACAAAATATGTCATGGTATAGTGGTTTCTGACTTCATAGAGCTTAGTGTGTTGAACAGTTTGTGTGGCAAAATAAATACAAATGTAGTAAAAAATTATACCCACACATAGAGAAAGCAGCATCGAAATGAGAACAACTGTGCTTACGTACCTACTCAGCACAGATAGAATTTGAATTCGAACCACAGGTAACTCTGTGTTACAGTGTGGCTTAAACTATGTGCAGGTACAAAGTATCAGGAGCTACATATCATACGCCCTTGATTCTTAAATATTAGAAGTTAAACAAGTATAGTAAGTAAACATGGAGTATCTTTATAAACAAGTTATCAGCCATCTCTTATTTAGCTGCCATTTTAAAAGTATATTTTGAAATTAGGCATGAAAGTAACATTTTTTAATTCATCGAGAGGAGAGTAAATGATTCTGTAGGCTAAGTTAGTAATGAGAGTTATTTTCTTGTTGAATCATTTTTTTAAAATAAAAATTATAGAAAAGTTTCTTTTATTATATAGAATTTCCAAAAGAAGCCTTAAGCATAAGAAATATTACTCTAAAAATTTAAACCCAAAGGATAGCTCCTATTGTATTTTGTCATACAGAATCAAGGTATGACTAGTATTGTTTTTGTAGAAGAGAGAATAGCTTGAAGAAATAAAAGGTGCAAAATTAATTTAACAAATCTTAATTATTTCTTTAGGTCAGTTTTCTTTTGAAAGTGCGGCCTCTTCTTTGGACATACCTTTAGTTCACTATCTCTACATCCCAAACCATGCTTTTTACAACCGTAGGCTTCAAACACATACATTGACTTATTAATCAATTGAGTCATCATAAAAGGCTTCTATTTACTTTTCACCTGGCTCTTTCAGGTGTTAAATAATAATTGATTTTTTAAAGTAAATAACAGAAGAATTAGGCCAGAACATTTCGCTGATTCTCATCACAGGGTATTTTTACACTTATTTAATAAATTAAATTTCTTTTAAAAATAGGAAAAATAATCACATAATTTTAGAAATGCTTTTTAAAAAACTCAGAGCATTAAAATATTGACATTGTTCAAGATCTCCATCAACACCATTGATGTCCATCTAATTCAACCTATACATTTCTTAAAAAAAACCTAATTCTGGAGATATTAAATGATCTGGCCAAGTGAGACAGACCTCAGGATTGGAGACTGGCATGTGACCTATAAATTTTTTTAAATTACTGGGGTGTACATCTGTAGATTTTATAACATCCAGATAAGTTTAGCAAGGAAAAGTATAATAGTTCTAAAACATATTTGAGCAACAGTTTTTTTCTAAAATAATGATAATTATGCCTTCCTATATCTATGAACTTGAGTTCTAGCCTATAATGATACCAGATATATGGATATTCAAGTTACATAAAAGGGTTCTAATGTGAATGTATATTGGTGCTTAAAGATACTTAAAGTTTTATTTAATAATAGAGAAATATTTGTAAAGAAACTAGTGCAAGTATGCTGATATATACTGAAAATTGGAAATACATGTTCAACATACAATTACAACTAACAATTTTCAAAGATTTATACAATTTGAGAGGAATTTGTATTTCTTTTGACTAATTTATTAAATAAATATGTACTGCCATGAAAACAAAATGACAAGAACCATGTCCTTGTGTTCTTTCATGCACCTTTGCCCAGGTCACAGGAGTGGAAGGACGGTGGGATAGTCCAAGACCAAAATGACAGCTGTTTTTTTTTCCATAAGTGTAAATATTGATTATATGCAGTTGCTTCTTTAAAACATGCTCTTCAGTCATTGAGATTTAGAATAGATACCTTATCAAATTTCATTTCCATGTGAACTGTGAGTTTGAAGGAATACTGTTATTACTTCATTTCTACCTCTCTTGGACACACACACCTTATTGAAACTGCCAAATCATTCTCAATTTTAAATAATTAGTAAATGTAATAAGATGTAAGAAATTGGAAAGGGCCATTCTGACCCCACAACCTTTATGACATATAACAAAAAGAGAAGAGCTTTAGCATTTGGTTTCCTTACTCTTGCATATTTTGCAGAGGAAATCTTACCTTCTGGCTATATCTTGTTTTTACTTATCTTTTCTGACTTTCCCTTCCTCACACAAGTTCATCGTCTCAAGTCTCTTTAGTTACCAAGTCTGCATGGCATAGGTGGATTGATTTGCAATCACAGGCTCTTCACAATGCGTGCTGCAAAAAATGGTGGGAATACCACCTTTGTTTGCTGCCCGTCTTTCCCAGGGTTAACAATATGTGCATAAGTAGCCCCCTTCACATTCCAGAAGATCATATCTGTTTGCATCATCAGTTCAAGTTGCCTTCTTACTACTGCAGAAACTATAGATTTACAGACTGCCAAAAACCCTCCTTTTGTCCATGTAACAGGTGTCTACTAAGCTGGAGGCATATGCCTTAGAAACTTATAGAGTGAGTTGGCACCTGCGAGCAGGTGTTCAGTGAAGTAAGCTAAAAGGAAGCCAGGGACTCGTGTTGGGGACTGTAGGGAGGGGAGGTCATCTCCTTCTGAGAGAGAGCTAAATGATCACTGCTTTCCTAAACTTTGCTCAAGCCTGTGCTTGGTGCTTGGAAAGACTCAATCTCTCTTTTGTAAAAAGATCTAAGGGCTTGTTATTATCTAGAGTATTTGTAGGATGTTACTTGCTGACTGGGAACCAAAGGTTTAAGCAACAAACAATAAGAATTATTGTAAATTTAGGTCTCAAGCTGCCAACATTCGAGTATAAGCAAGCCTCTTTAAGCATATCTAGAAATGTATATAGTAAATTAAAATGCAGAGTTTTAGCAAGATTTGTCTCTCTTGAACACAGTACAGTGAATTTTTTCAGAGATAAGCTATTTATTATGTGAATAAGTGAATGCGCTGTGTGTTACTTAAAGTAATAGTGTATAAAAATTGCTAATAAACAGATTCTTCAAGCATAAATTTAAGCTATAAATGTTATGGAATGTAAACTGAATAGGATGCCCTCTTGATTCAAGATCTTTGAAACAAATTTAAATATGCTTTTAACAGTAATACCTGTTTTCCCATATATGTAAGGGATAGGATGATCCACAAGTTTTATTTTATTTTGAAGTTTATCTTTTCTTGTAATCACATGGGTTTCACTCAACCGTTAAAAGCAAAGTAGATAATCTAGTCCACAAACAATTATGTTCTATTCTGAAACACATTCTCCATACTCTAGAATGTTATATATATTTTCTCCTTTCAACCAGTTAAATAATTATGGACACAGGAGAGAGTTCAGAGGTTGACCCCCAGTTATCTCTAAGAATGCACCAACAACAACACTTTGATGGTTAGTCACTGTTAGTTAATCATACATTAAGTATCATCTTTGGATAACCAGGAAACCCATCCGACTTCCCATCACTAAATTCTTTGAGCTATCAAGACAGTCAAATTTGTTAAGCCTGTACTTGTCATATGTTCATGGAAACAGGGAATAGCTCAGGAGGTAGTGCTATGCCATGGCTGAAACATGTCGTTGAAAGCCAGTTGGGCAAACCTGAGCTCTGCTGCTCACTTAACAGAGTGGGGGACAAAAAGCTTCATCCATTTCTATTTAATCAGCAGGAGAATCGAATCTGCTTCCTTGGGTTGTAGGAAATGTTAGATGAGATTAAATAACATGGAGGTAAAATAAAGATAATCATTATGAACAACTTTTGAAAGATGATCAGTACCTGTAGTGCATCTTAATTGTGTGTAGATGTTGTTATTTTACTCATTTCTAATTATTACCAAATGCCTAAATTTTCTGTCCATGTATTAGTCCACCTGTATGATCTACAGTACATTTGGTTGACAAACAGATGTTAGTACATAGAAATGAATTAATTTAGGAACATATGGGATCCAGGGTATCAATAATATGTAATCATTCCTTCTCTAGAATTCAATTTCTTCATTCAGATTGTTGCAATTATGGCTTGTGTTGTTTCTGGGATAGTGGGTGACATTTGCAACTGCTGCAGCATATTACAATTAGACTGTTTTTACCGTTTTAATTTTTCAAAATTTTTGATTTGTTGCTGTCAAATAAAGTAAACTGAAAATTTTGTTATATGTAATAAATGAAGTTTGTGGCTCCTACAATCTATTCTAGACCTTTTTATAGAAGGGGTAAGTGAGGGTCTCTTTTGGAAATCTAAATTTAACATGCTATTCATGTCTACTTTGCTTTCAGAAAACACAGAATTTGTGAGGATTCAAATAGGTATAAGAAAGACACAAAGTCCTGATATTGCTTCCCAACAAGATCCTTACCTTCATCTATTTCCTGAGTTTGTGAGACAGAGACGATACATCACCATACCAGAGCAAGAAAACAGACAAGAGTCAGGTAACAACCTTCGCAATCCAGAGCTGGAAATGACTGAGACAGATGCTCAAGAGGCATTCTCTGTTCTGTAAATGACTCACTGAGGACGAATCATTGCTCAAGTTAGAGTTTCTAAGAAGCTACTCAGTGTCCCATTCCTGTAAACATGCCTCTGTCATTTTCCAGAGCTTACTCAGTAAGAAAACCTTCCTGAGAGCCAGCATGAAGACCCATGTTCATTTGGAAACAGTGAAAGTCTTGCCAAGACCCATAGGCACAAAGGACATAATTAGTTCCCTTGCAACATGCCAGTAAACACCATAGCTGCCTCTTTTTGACCAGATATTTGTCAGTAGATCTTTTATACTGGGAAGGCTGAATGTCAGATCGGTTTTCTTGCTGCCTTTGGTAAATAATTATAAACACTCCTTGATTAAAGTCCTTACAAGATTTATAATGTCTTCACTCGACTACATGATGTTTATTAAGGGATCATCCCCAGAGGTAAAATTTGGAAGATAAAATAAATTAAAGAAACACACAGAGAAACTCTTTCTTCAAGGTTTACTGACAAATGACAATAGAAGAAGAAAAGGGACAGACGATGCATTTCCTTTTTCAGAGTCCTTCAAAGTATATTTGCAATTTTTTTTACCATGTCACATGAGTTTCTTTGCGGTGTTATGAATATACAATACAATTAATTTTGCCTGGGGACTTTCCCCATCAGTGGAAAAACAGTCATCAGTAGTCTAATGCTTTGGAGATGAAACTGATATCTTGAGGTTTTGGAAATCACTTATTGCAGATGGCTTGTTATTGCCTATTCTAGATCATCTCCCCTCCACTTCCATACAGCAGTGCTAACTGGAAGAGCCTGGTCTGTATTGTTACAGATTCTACTTGGATCAAGAGTCCTCCGTGCAGACATAAAGAAGCAGCCATGACATAGCCAGGCACAGTATCTTCACTTTAAGTACAACCCTGTTGTCATCAGTCCATGTTCATGGGTTTCACTGCAGTTGAACAGCTGCATACATGCCTGGCACCACCGAGCCCTTCCATACGGTCCCTGTGTAGGGGGCACCATTGATACAGGCAACACACAGTAACAGCCAACAGTGAAGAACATCCTACAGCATCTACCTTTCATTCCTGGGTGATATTTTTCCATTAAAAGACAAACATTTGGCCAGTGGTGGTGGCGCACGCCTTTAATCCCAGCACTCAGGAGGCAGAGGCAGGTGGATCTCTGTGAGTTCGAGGCCAGCCTGGTCTAGAAGAGCTAGTTCCAGGACAGGAACCAAAAAGCTACGGAGAAACCCTGTCTCGAAAATCAAAAAAAAAAAAAAAAAAAAAAAAAAAAAGACTAACATTTACCTGGTTGACACAAGTGGAAAAATCTGGCCTTCTGAATCCAGATTTTTCCAAAGAACTTAAGCACATGATCCCCTTTCCTTTTGGTTCAGATCCCCCATCTTCCTGACCAGATGTCTTCTGTTCAGCAACAGATTGGCTCAAATCTCTTAACTGCTGCCTCTTTACCCCAAACTTTTAATTCCCATTGAAAATCCAAGTCAGAAGCAAGCAAGGATGATTTGGGCATTTTAGAGAATCAATGATAATGAGGCCACAATGACTCTGGCAGGGATGTGATTGAGAGCGAGGGCTCCTCAGACTGCACTGGTGGAACATGGGTTCGATTCAGGAAATAGCATGGGCTATGGTTCCAGCTAAGCCACCCCCACCTGAGTTTCAAACTTACTTGCCTTTAAAGAATTCCAAATCAAGAAATTGCATACCACCTGCTTTAGGCTTTCTAACAGAAAGTGAGCACTGAGTTTTGCGGCTAGAACAGACATTAAAGCTATGGCACCTCTAACTTCCTCTGGAAGGGGAGGGAGATCTGAAAGCAGAAACAGAAAGTTAAGAAGGAACACGGAAGTTATCAGTATTTCATTGCTTATCACACAATCTGCTATCATTGCTGGGAGCATAACAGTGTGCATGGAGCCTTCAGCCTGCAGTGGGAAGCGGCTGCCTCTCTGCTGTAAACCTGCCTTTGCATCCCTCTGGTTTTCACGCTACATACAGAAACCATTTCTGTTATCTATGTTCTCAGATGGTCTACACATACTGGATTTTGCTTTCTGTTCAACTCACACTTCATTCCTAAATGGAATATATTTTAATTACATTATATATTACTTTATTATATTATAAAATAATATAATACCACCTATGGAATGCATTACATTTGTCAAAAATAAGAGACGTTTAGTGTTCTAATTGAATATTAATAAATAAGCTACATTTCCTTCTCAGTTTTCCAGTGAGATAAAACTAAAAGCTTACAAGCAATGTGACAGAAATTTGGATATGGCTCTTCTTCATGTTGCTTTCTATTGTGATAATTCATCAATTAAAATAAACCAGATATCTCAGTTTTGTTAAGTTTCTCTAAGGACCAGGATTAATATTCTGCAACTATATCTTTATTCCAGTAATCAATGTGGTATCCACAAGAAATGAGATTTCTTGTAAATTTTTTATTTGCTCACTCCAGTTTAATATTATAGGAATTTATTAAGCTATCATTCTGTGCATTTTCAAGGGCGATCTCAACAAACTTTACAATCTATTGTGATTATGACTACCTTGGTTTCAATAGAGGTACCTTTGTGAACTATAGCAATGCCTACTAGTTCCGAAAGAATATAACGGTTTGTTTCTGCTCTGGAGTGTCTGTGAACTGGCCATGAGGCTGGTACCATACTATTATTGAAAATTCAGCTGTGAAAACCTGCTTGGAACAGGTTTGACCTGTGATAGTCTGTCCACGGCATTGTTTTTCACTCGTTATTTTTGGCATAGAAATAATGGAACAATTGACTTGAAACAACAAAGGGCATTTTCAAGGTTGGTATCACCTTTGCCCTAAATATTTTATAATAGAAACCAGTTGTCTAAGGGTAACAGCAATTATCACTAGGTTGACAAAAACATAATTTTCCTGTGAGGGACAGACTCCATGAAAACTGTGTAATCTTGACATAATTTACCAATGAGACACTACACAGTGACACATTATCTGAGTCTGCTGTACTGAAAGGCATTTAGCAGACTGAGGTAAGGAACATGAACCAACTAAGGCAAAGTAAAATAAAAATCTTTGAAGTCATTCTGGATAGCAAGCAATCTGAATACTAAGGTCAAAATAGAATTCAAATGATGTGTTTTCAGTAGGATCCGGCCATTCTTTAAATTACTAACAAAACACGAATATTCCAGGTACTCTTATGGATATTCACTGGGGACACAGATGTGTACAAAATAGAGAAAAGAAAAACCCAACCCTCATATGGCTTACATGCTGATGGAGGAGAAAATTAAACAAAAAATGTATGCATTAACTGTGGTAAATGTTCTGACTAACAGTTAAGAGTGCTGAAACAGGCACAGGGGCTACAATTTTACCCAGAGACCCAGAAGCTCACTGAGAAGGAGAAGAGTAAGCCCCGTGGAATCTGGGTAGAAGAAACGGAAGCTGCAGTTGCCCCATGGCAAGGCTCTACCTGGTGTGTGCTATAATTAGCAAGGTTACCATAGAGGTGAGGACAGTAGAAGCAGCGATGAGGAGAAAGAATGAGATTGGGGAAATGTGGTGGAAGGGGTGTAAATTGTCTAGTGCTTTCTAGAACATTAGGGAGTTGACTGACTCCCAAAAGGAAGCCCTTAAAAAGCAGAACAAGGTCTGTTCTCACCTTCTAATTTATATTTGAGATTGCCTCCAGGAGGGTAGAAATCAGAGCACAGGTGAGGAAGATGATGATGGACACAAGCCTTTGAGTAACCTCCGTAGGGGAAGACTCAACTTAACTGGGGCTGCTTCCACATATAGCTTTAAAATAGCATCAGCGACATGAGAAGCGAATAAAAGGGAAAGGCAGAAAATGGTTATTACACTGGAGGCTCAAGACAGAAACAACTGAGTTTGAGTTACTGAAATTGAGAAGCTATGAGAAAAACAGGTTTGGATCAAAAGTGGTTTGTGATATATATGTTGTATCTATATGAAGGTGTCTAGAAGGCTGATGTTGGAAAACAGAATCTAGCCTGGAAATATAAACCTGGAAGTTACCAGCACATTGATGGGGTTCAAAAGTGAGAAGACAATCTGATATTACCAGAGATGATGGAGAAAAGGCACAGATTCAAGGAATGAGTCTTAGAGTCTTTGAAAGAGAGGTGGGAACACACAGCTAGCTGGCAAGGAACGCATCAAGAAAACATATGTTCTGGAAGAAGAGAGTTCAAGATGAGGACATGGCCGTCTGTCTGAAAAGTTATAGACTGATCAAACCAGAAAAAACCTGAGAATCAAGAAGTGAATTCAATTATTAAAAGTCACCAGTGACCTTGGTAGAGCGATGGGGATTAAAGTTGGTGGAAAGAAGCGAAACTTCCCTATTGATTTGTATTGCAAAGGATTTTCTAAAGTTGTGGCTGATTGGTTTGTCTCTGGATGCCAGTTAAACAGAATCAGTTCATTCTGATGAAACTGATGGAGCAGTCTGTCTGTCCATTCACTCACAGACTGCTTTCACTGAATGGACGCGTGTGGCACACTCTCAGCCGTCTGTCTCGCCATGTTTAAGAACCGCCCATACTAGCTTCTTTCCCATACTGCTCAGGGTATAACAAACCACAGGGAAGGTAAGGATATAAAGATGAGTCCGCTAATTCCAGAAATGCTGAAGAGAGAAGCTTCACCGATTGATAAGAATCTTTGAGAAGAATGGGGAAATGGCCCAGTATATGGGTGAAATATGGCAACAGAACAAAACTAGTGCTATGCCAATATCAAGTTTTAAAAGAGAAAACTATTAGGAGGCAGGGTTTCAGGTCAGGGGAAATCTGAGGAGATGAAGATGAGGTTATGTCAGGATTAATTGATGTGCTAATATAAGGCTATATATTTTTCTATCAATAATCTCAGTGAGCACTGACATTTTCATTTAGTAGCTGGCTTATTTGTTGTGACCATTACTCTAAATTCTTTATATTTATTGCCATTTAACTGTATATTTCTTATATACAGTTGTACAGCTTGTTCTAGAATAAACTACTTGGTCTTCACCCTGATTTCTTTTATGTAGCCTTTGATTTACATATCTAGGACTCTCCATGATCATTTAATATTTCTGGGGGGGGTGCATTAACAAATATTTAAGAGAAAATGAAATACTATGACATAAAAAACATGAAACTAGGTAAGATTTCGTGTTATTATATAACAGGTTTGAAGCTTAGGAATGACAAAAGATCAGTTTCTATTCTGTTGTGTTGCTTATCAAATAAAATTTCTTCCTGGGAGACACCTGGACGGTGCTAGTATGGGCCTGGGGCAGAGACATGTTTGTCACATGATGAACAATGTCCTGTTCCCATGGTAAACTCTCAGAGTAGTTACCTCTGCTGGTGTCAGAAGACTGCTCCAGCTCTCCAGAGATGACTCTAGTAGAACACCAGAGACTGTCTGCTGGACAGCAGGGGACCCTATCCATCCATACCATCCTATAACCCTGGACAGGGCAGCAGCTGATGAGTGCAAACTGGAGTCTCCACCCTTGCCAGCCCCAATATGTGGCACAATTACAGCGACAGTCATCAACCATGCAAGCCCCTTCACAAACGGCCTGATTCTTCTGGTTTTAAGATATTTTTCAATTATCAAAGCACTTAATAGAACTATATAGCCAATTCTTGTGATTTGCACTCAAATTTTAATAATTTTTCCTAGCTTGCTGCTTTCTAAGGAAAATTTACAAAGAACGAAACTATATCTTAATTTGCATTGATTATGATATTGAGAAATGTAAGTCTTGTAACAGGAAGTCAGTAAATATTTTTAAAGGCCCACTCTACTTCAAAGCATCATCACCCTCTTTTTTATGTGAAATGAGTAAAATTATTATACTTTCTTTTACTCATTTACTGATTAATTTTTTATTGTTAGCAAATATTCATGTGAATTCTTTCATTATTTGAAAGGTAATAGAATTTAGCATCTTCATCTCATACCTAGATTTTCTTTTTAAAAGTGATTTTAACTAAGTTTATCGTTTCAGGCTTTATATATAAAAACTATGTTCAATGAAGTATGGAAATATGCAAATCAGCATAATCCTTACAATAAACAGTAGATTTAAAAAAGTATTGCTAGTTTATAATATAAGATTTATGCAGCATAATTATTTAGCATTCTTTCTGTATCTGATTTTAATAGCAGTTTTATGTTAGATATAACACTAAAAGTCATCCCTAAATGGATTACTTTGAAACAATAACGAGTATTTATTATATTCTAGTTTCTGTGGGTCACAGTTTGAGGAAAGCTTAGCTGGACCACTGGGCCTTTGCAGATGTTACTGGGGACTACAGCATCCGGGAGTGCCCTGTTCTAGGGGGCCTTATCCAGCTACGAGGTAGTATCTGTAGTGTCCCCATGATATGGTGATGCACGCCCTTCTGCAGCAAGCAGTCTCACAGAATAAGGCAGAGAGCACAATGCCGTTCCCGCCTAAGCCACAGAAGTCACACACTAATGACATCACATCTCTATTGGCCACATGGCCATTTTATGCGATATAGGCCTATACACTAGGGACCCCTGGAGACTATCTACTGTGGTCCAGTCTCTGATTCCCGTGGTTCATGTTATTTTTACAGATGGAGGGTCCTTCCTGGCACCTCTGAAAGTCTCATTCACTTTATAGCGAGTACAAACTCACTATAAAGCCCTTGGAATAGAAGTCAATTCCAGGTGCAGATGTGATTTCTCAAATGTGATTCTATAAACACAGCTCTTTTGTTTTGTTTTGTTTTTTTGAGACTACCTCAACATGTAATTCAAGTTGGCCTAAAAGGCATGATGCTTCTGTTTTATCTACGTTTTTGCTGGGAATGCAGGCTGAGCCACCGTGCCTGCAAATAAGCTCTTGGAGAATGAGTCTTCACAGTCCGAAGCTACCAGACTCCTGATCATTTGCTCCCCACTCTTCATAGCACAGGCACACTCACTGGCTCACAGAAGTTCCGACATCTAGTGGGAAGCAGCTGGCTTGTCCCTGAATTGGAACTTTGAGGGCTAGAAAGAGTTGTGGCTTCTCGCCTTGCCCTCAACTCTGTTGCCTTTTCCCTCAAAGTCATTCCTCTTCTGACACAGACAATTGCTCAGTGTTTGAAGTGGTTTTCCCAGGCTGCTCTCTGCTTGGAGACATTTTGGGACTCCAGTGGCCTCTTCACTCAGGGCCACCCTGTCAACACTGGTGAAGCTTGGTCGATTTAATCCTCTCAAAAACTCCGAGTTTATGCTGAATCCTGCTGGAGTTCCATAAGACAAAAGACACAGCCGCAGCTATTTCTGACCTAAGCGCTCTTTATCTTTGTGCCCTGTGCACACTGATGGGAAGTGATGGCCCCGATCTAACGGTGAAGCCTCTGTCTGAGCGAATCATTCTCTGAGGCGTTGTCTTCAGTTGTTGCTGACATAAGGAAAGATCTTAACGGGATAATTTTAGACTTCTATTGATATTGTCTGTCCCTTAGAGTTCCTTAGATGTGACTTTTGCCTGGAAGCCAACCTAATTTTAGCATCACTTTCCAATGGGAAAGGATGAAAATTATTAAAATAACCACTGGATCATTTCTGCCTGACAGTTTTTTTTTTATTTATCTTATTTTTCTCGTCCACGTTTCCTGTATTTAATGAGACAAAACCAAGCTTCACTTTCTATACATTGTTCGGAAAATGGCTGCTAGCTGGATTTCCTGCTCAGATTTTGACTTAACCTGTCATTCTGGCAACATTCTTGCTACTAAATAACCAGGGCTTCTTTTCTACAGTTTCCAGGGACAACTTACCCTTTAAAAAAATTATATGTTTGTAAGTGTGTCTTTGAGACAGCGGGGGCATGGAGAATAGAAGAGAGTATCTGATGCCCTGGAGGTGGAGTGACGGATAGTTGAGAGCCTCCCAAGTGGGTACTGGGACCTGAACTTGGGTCTTTTGGAAAAACAACCAGCATTTTAAAGAACTGAGACATCTTTCTAGCCCCTTCTTCAGTTTTCTTAAAGCACCCACTCAGCCACGCAAAGGCCTCGGGTTTCTTCTAAGCCTGTTCAAAGGTCCCAAGCCCTTTTACTTCGCTTACTTTTTTTTTTTTTTTTTTTTTTTCTTTTTTTTTTTTTTTTTATATATATATTTTTTTATTCTTTTTTAATTAAAATTTCCAACTGCTCCCCGTTTCCCATTTCCCTCCCCTCCTCCCACACATTGCCCCCTCCCCCCTCTCCCCTCCCCTATCCCCACTCCTCTTCTCCTCCCCCCAGTCCATTCCCCCTCCCCATCACATTCTTGTCTTTATTCTAGCAGGCTTCATACTCCCGGAAAGCAAAGTACATATTAGTTGTAAGGCTGTGTGACAAATCACTCTAAATCTTAATGGCTCCATCAACTGTTTTAGAGACTTAGTATCTGGGATCTTCTGAATGTCTGGGGTACAGAAGTGTCCTGCCTGGGGAGTTTGGCTTTGAGGTTGCTTATGAGGTCACAGTTTAGCTGTGACTTAGGGCTAAAATCGTCTGAATCATGGTTGGGAACTAAATGGTATCTGAACACTATTGGAGTTTTATTGAAGGTAAAATCTATCCATACCCAGAACCTCGGAATACAACTTTACTTAGAATTGGGGTCTTAATTAGTTAAGATGAGATCATGATATGGCAAGCCCCAAATCCATAACTTGTGTCCTTACAGGAAAGCCTTATGAAGATTCAGTTACTGACAGGGTAAAGATAGCCATGTGTAGATGGAGGAGATACTGGAGCCAGTATCCACAGGCAATGGACACCAGAGATTGTCAGAAACCCAAGAAGTAGAGGGTTCAAGGGAATTTTTTCCCTTGATCCTCCAGGGAAAAGCTGGTTCTGATGCTTTGATTTCAGACTTCTCGCTTTCAGTGAACTGAGAAGATTAAATTTTCTGGTTTTAATCCAAATTTTAATAATTAGTTAAGGCTGTCCTAGCAAACTAATGTAGATATCTTCTTTCGATGGTTTTTATTTATTAATATAATGTCCCAATGCAGAATCAATCCATTAGTTCACACAAATTTAATAACTCATATAGGTCTCAATTAAGTGAACCAACAAAACAAAAACATGAAAACCAGTGAGACAGCTCCCTTATTTTAGCTGTGCATATGGCCATTTCAATGTGCATTCACTAATTATATTCATTAAGCATCCACTAGGTGTAGAACTCTGTAAAATGCTGAAGTAAAAAAGAAATAAAATCAAACTTTTATCTCTTATCAGGGTGAGTGAGGGGAATTCTCTCTGTGATTAAAGAGGAGAGGATCATGTGAGTCTCAGAGTGTGTATTGACAACCACAGAGGGACTCGAGTGTGTAACTTATCTCCAGTGACCACGGAGTAAATTGGTTCCCATGTGAAGATCATCTGTCATTTTATGGGTACTATTAGGGACCAACGCCACACACATCTTCTTAGACCTCTGTGGATATTCTATTATAAACCCAAAACGAACTCAGAGTTTCTGCTTCAGCTGGAGCTTCACCGTACCCCTGTCCCCCAGGCTGCTCCTACTTAACTTTGCCAGAATTTTGAAATTTCATCATCTTGAGCAATTTAGATTCACCCATTCACTTTTTCTTGACTTTTATTCCTTCTTTGTTTATTCATCACTAAACACAATAAATTCTTCTCCAAAAACATCCCAACAAATCTCCGTTTTCTCCTCTGCATCACTGTACTTCAAACCACCTCATCTCTGACCAGGATTACTACAAGGACCCTGTCCCTGGTCGGTCATCTCTCACTCCGGAGGCTTGTCAAAAAGTCTAGTGAGTCCTACTAGCAGAGAGTTTTTACCTTCCCTACATCCTTGTCAGCATAAACCAAACTCAGACAAATACTGCATGTTTCTCCTATACAGATTCTAGGCTTTACATTTTATACATGCCTCTCTCTCTCTCTTTCTGTGTGTGTGTGTGTGTGTGTGTGTATAGGTTGTGAAAATAGAAAGCAGACCAAGAGAGGGGAAATGAGAAATTGGGGAGAGGGGCAAGATAAAAAGGATAATAGAATAAATACATTTGAGATGAACTCAGATTGGACATGGGAGAGAGAATTGATGAGAAGGAGGGTGGTGGGCAAGGGGACTGGGGAAGAAGGACCAATAGGAACAAAGTATGAACAGACCCTAATAAACCCATTACATTGTAGGCTAAACAGTCAAACAAAACAGAAGCAAAGTGAACTTGTTTAGCAAGAGCACATGAAAGGCCTTATCTTTTGGGTAGAGGAGTTGCATTTGATCTCAATAAGGAAAAAGATTTAAGCAAAAGGCTGATAAAAGAAGCCATTTTAATACTTGATGGAATCCAGAAGCTGGTCTCAACTGTATCATTTTCAAGGGAAAAAATGTAATTCAAGGCGGTACCTAAAGGGAAACGTTTGTCTCTACAGTAATTTGTGAGGAACTTCTGCCCTCACTGGATGATATACACATCTGATTTAGAAGGTAGTTATAAAAGTAACAGCCAATAACGAAGTGGCCGATTCCAATGCTATGAAATTATTATAATAGATTCAGGCTGTTTTTGTGCTCACAATACACAAAAGGAATATGAAATCCATGTAATTCTTCTTGGCCAATAATTTTATTTTATTTTACTGGAGAAATGTGGTCACCTGTCAGGAAGCTAGACAAGCTCGCGGGTCACCGAGGATGGATCCTTTCTGCTATGATCAGCTTTAGACTCCACTTCTCTCTCCTTGTAATGCACCAATTTTAAGAAAACAAACCCTTTTTTTCTCCTAAAATGGCTATTTCACTGATTTTTAAATTTTCCTTTGATTTTATTTAATCTATTTTTGTTACAAGATTTTTTAGTTCAAAGGAATAGTATCCGAATTTTCCCTCAGGCCCTGGGTAGAAACATGATATTTAATACTCCCCTAACGATTATAAGATTACAGAAATATATTTTTCTTTGCCCATTCCCTTAAGAGTTAATCCAAACATCCTGTCAATCACCTGGACAAGAGCCTGCCCTGCAAGAAAGCTGACAGACCTCAAGATATGTTAGAAAGATGGAAGGTTAAAGGAGTGTCCTAGTGAGATTTATTCTTAAGCAACTACTCTACTTTTGAGTCAGTTACTCGACCCTCACTGTTAGGCCCGCCCACTGTCTGAACTCTAACTTTCTTTAACTTTTATTTGGATGCTAGCCAATATTCTAGAACTCTTTCCCCCGACACTGTAGGTATTGCCACTCTGCCTCTGAAGAACCTCCCTTCCCCATGGAGTTTCTCACAGGCTTCCATTGCTGACCTAACCTTCGGTCTTAACCCCACAACTCAAAATATCTTATTCTCTTTCTATTATGTGGCTGCTGCCTCCCAGCTGACCCTACAGCTTACCTCCTTGCTGTTCTGCTTCCTCTCAAGCTTCCATAAAACGCTGTATTGACTATGGATTTCCTTTTCTTAGTTTTAGTAAAAACGCTTTGGGGCTTTTCTCCCACTTAGTGTAATGCTGCCTATAGGTTTGTTGTACACAGCTTTATTGTGTTGAGCTATGTATCTTTCATTGTTAGTGTCTTCAGGGCTTTTATCATGAAGAGATGTTGGATTTTGTCAAGAGTCTACTCCACATCTATTGAGATGATTTATGCCCTTGAGCCCAATTATATAATGACTTGTATTTATGGACTTACATATTTTGAACCATCCCAGCATTTTTCAAATGAGGCCAATTTGATTATGATGAATGATCTTTTTGATGTGCTCTTGAATTCACTATGCAGATATTTTATTGAAAATTTTTATGTCTATGTTCACGAAATAGATCAGTTTATAATTCTTTTTGTGCTGTGTCACTATCTGCTGTGGTATCAAAGTAATTATTATCTACTATTTTAATATAGTATTTTATGTCTTATAAGACAAGAGAAGGAATTGAAAGGTAACAAATAGGTTGGGAGAAAATCAAAATAAAATTCTTTGAAGATTATATTGCTCTATACATTAACGATCCTGAAGACTATACTTGGGAACTTTTAGATCTGATAAAGACTTTTAGTAAAGTAGTAGGAGACAAAACTAACATATAAACACCAGTAGTTCTCTTATATACAAATAGCAAATATATAAAGAAGAATTCACAGAAACAAACCCATTTACTGTTGTCTAAAAAGAAAACCTAGACTAAAACTATCCAAGGAAAAGAAAGAAAACAGTAAAGGAGAAAGTTGAAAAAGACAGAAATGAATGCTGTGAAAATAACTTTGTTAAGTAATTCACAAATTCAGTACAAATCCACCCAAATTCCACATTCTAAAATATGAAAAAAATATTAAAGTTCATACTGAAGCATAAAAGATCAATCCTAGATCATAAAAGCAATCTTTAAAAAAAGAAAAGAAAAAAAGGGAAATCGTGAGAGAAACAGAAAAACTGATTTCAGTTTATATTACAGAATCATAATCACTAAACCAGTGTGACAATACCACAAAATATACAGCTCACTGTATTAACTGGAAGACAGAGATATAAAGTCATACAGCTATGACCACTTGATGTTTTACAAAGATTTCAAAGGAAAGCAAAGCAAAAACAAAGCCACCAGCTTTTTCAACAAATGATTCTGAGAAACAGGGTGTTCACATGTAGAAGAATGAAACTATATCCCAGCTTCACCCCATAAAACACCAGCTTCAAGTGGATCATAGATTTTAATGTAAAACCTCAAACTATGAAAAACTAAAGAAAAGGTGGAGATAATGCTTTAGCTGTGGGTATAAGTAAGAACTCTTTGAATGGGCTTCTGGTTGCTCAGGAAACAATGTAAATAATGGACCAATAGGCCTGGAGAAGCTAAATGCTTGTGCACAGTGAAGGAAGCTCTGGATATACTTCTTACAGAGGGATGACATTTAGGATAGATTTAAAAAAATAAATAGAAAAATAAATCACAGTCGAACAAACCACTCAGGAAATAAGCTAATGACAGTAATAGATGATAAAGTACAAATGCATGAAAAACTGTTCAACCACACCAGCTGTCAGAGAATGCAAATCTTCAAAACCTCACTGAGATGCCATGTTCGTGGAATCATGAAGCGGCAATCATTAAGAAATAAATAACAACAAATGCTTGACAGGATGTGGATCAAAAGAACACTTATGTACTGAAGGCAAGAATGTAAACTAGTCCAGTCACCACGAAGATCATATGGAGGTTCTCAAAACACCTCAAAATAGATCTACCCAATGACTCAGCCTCACCATTCCTGGGTATTCATCCAAAGGTCTCCAGGAACCACAGATCCTTGTACATCAATGCTACTTACGAGAGCTATGCTATGGAAACACCCTAGGTGTCCAACAACAGAGAAATGGATAAAGGAAATATCATCATGCATACACATAATGGGTTTTTTAGCCATAAAAAATGAAGTTATGTCATTTGTAAGATAATGGATGCAACTGAAGATAATTTTATTAAGTAGATGAAACCAGTCTCAGAAAGAAAAATATTGTATTTTTCTTCCATTTTTGGTTCCTAGATTTTATATAAATACATACAGTCAAGCATCTCCTAATGACACAACAGAGGATAAAAACGGGAAGGGTAGGGAGGCATGGGAGGAATATCAGCTTACATAGACACTCGTATGAAATGACATATAGAACAGTACATGTATAAGCGATATTCACAGTACATATATATATATATATATATATATGAAAACTCCTTCCTGAATCTTCTCTAAGTAAGTTTATTTTTAAAGTTTTTCTCAAGAGACTAAGGGATCTTGTGTTCACAGGAAACAAAGATTCTGGGGGAAAGGAAATGTCCAAAGTGAATAAAATATGGTTCATTAAGGGATGGAAAGTGTTGACTAGTTATAATATGGAACGGAAAAAAAAAAAACTAAATAAAGGTGTAAGAAAAATGCAAGTAACATTTGCAATGGAACATGTAACAGTTTGGGAATGAGGCCAGTTGTCTGAAGAACAGGGTAAGATTCTTTAGGAAACAACCTACCCAGGCTGGGGCTGGACAGCAATAGAGACCCACACTCAAGATACTGGTCAGCACACACAGGCTCCTAGAGCTCCTTTTTCAGTTGAGGGAAATCTCTGTCACTTAAAACAATCTAGTTATTAGGAGGGATTCTAGGAAAACAGTTTTTGTTTTGCTCATTACTTTTCAAGACTATGATTTGGTATGTGTGACATAGACTTGACCTTCCACCTATCACATTCTTTCCCTTGGAGGAAATTTACTAAATTACTTTAGAAAAATGATTGGAGAGTATATATCCATCTTTTTATTTTTTATTCTAACTGGTTTCACTTGAAATATTGTATTATGTTTGGTCAAGTTTGTTCTTGATGGGATACTCACAGATATGCCCAGCATAAGTCAGCAGAGAGTACATATGAAGCACCTATTTCTTTTTGGTCTTATTATTTAAATTATTTACATATGTATATTATTTACATATGTGCATTCATATGAATGATCAAATATAACAAAGAAAGAAACAACAAAAAAACTAACAAATTATGAGGATGAATGTTTTCTGGACAATTTCTGGTTATTTGACCCTTCTTTGCAAGTTCTATCTCAGTCTCTGCTTAGAAACATCTTTCTAAAAGGTCACTGGAGGAAGGATGCTGTTTATTAGACGGTGACGGGAACAGGCAATCCGCTGAGTAGACTGTCAGCTCTGGTAAAACTCCACAGAAACCTACTGGGGAGAAGTGGCCATGTAAAGAGATGCTTACAAGATCTGCTTGCATTCTGCCCAACGCTGCTTGGTCCTGTGCTAGATTCTCCATCAAGGCACCTTAGATTCAAAGGGTTATTCAGTTTGCAATCTGAAGGGGGAACAAAGCAAATTATATTTCCTAACTGACCAAGTGTTTACCATTTTTCTCAGTTTCTTCATGACCTTATGTTTTTTTTAATTCACACCAGAGTGTTGCACATAGGCAACTAAGGCCCCAAGTCTGACAACTGCTGACCCTAGTGTGTGAATGCTGCTGACACTCTGAGCTTTATGCAGATGTAACAGTGAAATATTCTGTGGACTGGTGCTCATCACTACGTTCAGAGAGTCTCCAGAGAGACCAGCTTCTTCCCTTTCTTCAATTTATGTTTGCCATGTATTTGCTCTCTCTAACTTCAGCTGAGCTGTATTTTTGTTGAACACAAGAAAGATAACAGTATCTTTCTCTACTACTTCAGTCAAAGAAATAAAATTACTAACACTAAACTATACTTTTGTTAAGTAATTTAATTTATTAATGAAGACAAGAATGTAAACTATAGTTCATTTTATGGAAGCCACTGAGGGGTGGTGTTGGTGCTTTTGTTCATTAACTGTTGCCAAGGGAACAAAAGGAAAATTCACCTGAAGAATATTAAATCCTAATTTTTTCTAGTTAAGAATCCAGAGTATTGCTTAGTTTTATGGGAAATATATTTTAAAGAATATTGAATGCACAATTATAAAATTAAAGACAATCCAAATTGTTTGGATGGTATGTTTCAATTAAGGAATCCGGGTTAAGAGAACACTACTTCCATTGTTGTGACTTGATTCTTGAAAGTTTCATTTGTTATTATTTAATATTAGCAGTGTATGTGTGTGTGTATGACATACATGGAGGTCTGAGCTGGTGTGTGGAGCTGTCTACCTCTTTCCACCTTTGTCTGTAGTCCAGGCTTTGAACTCAGGTTGTCAGGTTTGTGTGGCAAGAGCATTTACCCACTAGGCCGTCTCTCCACCACGTGTCTCAAAATTTTGTGTTACAACAATTTACAGAATTTTCTACTTTTGTATTCTGCCAGAAAGAAAAATCAGATCAAATTTGACAGGACTTAAAAAAACTTAAAAAGAAAAGCCAAGTTCAATCCTAACAATATTTAGTAATTTCTGCCTTTTTTTAAAATCTTGTTTTTTGACAAATTCTTGGATTCTCTGTTTCCCCATGGCACTGTGGTTGTGATTTCCATTCGTGGGAAAGAGCAGCCCTTCTGTTAGTTGCTATAAATTCCCCATTCATCTTGTTTCAGCAGAAACAACTTCATCCTAATTTTTTAAAACCATGAATATCTTAAGAGAAGCCAATGAGAAGAAAGGCTAAACAGTGATTGCATTTTTATGCAAATTGCAAAGACAGAGT
This sequence comes from Chionomys nivalis, assembly GCF_950005125.1. Classification (NCBI taxonomy): domain Eukaryota; kingdom Metazoa; phylum Chordata; class Mammalia; order Rodentia; family Cricetidae; genus Chionomys; species Chionomys nivalis. The sequence continues at coordinate 28,199,518 of NC_080093.1, read as the reverse complement.
CAAGTGGAATGGAGGAGGATGGGAAGGGCTCCCAAGACTGCGGCTACTGCCAATGCTGTTGCTGTTCAAATGTTCTTTGGGATGATGTCTACCTTGTCACCCTTCCACACAGAGCTTCGCTTCTGTTGCTTCAAGCCACCAATGGAAAACATTTTCATTTTCTACTGTGTAGTATAATAGGTAGCAGATTGTTAGTCCTTTTGTAGTTAACAATCTCGGGCTTTTGAGTTACTATAAATCTAGGTTAACATTGCTTCTCGTGTGCACTGTACTATACTGAATAAATTTAGATCTGCATACATGACATTTGGAGATAGTATAGAAGTAGGGTGTACTGAGATCATCAGTCTGAGTGGGTTATGTATCACCAGCACTTTCCTGAACCAGTTCAATTCCTAACTACACTCGAATATTATTACTGCACCTGCAGGTAAAGTGCAGCTCATCCCCACCCCCATCCCCATCCTTTGCAGTAGGTGGAGATTGTAACCGGAAGCCATTTGTCAAAATGCAAAGAACTGACCATGAAGGCCCAGCCCCAGTGAATACATCCACAATACAACTCCTATACCCTATACCTACTGCTCAGGGTATGCTGGGGGGGGAGGGCAGAAAAACTGTAAGACCCAGAGGACGGGGAAGCTTATTCTAAGGTTGTGCCTTCTATCTAAGACAGGGAAACTATACTCACAAATTCTCAACAACGTGGTTACCTAAAAAAGACCCGAATAATGCTAATATCATTTGATATCCCAACATGAATGGAAATCTCCCAGGGCTCCACACCCAGATGAGAAACTAAGGCAATCAGCAACTGTGTAAAGAGGGAGAACTAGTCTTCCCCGGGGAAAAGCCTCCTCACTGGTTATTTCGTATTAAGTGGTCAGCCCTTGAAATCCATATGCAGCAACACTGGACAGATTTAAGAGATGTATTCATATATGCATTCTTTTATATGCATATGTAACAACAGCGGCTAAAGAGGATGGGACTGTGGGTTTAGAAGAGAATGGGAGAGGAGAAAGGGCGGAGTGCAGGAGAGGGAGGGGAAATGATGTCATTGCATTTTAATTAAAATTTAGAAATACACAAACCCTCACTGATTGTTGTACTTAGTTCTTGAACAATGGGACTTAATTGATGTAAACTAGATAAGAACTCATTTGATACACACACAAGTATACATGCCACACACACACACACACACACAAAATGCATGCGCGCCACACACACACACACACACACACATACACACATATATGCACACCTTTTTTATTAGAAGTCAGCAATTTGTGCATAAGCCAGCATGCCTCCGTTGAGCTACTATTTTGGGAGGGGGCTAAAACTTCTTTTCTAAAATTATTTTTTTAAAAAGAAAACAAACTATCTTTTTCATTTTACATACCAATCCCAGTTCCCACTCTCTCCCCTTTCCCCAATCCTCACCCCCCTCATCCACTCCTCAGAGAAGGGAGGCACATTGCCTTGAGGAAGGACCAAGGCCCTCCCTATTTTATCTAGGCTGAGCAAGGTAACCATCCAAAGAGAATGGGTTCCAAAATGTCAGCGCAAGCAGTAGGGATAAATAAATCTTGGTGCCACTGCTAATGGCCCCGAAGTCTACCCCAGTCACACAACTGTCACCCACATTCAAAGGGTCCAGTTTGGTCCTGTGCTGGTTCGTTCCTTCTCCAGCTAGAGTTGGTGAGCTCCCGTTAGCTCAGGTAAACTGTTTCAGTTTATTCTATCTGTACGTTTATTATTTTATATTTTTTGTGAGGTTTTCTCAGTAGATCTTTTGAGAAGCTGCGAGCCTCTCCCAGGATATGCATGCCTTCCTGACCAAGTAAAAATAAATACAGTCACAGGAAGCAGGATCAACTCACTCTTCAGTTGGCTTATGACCCAGAGGTGGAAGGAGGCTGATCAGAGGAGCCTGGGGTGCTATTTTAGAGGAAAGGGAAATCACCCTTCCATGACCTGTGGTTTGAGAATCAGAGCTCTGCATGGTTCCCACACCACAGCTGGTTTGCTCCATCACCAACGCGGAGCACAGGAAGTGGAATGGCACACAGGCTGCAGTTAATAGAGTGTTCTCTTGACAAGAGAAACGTGATCTCCGGGCTCTTACATCCTCTCCGAAGTGGCATCTGAGCTCATACATTGAAAGGAATTGTGTGCCGCATAAAACGAACGTGTGAATAGCCTGAAAGGTTTTCAGAGACATGTAAGTAAGCATATATAGGTTCTGTGTAGACAGACTTTTGGGAAAATTTAGGAAGATTTCAGTCTATTTAATTCTTAAAAAGGATTAAGTATGATCTGAAAAAAAATAACTTATAACCACGTAAAGACTAGGTGTTTACTTTCTACTGAGGGCCACAGAAGATATAGCACCCAAGATCAGTTAAATTCAGACACTTGGGAATAAAACCATCTATTCGTGGTCCTCTGCTGAACTGGCTCTGGTAACCAATATCCAGTTCCAGGTGAATCTAATTTTGAAAGGTTCTGATGAGAAAGAGGTGACTTGAGTTTCAGTAGACATTTTTTTTAAACATGGAAATCGCATACAATTCTAGGTATTAATGCTGTCTGCGCAATTAGCTTCTAAGAGCTTGCAAAATCTATGTGAAATCATGTCTCTTGGATTCTGGTAGCTATGTGTGGATTTTCAAAATTTTAATTCTTCTGAGAACTCCATACATGATTACAGCATCTTTGTGGCTCTTGTCCCTCCCTCTCCTGTTCCAACTCCTCCTGGTGGCCCCTAGTTCTTCCCCAATTCATGACTCATCTGATTTTTGATAATATAAGTATACATTCATACATGTATACTCGACCTACCAAGTCCATTTGCAGAAGTGCCCAGGACTGATCTGTTGGGATTTGACAGTCTATCAGTGAGTTCATCCCTAAGAAAAATGTGTTCTTTCCCTCCCAGCCGTCAACGGCCTGCAGCTCTTCAATTAGGGCTGAGACCCTCTCCCATCCATAATGGCATGTTAGCAGGCATTGTCACTATGCTGATTTTATTCAGGCATCCACACTGTTGAGATTTCATGGGTGCAGTTTCCTGGTCTGTCTAGAGGACACTAGCAGCAGGAAGTGTAGCTCTTACCCCGCTTCACGAAAGGTTCCTTTTGCAACAGATGAAGACAATTACAGAGAAACTCACTGGTCAAAATACAGAGAATAAGTGACTGGGAAGTGTCCAGTCATGGTTAATATGTTTGCAATAAAACCCTCCACCAAACACTCAGAGAATTTTGTGGAAGAATTGGTGGGAAAGATAGCATGATTTTTTTTAAACTCTGGATTCAGGAGCCTGCTGAATAAAACTGAGACTTGATGACATCTGCCCAGGAAAAACATAACCGAATGAAATGGAAACTCAAGTTTCACTTTCTACCCCTGGCAACCCTGCTGTAGAGAGAAGTAGGCGAACCAGCCCATCCCAGAACGATCAGCACAGCGCTCTAGACTCCGAATCTTTTGTATCGTTTGAAGCTGCCTAGAGAACTTCCAAAGTTCCTTGGCTTTTACTGCCTACAGTCATACTGAACAAGAGAAGAACCTAGGCGTGGATTATGGGACAGGGCTTGACTGTTTCCTATGCTGCTTTCCCGGGTGCCTACATTTCTGCTGACTTTCCAAAAACTGCCACTAGAGGGAACAAAAGCACAAGGTTTGGTTCAATGTTGAGCCTAATGTAATTGTATTCATCCTGAAGACGTCCAATATTACATTCACACCTTTAGATATGTAACTATTCAGTGCCGACCCTGCCTCCATGTGTTTTTGCTGATGATATTATGAATAAAATCCAACCCCAAAGTTGTCTTTCTTCTTGCACCTGCAATGGAAATGAATTCATTTTCCTTTTGTCGTGTATCTTTTGTGCGTTAAGGTTATCTGCTGAAATACATAATTTCAAAATTGAATAAGGCAATTATACTCATCTAAAAAAGCATGAAAGCATGGCTACTACCAATAGGTTATCCAAGCATTTTCCTGTGGTGACGAGAGAAAATTCTAAACTGATTGAGAAAAAATGCACAGAAAACAACTGCTTCACATTCTTACTACTCTAACTGTCTAAATGCCTGTATCCCTCACTCAGCATAGGATGCTGCTGTAACTGTCTAAATGCCTGTATCCCTCACTTAGCATAGGATGCTACAATAGCCTCTAAATGCCTGTATCCCTCACTCAGCATAGGATGCTACTGTAACTGTCTAAATGCCTGTATAGGAGAGTCAACTGCACATAAGCTTTGTATTTAGAATGGTATTTAGAATATCTTGAGTAGCCCCTTTAATGTTGCTTTTTAAAAAAATAAAATTTTATATCAATCTAACATAAAATCATACACAATAATACAAATATTAAAAGGAATATATAACTCTCATAGTAGAAATTGTTGCCTCAGCAAAACACCTCCTGATTTGTCACCTAACTCACACTGCCTTCCAATTTATATTTAACTTTCTAAAACATGGTGAGTTAAACTGAGTGCCTAAAGGCATTTGCACTGAATTAGAACTCTGGGGACATTGAAGAACTATGCAATCTATCTTCCCTACTAAACTTTATGCTTTAGACTCAAACTTTATACTTAAGTTTCATAGGAATTATAAACAATTCCTAAATATCCTCTATGTGCAATTTTAGCTGTCATTTATATAGAAATAAAGACAGTTTCTAATATTAAATATGAGTGTATTTGCTGTACATCACTGTAAAAAGTGATTTACACAATATATTTATTTAATGGTTGTCTAAATTCTGAAGGAGGTGTGCACGCATGAGCATGTTCTCCATCTTGTAGGTAAAGAAACTGCAGACTGGTAATAATTAGTGATGTCAATTTAGAATCCATCCCCTTGACTCATGCTGAGCACTATTGATGCAAATTCACATCACTGTGGGTTTTGTTACTAAAAAGAACAATAAGAGACATATATCTAAGGACCGTCTTTAATTCATTACTCTCGTTCTTCTTCTCTCAGGCAGAACTCTCATCTCCTCTCTGCTGCTGTGCTTTGGGGTGCTAGGGTATGGGGTATTTATGCATCCATTCCCCTATATACAGTGGGAGCTCCAGGAGCTGGAAAGGGGTATGTAATTCATTTTAATGTCTCAGTTGCTAGCAGAATGCCTGGTATTTTGGAGTAGATCCATGAGTGAGGATTGTGAATTGCCAAACTGAAAAATAGCAATTTTATTCCATATTTTGGATGTTCATCAGAATTTGAAATATATAAACTTGACTTTCTAGAAAGGTATTTTTGTGCAAGTGTTGAGCATTTGTTTTGCATTTAAGATTCCAAGAGAGTGTTATTTATAAATATTTGGAACTGAGCTTGGCTTTAATTCTATCATCTACTAATCGTGAATGGTGTAGATACTTTTGAAATGACATTGTTACCTTGCTGTGCTTACTGTAGCACGTTTGTTCAGTCAGGGTGCTGAGGTTCAGACTATTTAAATACACTGAGTCATTTCACACTTACCTACAGGTCCACTGCATGAACCCTAAAACAACTCAAATTGCCTATGCTCTTTACATGGCCTGCACTTCCTCCTGTCTCTAGGGATGAAGTCTGTGTCTTTGTTTCATTCCTGTGTTGAGAGTTTCACTGTGGAAATAAGATGGCAGTGCGAATTTACAGCTGGATCGTTGGATCCCTAGGCACCTTCTCATTCCAACTGACCCTGTGTTCAATGGGACAAAATATTTCTCTCCAATGAGCTACAAAGCAGTTCAGAGGTTTGCCTCTGAACTCGGTGCATATATGGGCTTATCACTGCATTGAAGTTATGACAGAAGATCCTTCTGCATGTTGACCATAAAGGTTTTCTCTACCTTGAGCATCTCTAAAATACAGTGATGTTTTCCACTGACTCTATATGTCAAGACATTAGTGCTATAATAAGATATGGATGGCATTTTCAGCAAACATTATTGAGAAAAATAATTGCTAATTTTGATGTATTTGAAAAGCATGCATCTATTATCAATTCATTTTGCATTGTCCTTAAATGCCAGTTAGGCTTCTGGGGTGCTAAATGTAAATTTCATTTCTTTTCATGTTGTAAAGTACCTGATTACACTGAAAATAATTAATAGCAAGCGATTTGAAAATGTATTAGCTTTAAGTTCACATGTCTATTCCTCTCCCTGAATAGTGATAAAAGTCTGTGGTGGTAGTGGTGGCAGTGGTGTGGTGGTGGTGATGTGGTCATGTGGTGGTATGATACTTTGATGATAGTTATGGTGGTGATGTGGTCGTGTGGTGGTGTGATGGTAGTGTGGCTGTGTGGTGGAGGTGGCATGGTGGTGATGTGCTGATATGATGGTGTTGTTCATGCGGTGGTTGTGGGGTGGTGGTAGTGTGGTGGTGTGGTGTGGTGGATAAAAGATCAAATAAGTCCCCTGATACAAGAATTAATTCAGGTGAAATTCAAAAGCAACTCAGAGCTTTAGAAATATAAGATTTATAAAGGACATTTCTAATCTTTAAAAAGGTATTTGGGTCACAAATACATTGTCCAGAGGTGTAAAGCTGCCCAGAGCTCAGTTGGTGGCAGACCTGGTCCATGCATCTGTATCGTCCATTATTAGACCGTTAGTCATTATTTCTAACCTTCTCCACTAGTCAGCTATTGGAATGTTTCCTTTTTATTTGAATGGCAGCTATGTTTATATCCTTTGGTGCTTTTAAACTACTTAGTTTCAAAGGTTTAATTAATGTTGCATTTATAGTGAAGAAAATTTAGTGGAAGACTGGCAATGTCTGAATAAGCCCATCCTCTGAGAGCTTTGCGGCTGACCTAGCATCACTTGTTACCAGACCTTTGATAGCAGCGATTTCTAAATGAAAGTATACATTTTAAATAGGTAACTGAGGGCTGAGCTTACAGGTGCATCCTATAATTAGACAGCTGGTGATCAAAGAAACTCCTGGAAGTGGAAAGGAGACAGGACCCTGGAGAAGACCCATCTTTAGTGTATGCAGGCTGAACTCATTCATGAACAGAAATGTGTTTGCTTGCATCAGTAACAAATAATCCGACCCCTTAAACATGTATCTGCACATTCCCTAAACTCATGAAGTGTGCTCTGTACGCTAAAAGTTCTGTTGTATCAGAGACTTTCCAGGGGGTTGTGGTTGGATTGCATCCCAATGGAGACCATGGTCTAAAAAGATGTGAGCCAGGACAAAGCACTGCACAGCACTCCCAAGACAGCTCACATGAGCGTTGGAAGAGAAGGCCAGCCAAAATGATTTGGGTGACATTTGTTCCATTCTCCTAAAAATGAGGTATAGAAGGAGAAAACAAAACAAACCAAAAGCCAAGTAGAATTTCATCTCTTCGTATAATAGCTTTCATGAGTTCTACACATGTTAATTGGATAAGAGATGGCAACAGTTAGACATGTGTTTTCTCTATGAATAATGTTTAATCAAGAAGACTGAGACAACACTTGAGGGAAAGAGATGCATTCTTATTGATGGTATTTTGATGCATTCTTTTAAGAGAAAACTTAAACAATCATGTGTAAACTTCTTGAAAACACTCATAAATCCTTTTTATTCCTCTATGCTTTACACAGGCCTAAGTCACGAGCCACTTCATACATTCTTTTGGTCTACATGGACAGAAACATGAGTTATCCAGCTATCGTGGTGGCCATCTGTAACCATGAAAGGCTGGGGTACTTGAGAGGCTGAAGCATGAAGGTCATGAGCTCAAGGTTAGCTTTGGCTACAAAAGGCAAGCCTGGAATACATGGCAAAAACATGTCCTCACTTCTATGCCTATCCCCAAGAATGTCAGAACTCATTTGTTGAATTTCAGTAAATATATAATTAATCCTGATACAGTTGGATGATGGCTCTGAAGTTTTATCTTTCTTTGTTTTGGTCAATCAGTATTGGTTGAAGTTTACTATTTGCAAAGAATATTCAAAGAGATAGGAATAAATTATACCTTTCTCCCCCAGTTCACTTTCTAGCAAGAAAAACAAGTATATCCCTAAATTAATAATTCACCTTGGGAACCATTATAAAGGAAATGAGGAGGCTTCTGTGATTGAGTCAGTTTAAACCTGTGGGGAATGAATTTAAAATGAATTGCTAGCATAGGTTTCTTGGTTGCACATACTGAAGTTGAGAATACAGTTATCTGAAGAGTTGTGGTGACAGCTGGCATGGTGTTAAATGTTATAGAATGTATGAGAAGTTGGGGGAAGATCAGGGTACCAAAGAGTAGAAAGCACAAAGCTAACACAAGGAGGAGGGGCAGGTATATGCTACAAACTTACGAGGAAGAGGCATTTGATAACATTCTAACTTCAAGCTGTAACCATTTTAACTAGAGAAGCAACAATGAAGATGACAGCTAGGATGAAATGCAGCAGCTGCAGCTAAACAACCACTTGTTCCTACAATAGGGCTTGTAGCTAGTGCTTAACATCAAAGCACAAAGCGTGCGTTTCCTATTTACAGACAAGGAACTGAGTCTGAGAGGTTTTGGTTATCTTGCCTAAGAACAGTCATTCTGTATGGCAGTAATCATGCTTGGTATGTGTGACATCATCATGTTTAGTATGTATGGCATCATCACATATCTGATTTGGAGAAAAGGGATGGTTGAAGAATATAGAAGAATAGGGTAGGTTGTCATATGCGGTTGCATAGGCATATACCTGGTGATGGGCTTCAGATGACGGGGAAGGAAAGAGGAAAGGTGGTTCTGCCATCAATGAACCAGAAGGTTAGGAGAGAAGTAGGTTTGAGAAAAATCTAGATTTCAATTTTAAATAAACTTGAGCTGGATAAGACTATAAATTCTAAAAATGATCAGTCAAGAGCAAGATCTTGTCTGTGAAAAAGATTCCCAAACCCCTTATTATTCTCATCCTTCTCCCCACTTGCTGAGGGAGTCCTGGGAAAAACAGCTTTATTATCTTTCATATTAACTGAATATGGTCTCCAATATTCGGGAGGAAAGATGAGTAAACTCCAGGCTGAGCCTGTCTTGTGGGGTCGATAAGCTAAGAACAGCTATTACAACTTTAGATGCCAAAGCAGGTGAGGCAATGCTTTGTGGCACCTGAAAAATATATAAAATCCAAGTTTGGGGCCCCATAAATAAAGTTTTATTAAACACAGCTTCTCTCAATTGTTCAAGCACTGTCTGTAGCTGCCACTGTGCTGCAACAGAATTTGCTGGGCTTGCAGGAGCCCTGTAGCTGGGTTGCTGCCCAATATAGAGTGCTTGCCTAGGATACATGAGGCACACAGTTCCATCTTAGTGCCTAAAAACACATACACAAAATAATCTGATGAACTCCCATTCCTGTACTACCCCACTTAGAACTGCCAGTAAAACTCGTGTGTATGTGTGTGTGTCGTCTGTGTGTGTGCAATGCACATATGGGTGCACGTGTGTGTACTCAGGGCTGTGTACCTGTGAACACATGAGCATAGGGGTCAGAGATCAGCCTTGTGCATAGCTCTTTAGGCAGCCTTCACCCTGTCTGCTCTTACAAAGGACCCAGGTTCCATTCCAGCACCGATATGGCAGCTCATAAGGGATCCAATATCCTCTTTTTGCCTCCATAGCCACTGCACACACGGTGTGTACATACATGTAATCAAAACACCCATGAGCATAAAAAAATTGGCTAAAACAATAGGTTCTGGAGGTAGAGCTAGGGTCCTTGTGCTGGCTGGCCTTTATAAACTGAGCTACCCACCCGATCAAACTTTTTTTTTTAATTGGGACTTAAAATTAGAAAAGAAAAAGTTTTGTCTCTTGCTCAAGCACATTTTCTCAACTACTAAAAATTTGTAAAGAAAAATAAACCAAAACAAACAAAAAAGAGATAAACTATTTGAAGACCTTGGCACAATAACAGACTCAGACATTGCTGCTTTAGAAAGACACATGGATTCACCAGGAGTCTAGCAATTTAGCTGTGGCCAGATTCATCAGGAGGAAAGCACATACAAACATCTGTAATATAAAATTCAGAATATATGGACTCTGAAATCATAATACCAATGAAGCCATTACAAGAATAAGCCATCTCTCTTTCTCTCTATCTATCTCTCTATCTATCTCTCTATCTATCTATCTATCTATCTATCTATCTATCTATCTATCTATCTATAAAATTTTTTAACCAAATAGGAACAAGATAGAGAAGTGCCTGTAGGGCAAAAGTAATTTGCTACTGCACTTGTCTTTGCCTTAAGGATCATCTTCCTGCAATTTCATACAAGGTCCCTTGACGCTCCCTGCAGAACACTAATGTGCCTAAGTGGCTCAATATTAGCTCTGAGTGGTTGTAAATTTGCTTCAGTTGGTTAGAGGTGGATTTGATAATGCTGACTTAAAGATGAACTTGACTGCCTAAATGTGTGAGGACATTTTTAAAATTAGGGAACAGGGTTACCTTTAAGGAGAGTTGAGAAGAAGGGAAAAAGAGAAACTAATATGATATATTAAGTAGAAGGGGTAAATATTTGGAAAGAAGAAAGGGGCCAACAAGAGGGGGACAAATGGGACTAGCAGTGGAGGAGAAATATGAATAAGAACAAAGTATAATGGCATCTAAGAAAGCCATTATTTTTTAAGTACACACACACACACAGAGAGAGAGAGAGAGAGAGAGAGAGAGAGAGAGAGAGAGAATGATGTCTTTCTTATTCTGAGTATCTTACAGTTGAAATATGAGTACAAGCAAGGGATACTTTTCCCACTGAAATCCAGCTACTCAAGTGTATTTCCAATTTAAATCCAAGTCTATAAGAAATAGCCTTGTAACGAGCTATTCTAGAGACTCTGTTGTTGACTTACAATGCAGCAATAAATCCCACAGTCACTAATTAGGCCACCTGATCCCTCTGAGCTCAGATTTCTTCTCTGATATAAAAATAATAGTAATAAAAACAACAACAACACACCCTAGCTCGAAGGATTAAGTAACAGAAATAAATAATTTAAATTAAAAAAAAAGAGATAGAAGAGTTGATTAGCTCAGAGCCTGACACAAATCAAGTTTTAGTTCAATTAACTGTGAGCCTTTGGCATGGTAGGCAAGTGCTCTCTACCAGTGAGCTTTATCAATAACCCCTTTTCCACTTTTTATTTTGAGATAAGACTCAAACAGTTGTGTAAGCATGCCCTGAACATATTCTATAGACGAGGCAGGTCTTGAACGTGGTATTTATAGAGCTGCTGAGATTCAGGCCTGTGCTGCCAGGCCCAGTTCCAATTAACTACCATGGAAAAAAAAATCTACCCATGAATCCAAAGTACTTCTCATGATCTTTGGATTTTACACAGATTCTTGGGAAGTCTAAGGAAAGAATTTGGTAACTTTCCAACTCCTCATCTTCTAAATGATCAAGATCACCATGCCAATGAAATGAACTTATCCCACAAGGACAACTGGACAATGGCCAGGGTGTGAATGAGGCACAAGAGGAGAATTTGTCTCAGTACAGATACTTCCTTGTGCCCCAAGGGTCTGTATCCTCTAAAAGAGCCCAAGGAATGCTCCTTGTGGGTGTCAGGTAAAGTTTATTTGGAGAGAGGTATGACTTCTCTGGGGACATGGATGGAAGGATCACAACTCTGCACCGTGTATGATGAGGCTAGCTCTTCCTGTTCAGATCGCTGTAGATCACAAGAAAAGAAGAAACTCAAACAATCACTGGACATTAACTAAAACAGATGCAGAAGAACCGTAGTTTTGCCTGTCTAAGGGGTCTTTGGAATTGTCTACTTCAGACCGTCAAGTACAGATGGCCTATTTATAGGGTGTAGCAGGTATAGCCTTGGAGAGACAGATAAACTGAACTTTTTTTTTTTTAAATATTTATTTATTTATTTATTTATTTATTTATTTATTTATTTATTATGTATACAATATTCTGTCTGTGTGTATGTCTGCAGGCCAGAAGAGGGCACCAGACCTCATTACAGATGGTTGTGAGCCACCATGTGGTTGCTGGGAATTGAACTCAGAACCTTTGGAAGAGCAGGCAATGCTCTTAACCACTGAGCCATCTCTCCAGCCCTAAACTGAACTTTTTGAGATAATAGTTGTGCTGACTAGTTTTATATCTACTTGACATACATCAGAGTTGTTTTGCAGAAGGGATCCTCGATTGAGAAAAATCCTCCCTCCCATTCTGTTGGTCTGTGGGCAAGCCTGAGATTTTCTTGATTGATGATTTATGTGGGAGGACCAAGATCACTGTGGGTGGTGCCAACCCTGGGCTGATGGTCCTGGGTGCTGTAAGAAAGCAGGTTGAGCAAGCCATGAGGAGTAAGCCAGTAAGCAGCATCCTTCCACAGCCTCCAGGTTCTCGTCCTGACTTCCTTTAATGATAAACAGACCACAGACTAAAAGATGAAATAAAACTCTTCCCCTCCAACTTTGCTTTTGGTCGTGGCATTTTATCACAGCAATAGAAACCCTAAGACAAGACAATTTCTAGTGCTTTTTTTCTCTAAGAGGACAAAGAGAATTTTCATTCTACACTTACTCAGGAAATGATAGATGTAGTAAGTAGCCCATAAAACCCCAAATGTCAGGCTGTGGGGTGGGAACATATTCTTGAAAACTTTATGGAACAAGATTGCTGCTTTGTATTGAGCCAAAGAAGGAAATATTGGAAGCAGGACTGGGACAGAGTTAAGAAAAAAAAATTATGTATGGCTAGAAACCAACCCTATCCCCATCAAGAATCACTTTAGATTTGCTCAGAACAGCACTGCCTATAGTATGAAAGGAAAAGGAGCCATGATCTCCTGGAATAATTAACCAGCTAACACATCTTTTCTAGGTTACCCACTACAAAAATAGTTACCTTATTTGGAAAAGAATATCGACTTATTTATTTATTTACTTATTTGTTGTTGTTATCACAATGCTGTGCATCAAATTCAGGACTCTCTGTGTCCTACGCAGGTATTCTATCCATCTAAACTAAACCTTTAGCAGTTGTGAATTAAGTTACAAGCTTAGTGATGAGGATGTTCGCGTGAATTGGCTGAGAGAATCCTAAGTGTTGTCTTGAGTGTCCTTAAAAAAGTGAAATAAAGGGAGTTATGTGCACACGTGCACCAAAAGATGCAAGTGGAGGCAGAGGTAAAGACTGGACTAAAGCTGCCACAAACCAAGGAAATCCTGAAGCCACCAGAATCCAGAGGAGGAAAGCAGTGGATTCTTCTCTAGATGCAGGACTGTGTGGTCTGGTTGGGAATGCGACTAAACGGTATTCATTTTCTCTGGACTTTCAACTGGGAGGGAACAGATTTCTCTTAAAGCAGTCTGCCTCTTGTGTCTTGTTATGTAAACCATGGGATGTGAGTACAATAGCAAAAGCACTTCTATTATCATTTAAATTATTATATATTTTCTTGGTTGTGTCCACTCACTGTCTCCACTTCCCTAAACTTGTTATCAGACATTACAAAATTATTTTTCCTTTCTGTTCAGTCAGAATACATTGTGTATCATTGTAAACACAATTTCTTTGACTCACTTTTGGGATGTTCAGTCGTGAAATTATGCATATATCAATCATCAATGATGTTCTCAAACAAATAACTTCTTTCCACGGTACAAATATTTATCAAGTTGCACAGCAATTAAAGCAAGTAGTTATACCCTGAAGAGAAGCAATTTTCAAATTTATTATATCAAAATTATGTACTACAGATGTTCAAGTTTTAATGTGGATCTATCTGGAAAATGACAAAGTAACGGAGACACGAGAGACATTTGATGAAAAAGATTTGATGCTAAACAGTTTCAATATTTAAAACATTGTGTTTGTGTTCTCTCAAAGTTATGTGAATAGAATCAAACTCAATGATGATCTGGTGTGAGTGATGAAACTGTGTGACTTATGACCTCCCAGGGGGGTAGACATAAAATCCGAGTCTCTTGTTTGTGCAGCAGGTTGTAAATCACCTGCCTCAGTGCTGTCAGAAGACCCTTAGGTATCCCAGAAACCAGTAACCTTCACCCAACATTCCAACGTCTCTCTTAGTAATGAGAAGCTTTGCCCATGATTCTGCAGTCCGTGCACACATGTAGTGATATGCAAAAGCCATACTTCTCGAGTTTCTAGCAACTGAATCCATGCCTCTAGGACCTCCTTGACTGTACAATGACAGAGCCCACATTGGAGATCTCTCTTTGACATCTAAAGCCCTGTGAGTTGAATCTACTGACTCAGTGTGACTACCTGATATTGGAGGTCTTAAGGGTTTTCAAATGGACGAGCCACGTATTGCTGGTGTTTAGCAAGGAAAACAACTGGAATTAAGGTTCAGCATGGTGATGTGGTCATTTCAAGTTAAGGTGGCGGCTTGTACAGGGATGGTTTGCTCTTACCTGCTGAAACTGTATTATCTATCTATCACCATCGGAGGACACAATGACATGCGTCCATGTTGCTTTTCTGTTAATTTTATTGTGATTATATCAGGACATGCTTTGAAACATGAGTGACATAGCCATTAGGTAGAGTCTTGTCCTTAGTTGGCAAATCTACATATTTTTATCCGGGTTATAGTTGAAGTTCAATATGAACTTATCACTCACGCTAGGGCAAGGGAAGGGCTCCAGTGCTTTGATATCCCCTAGAGTTTAACTCATGAGCAGAGGCTCAGTTTAAAAGCTTGAGGGCTGCTTAATCCCAAATACTCAACTTTACTAAGAACTATGCAAAATGTCTCCACGTCCAGATAAGCCTCGAAGTTGTCTGTAAAATGTCAAGGAATTTTGACAGCGATCTGTCACTTCATAGTTTGGGATTCTCAGTAAAAAAAATTAGAGGGAATGTATCACACTTAAAGAAACTGCTCATTTTAAAGCTGCGGGAGGGGAATGGCTAACAGGTTCAGTGCAATGGATGGATGTATCGCAGCATGGTTTGGATACTTCTGAAACGAGTTCTGGAAACTGTCCACCTGAAGAGAGGGTGGCACAATCAGATTCTTCAGTTCTACGCAGGGAAGGCAAACAGCATGGTTTGCTCTTAACAATGAAACCCCAAACAGCAAACAGCTTATTTTTGCGTCAGGGGGGTGTCAATTTTATCGGAGAAGCAGTGGGAAGGACTTCTGATTAGCTCAGCTCATGAGCTTCCCCTGCTGAACTGCTATTCAAGCGTTGTAATTTGCTTCCTTAACCATGCAAAAGCTGGAAATGAAGCTCGCCTAACTGATGCTGCTCTTACCTTCACAGTCAAGCGTCCTTCTTCAGCCTTGGGATAATGCCCACACACTCACAAAAGAAAACACCTGGATTCTCTTTCAATTCATCACTTTATTTGTAAAACAAAAATTTTTAAATATTAATGTAATTATTAAATTGAAAGTGCTGTCTTGGTAAATTCTAAGCTTTTGGTATACCTAAAAGCATTTGTATATGATGTTTCTATGTGTATAATCTCTGTTTATAAAGATTACAGTCTATACACTACAAAAGCAAAAAGGACAAATAATTTTGTCCTTCCTCTATCACCTTGTTTAAAATTTATGTAAAAGAAAAATGAAACATATGCTAACTGAGAGAAACGCTTCCAAACTGCCCTCTGAAATTCTGTCTGCTGCTCTGCAGGACACCCAGACACAATGAAATGAATGTGCAGAAACCATTCTCCCGTTGTACAAGAAGTACAAGAAGAGCCCTAGTTCCTGATTCGTAATGACTTAATTTTGTGATGATTTACCTAGGACTCTTAGACACTCATCAAAAACGGCTTCAGGTGCCGGCTGTGCAAGTAAGGGAGATTCTTGACTGTGTCCATTTCTTTACCAATAAGATAGAAATTATAAAAATGCATTCCTAACCAAGACGTAGTGAGGTTGTACAAACTAAGCACGTGCATGTTCTTTACTTTTTGTGCTTGCTATTATATTTATTGTCTGAGCTGAAATGGCTACATACCTAAAGATATAGTTTTACTCGTGCTCTATTCTACGGGTGTGCTGTATAGTTTAATTAACATAAATCATGTAATTATATAAAATCATATTTTCATAATTATTTCATTTTTAAATAATGAATCACTTGTGTAACAATAAGGGGGCCTGCTTGTTGGGGTTTATGTACTGCCCAGTTTTCCACAGTCGGCAAGCCCTCCTCAAAAAATCACACAAAGATCTCTATAAGTTATAAAGCTGATTGGCCCATTTGTTCAAGCTTCATGTTAGCTCTTATGACTTACATTAACCCATTATTCTGATCTATTTTTGCCATATGGCTCAGTACCTTTTTCAGCTGGAAGGTCACATCCTGCTTCCTGGGTGGTCTGGTGGTCTGTGCAGAACTGGGAGGAATCAACTTCCTCCTTTCCAAAATTCTCCTGTTCTCATTGTATCATTTCTACTTCCTGTCTGGTTTTCCCACCTATACTTCCTGTCTGGCCAATCAGCATTTATTTAAAACTTGATTGACAAAATACAATTATCCCACACGAACTTGTATAACATATTTTAAAGATCTTATATAGAGAGGATTTATTTCTATTACTACTGCTTTTTCCTTACAGAGTCTATCCACCCAGAATCCCCAGTGTTCCAACTTTTGCCTCTGCTGATGCACAGTGCTATTTTGGCAAGTGAACTTCTAATTCACCAGTTAATGTACACCCCGGAGTCCCTTTAGACAATCCCCAAACTTGGGCTTTTATAAAAAACAAAAAATGAATATCTTTCCTTGCTGGTAAACATGGGTTTCAGTTGCCTTCCATGCAAGCTGGTGAATCTTGTTTTTAAAATTTATATTTTAATTAATTTCCTCTCTATACTTTTTTCCTCATATGTTTGTGATACTTCCCAAGGACTAAAACTTTTTTTGTGGACCAGAGGTTTCATACATTACAATTAAGGCCAATGTTCGTTTTCTTTTCAGTTTTACTTAAACCATGAGGATCATGTGGATGAACTTTTCCCTGCCACACCCAAGGTATGTGAAAACTCCACAATACAAATGAATATCTGAGTGACTGTCAGTTTTTTATTTAGATGATCCCACTATGGGAAATAATTTATTAAATTTAATTACTTAATCTATAATCAATTAAAGACAAATTAAATGTAAAAACTGGTCATCATTCAGACATTCTACAATTAGAAGTCAGCAAGAGCTTGATTTGTGAGCTACTATTCATGAGTGATCAATGAAATAAAACAAAATTAAAAGCATTTAGAAGATTTAGCTCAGTGTTGAAAGGTGACAGCCATGGGTGGCAGGCATTTAAAAGTACCTTTGAGGGAAAGAAGTCTCCGTGGTGGCTCATGGCTATGAAGCCAGCACTTGGGAAAGTAAGACGGGGGGACTGCAGAGTCTGGATCCAACCTGGGCTACATAATGAATGTCAGGCCAGCCTGGGCTACAGATAGATACCTTATTCTGAGACACACACACACACACACACACACACACACACACACACACACACACACACACAGAAAGAGAGAGAGAGAGAGAGCGAGAGAGAGAGCTGAAAATACAAGTAAACCCAGCTCAAACAGACTATGCCTTATGGCGTTTACAGAATGAAATTGAAAAGAAGGTTGAGAATTGCAGGCACTTGAGTGAACAGCCAACCTTTTCAATTCTGCTATGCAGGAAAACGATTTAACTCACAATGATAGTAAGGGATAGATAGTAAAACCAATAGCACTCAGAATACTTGGTAACAGTTCATGTTTACAACTGAGTTTGATAAATATATAATATATGCATCCATGGTCAAACACAATGTCTTCATTTGGTGCTAGGTGTTTTTCAAATAAAATAAAAGAAGGTTAAATATTATACTTGGAGTTGGGGGCAAAAGGAATCCAAGCCAGCAAAAGTGACCAGAGGCATTAAGTAGGCTAATCATTTGAGCAACACATACATTCCACGCTTCTTTCCTTTATTTCTTCGTTTGTTCGTTCCTTCCCGCCATCCCTTTCTCTTCCTGTTTCTGTCTCTTTCCCTCCCCCTCCCTTCATTCCTCTGCCTCTCTGTTTATGTCTGTCTCTCCTTCCCTCCATCTCCCCTTCTCAATTTGAGACAAGGGCTCTCTATATAACCCAAGATGGCCCCAGGCTCACAATCCTCCCGCCTTCTCACCTGCAGTGCTGGTATTACTGGCATATGCTACTATGCCAGTCTTTTTCTCATTTTGTGCCATTGATAATAGTTATGAGGTCAAAAATATCTTTGGCATAATCTACTTTCTTACCATCACAAAGCCATCCAAACATTAATTTTAGCAGAATATTTCTCATTCATTAAGCTAATTGTTAAATTGCCACTTTTCATAAGTTCAGTTTGAAGCAGATGAGACCTGCTGCAATTTATTATAATAAATGTACCCTTAAGAAACTCCCCCAGGATACCCTGATAATTATTTCACATTAATTGGCTCATACAGTAAAATATTACATTTTATTACCCTCATCACATGTCTGACAATTCTGGATAGTTGGGACTGTCATATTTCCACTATAAAAATGAAAAATATCATTACCTGAATAAAATTTATGCTATAAAATTATCAGCAGATATAAGATAACTTTAAAAAAAAATTCTGAGCACTGATAGCTGTTTAATTCACTTTTTTTTCCTATAATGAGTTGGGCTTTGTTTGTTTGTTTGTTTTTCAAGGCAGGATTTCTCTGTTGCTTTAGAGCCTGTCCTGGAACTAGCTCTTGTAGACCAGGCTGGTCTCGAACTCACAGAGATCCGCCTGCCTCTGCCTCCCGAGTGCTGGGATTAAAGGCGTGCGCCACCACCGCCTGGCTCCTATAATGAGTTTTATCAACTAAATGTTTCAGTAGTCAGTTTTATATTTTAAAGATGGAGAGACAAAGACCAACTGCAAACTTTAAGGAAGCAATAACAATCTAATTGCTGTCACTACGAATATCACTATTAACATTAATAGCACATAGTTAGTTTTCTGTCTATTACTTAAATAGCTCAAAATTAATTCTATTAATTTTAAACACTTTCCAATCCTATGTATTTAGTTCTGTGATCGTATATACGTGGCTCAGAAATAAATATTTTAGCTAATACAAATCAAGGGATGAGTTTTGTATGTGGGGTTTCAGAGGAAAAAGTAGTTTCTTTTCTTTTTCTTACAGTTGAGACAATGGCATTAGTTTCTAAAGTGGCACATTTCTCTGCTCTCTCCATTGTGGAGGTGGGAGGGAGGGTGAGAGAGTGTTTGGCAAGAGGCTGAAAAGACAGAAAATTTGCTGAGAAATTTGTCTTTTCCAGTGGATCCCGTAGTAGTCACATAACTGCTGTAACTTCCTATCCAATAAAAGTGCCCCACCAAAGTGAAGAGCCCATGATACTCCCTAAAAGGACAGAGAAAGGCTTCAGCAAAGGCAGGGGGATGAATGAAAACACAAGCAACAGGACATGGCAAAGCCTTTACTTCCGCAGACTCTGAGGACCAAATTGCGTCAGTGAAATATAAATACTTTCACATATGCATGTGTTATAGTTCATCTTGCTTGTGGAGCTGATGAAATTTAAGATCCCCCCAGAAAGGGGTATATATATATATATATAAAGGATTATTGTGACTCAGTTATTGAGTGGGGTGATCCAACCCTGATATGGGGAGTATCATTTCATGGCTTGTGGTACGACCTGAATAAAAAAGGGAAATCAAGTTGAGCACAAGTATTAGATGTTTTCCTAAGCATGGATTCATTGTGGCCAAGAACTTCCTTTTCTTGTTGCCACACTTTCCCTACTGTCAAGTACTGTGTTCCTTAGAACCATAAGCCACTTAGACTACTTCTGTCGAGTATCTTGCCATAGCAAAATGACAAGTGACTGATATAATATGGCTTTTATATCTTCTAAGTTACTGATAGAGTCTCATAAAACCTTAAGATGGGAAAGCAATTATGAATGTAAAGTAACTCCACATTAAAAAAAATGGAACTCAGGCAGATGGCGATGGTATATGTTTTTAATCCCAATAGGAAGAGGCAGGAGGATATCTGTGAGTTCAAGGCCAGTCTGGTCTAGAGAGTGAATTCAAGGATAGCCAGGGCTACACAGTGAAACTCTGTCTCAAAAAACAAAACAAACAAACAAATAAATAAAAACCCAAACAAACAAAAAACAAGCAAGCAAACAAGTAAACAAACAAACAAAACACAGTCTAGCAAACTGATATCATTAGCCAAGCTCTGCTGAAATAAGATGTCCCTTTAAGGCAGTGAGAGTACCAACCTAACATGACTGATGAAGAAAGTTTTCTGGCATAATCGCAAGCATCATTGCTAACTTAGTGAGCTACCATCTTGGAACAAGGCAGAAATGAGGCAAGAGTAGAGACAGCATCTTGTGTTAAATAATATACCCACTCAAAATCTCAGAAATGAAAAAGCTCTGTGGCTACATTGCCAAATAGAAGTAAACTGGGTTCCTCAAGAAATGACTGGTTTATGACAAGGGGAGGAATCTTGATAATCCTGCTACCCAGAAAGCAATAGTTCATCACTGTTGGCACTATATTCAGCATCCTGAGAATGCATAAGTACAAAAGGATTATGCTATATTCAACTAACATTTTAATGTTTCAGAAAATGCTTTAGATACATTTGCCTATCTCAATAACAGTATAATTGGTTTTAATTGGCGGCATTTAAATTTTCCAGATTCTCTGACATTTGGGTGGTTCTTATAATTCAAGCATTTAAATTACCCAGACAGCAACTAATGAATCATGTCAAGAGGAAGCAACAAACCAACCCGAGGGAACTTCAACCAGAAAATTACTGAATACATTGAAAATACACTTATAATAGAAAAATTCATGAATTCATAATGACACAAAATTTGCAAGAAAGTAAAGCTTAAGACCTCACTTGTCACCAAGACAGAGTAAGGCACCAATTATTGGCAAATGTAATCAAAGGAATAGGGTAGAGGAGATGCCTGCCTTCAGGTATTGATGGGAAAGTTTGAGAGAAAACTGTATATTACATTTCTGCTCGATAAGATCAAAGTTTTAAGAGAAGAGATGCAGCTAGTGTAGCTATGGAAGGAAGGATGAAAATGGATTGTGATCAGTTAAAACACAAGGAGCCACCTGACAGACAGGAGCCACCACTGGAAATCAAAACATTTAATATAAGGTTGTTGGGAGATCATATAAAAACACTAGGTTTCCATGGATATCAATCCATGGGAGACCTGTCCTTTCCTGAACAGAAACGGAGTGGGTTGGGAGCAGAGGGCGGTGGTGGAGGGGCTAGGAGGAGAGGAGGGACGGGGAACTGCAGTCGGGACGTAAAATAATAATAAAAACCAAATCAAAACTGCTAGGCTACTACCTCTTAATCAAACAAATCAACTTAAGGTGGCAGGAACGAAAGTGATCAAACACAAAATATTTTAATACTCATTGAACCTCCTAAAAAATTTGTCAAAAAAATTGAAGATAAATGTAGTCAGGTTGTAAATTCAAAGATTCAAAGCTAGAGAGAGACAAGGCCCACAACACTATTTAAAAGCAACAAGGCAATCTGAAGTGGGGGATCTTAACTGAGGACACCTGCCTCAGTTTACCAGCTACTAGAGTTTCTGCGGTGGTGCCCCTGGGACAAGGGAGCCTCAGGGGACACCACAGCATTCAGCTATGTGTGATTATTTTAGAGCAAATCATAATTGTCAAAAGTCAACAGGATTATGCTATATTTATGTAGCATTTTTAACATTTCAGAAAATTCCCTAAAATACATTTGCCTATCTCAATAATATTATAATTGGCGTCAATAGAAGGCATTTGAACTTTCCTGCTTCTCTGACATTTGAGTTGTTCTTATAATTTGAGTATTTAAATCACTTCTGCTTGCCTCCTACAAGTTATATGGATAAGTAACCAGTCTTCAAAGAATGAATTAATGAATACAAATGAGATATCATTTTATAGTTTAGATGGTTAGGGGCTTTTGTTGGTTTTCCTGGTTTTCAGGATTATTAATATCCATTATAGTAAAACTAATTTAGAGTATTTGAATTTTCTGGCTGATGAGAGTTATTGTAAGTGAAGGATTATGCTATATTTTACAGTAAATGGACAATATCATCCAATAAATATAGAAATAAACACACAATTTAAGCAGCTGTAGGGATTCAAGTTTAATGCTCTGAAGAGTCGACAAGGAAGCAAGCAGGCTCTGACTGCAGCCACAGTTCCCAGAGCAGGATGAGGTACTTGCTTCTTTTCGTTATTCTCACATTTCTAAGAATAATCCGGCTTCCACTTAACAGTGTCATTCATTAACACAATGTGAAAGCCCACCAAATAAATGGTCACGTGAAAGCCCACAACTGATCACGTGAAAGCCCACCCGTGATCACGTGAAAGCCCAGCAGGGATCATGTGAAAGCCCAGCAGGGATCACATGAAAGCCCACCAGGGATCACGTGAAAGCCCCCCAGTAGTCACGTGAAAGCCCCCCAGTAGTCACGTGAAAGCCCCCCAGTAGTCACGTGAAAGCCCCCCAGTAGTCACGTGAAAGCACACCAATGGTCACATGAAAGCCCACCAATGATCACGTGAAACCCCCCCAGTGGTTACCTCATCCAGTGACTGGCAAAGAGAAGCATGTCAGTACAGTAGGACCTCAGAGGTCTAAGGAAAATGACATCTTGACCATATTTAGCCCTTTCTGTCACGAACAT
Source organism: Chionomys nivalis (assembly GCF_950005125.1). Lineage (NCBI taxonomy): Eukaryota > Metazoa > Chordata > Mammalia > Rodentia > Cricetidae > Chionomys > Chionomys nivalis. The sequence goes on along the minus strand of NC_080093.1, from coordinate 28,176,759 downwards.
ACATACATACAGGGGCTGGGCCGTTCAGTGTAAAGCTTAGAATGTTCTTATACTAAGATTTCTCAGTAACCTTACAAAGCTACAGATGAAAATATTAATAGATTTAATTGACACGAACATAAATGAATTGACACGAACAAGTGTTTCCTTGGATTAAAATCTTTTTTTTTTCCTTGACAAAGAATAGTGTTTTGATTAAAAAAAAAAAATTGCTAAACGCTTAGGGTAGCACACATGCCCGTCTACGGGCTCTGACGGTATTCCATCATCTCCCTGACGGAAGAATAGCAACTCATCATTGTAATTATTGTAGCCTTCAAACTAGATGGGATATTTCCCAGTGGGGGAGAACTTATCTTCTGCTTTGTAGTCTCTTTGCCTGGTACATGCTTTGCATTTTAAGAGTTAAAACATTAGCTTACTTTATTCTTCACAATAAGGACATTTATTCTCTGATTATGGAGGTGGCATTGCCAGACCGCCGCTAGATGGACCTGTGCTTAGGATACTGCACCATGTTACAAGAAGGCTCCTTGACAGCCTACTTCTGTTCCTCCACCACAGAGAGGACAAGGAAAAAAATGAAAGAAACACTTCTGCCCAAGTTGAGCAAACTGAACCAATGGGTTTAATTGGGATTATTTAGAAATACAGAGCCATTTGCCAATAACTACACCATAGAGGAAGGCTCCTCTCTGCACAGCAATTGTTAATCTTAGGAAGAGGAAGGGATTCTAGAGCTTTGTGACTCTATTGACCCTGCCCCTCTCTTGATCAAGTCCTTACTGTTGCTTTGACTTTTGAAGGTGGCAATGGTCACGTGCATCCGGAAGAAACATCTACACAACAGATGTGGATTTCTATTTCTCTTACTTTCTTGCTAGATTGTTTTTTAAATCCAATTCCACATGTTTTCTTGGTAACTATGTTTAAAGAGGTTTTAATTTTTTTGTAAATTTTATTTTATTTATTTTTCCATTCAAAAATTTACACTTCCTTCCCTCCTCCCATTCCCTTCCCTTTCCCCCACTCCCTCTTTAAGAGAAGGCAGGGAACCATGCCCTGTGGGAAGTCCAAGACCCGCCCCCTACATCCAGGCCTAGGAAGCTTTGCATCCAAATAGACTAGGGTCCCAAAAAGCCAGGACATGCAGTAGAACAAGTCCCAGTGCCTTTATCAAGGCTTCTCAGTCAGCCCCCATTGTCAGCCACATTCAGAGAGTCCGTTTTGATCGCATGTTCATTCAGTCCCAGTCCAAATAGCCAAAAGACACTTAAGGTCATGTTCAACCTCCTTAGGTTGATCAGGGAAATGCAAATCAAAACAACTTTGAGATACCATCTTACACCTGTTAGAATGGCTAAAATCAAAAACACCAATGATAGCCTTTGCTGGAGAGGTTGTGGAGCAATGGGAACACTCATCCATTGCTGGTGGGAATGCAAATCAGTGTGGCGGTTTCTCAGGAAACTGGGAATCAATCTACCTCAGGATCCAGCAATACCACTCTTGGGCATATACCCAAGAGATGCCCAATCATACTACAAAAGCATTTGTTCAACTATGTTCATGGCAGCATTATTTGTAATTGCCAGATCCTGGAAATAACCTAGATGCCCCTCAATGGAAGAATGGATAAAGAAAGTATGGAATATATACACATTAGAGGACTACTCAGCAGTAAAAATATAATGACATTTTGAATTTTGCACGCAAATGGATGGAAATAGGAAACACTATCCTGAGTGAGATAACCCAGACCCAAAAAGATGAATATGGTAGGTTCTCACTCATAGTGGACTTTAGCCATAAACAAAGGACATTAAGCCTATAGTTCACAAGCCTAGAGAAGCCAAATAACAAAGTGAACCCAAAGAAAAACATATATAGATCCTCTTGGAAATTGGAAGCAAACAAAATTGCCGGGCAAAAGTTGGGAGCATGGGAGTGGGGGAAGGGGAGAGGGGGAGAGAGAAGGGAGAAAGACTGGAGAGAGCTTGGGAGAGTGGGAGGGTGGAGATGGAGGAAGGGCGGATATAGGAGCAGGGAAGAAGATATCTACATTAAGGGAGCCATTTTAGGGTTGGCAAGAGACTTGGCTCTAGAGGGGATCCCAGGGGTCTACAAGGATGCCCCCAGCTAGGTCCTTGGGCAGCAGAGTAGAGGGTGCCTGAACTGGCCTTGCCCCACTATCACACTGATGATTATCTCGAATATCACCATAGAATCTTCCTCCAGCAACGGATGGAGATAGAGACAGAGTCCCTCATCAGAGCAACAGACTGAGCCCACAAGGTTCAGTTGAAGAGCAGAAGGAGGGAGAAGAGGAGAAAGGAAGTCTGGACCGTGAGGGGTTGGTCCACCTCCTGAGACAGTGTGCCTGTTCTAATGGGAGCTCACCAAATCCAGCTGGGAGAGGTTTTAACTTTATTCATTCAACTTTAATGTGTACATATGTGTGTGGGCAAGGGCAGGGAGGCATGCATGCGAATGTAGTGCCTGAAGAAGCCAGAAGGGGGCATCAGATCCCCAGGAGTTAACAGGCAATCCTGTGCCTCCCAGGCCTCTACAGATGAGCTGAAAGTCATTCAGTCCCTGGCAAAAGCAGTGTGTGCTCTAAACCACCAACTCTTCTCTGCAGTCCTCCATGGAAACTAATGAGCATAGAGGACAATGTGGAGTCACTGGATCATGTACATAAGGAAAAACGTATTCATTCTGCTGTGGTGCCCAACACCACAATCAGAAACAGCTCGGGGCGGGGGGAGGGTCTATTTTACCCCGCAAATTATAGCTTAGCACTGAAGGAAGTCAGGACAGGAACTCAAGCAGAAACTTGGAGCCAGATCTGTTGGCTACCCCACACAGCACTATTCCTAATCAAAGAACTTATTCACAGCCAAGAAAGAACAGCAGAAACCATCGATGAAACTGCTTGGGAGCTGGCTTCCTCACAGGCTCACGCTCAGCTGACTTTCTTACATAGCACAGTGGCTTGGGCCATCCTACCCCAGTTAAAAAAAAGACAATCCCCAGCAGATATGCGCACAGGCCAACCTGACGTGGGAAATTCCTCAATTGAGACTCCATTATCAGATGACTGAGGTGGTATTAAGTCACAGACAATGCTAATTGGGACACATCGGTTGCTTTTTAAAGAATGTGATTATAATAATTATTGTAACTGAATTGGGAAAAAAGTTTTGCTCTTAGTTCCTTCAATTTCTCCATAAACTTTCTTACTCTAGCCCACATGACAAAAAGCAATTTTTATCCTATATATCCCTTACATATACACCTGAAAAATATATATACATAGAAAATATACAAATATGACAAATACTCAAAGAAATACTCCTATATGTCATGAAGTCAATGACAATGTAAGTGCTGGTCAAAATCAACCTAATAAACTTAGTGAGTCCTACTCATTAGAACCCACAGGTGACACTCACTCAGAAATTATACTGTTATCACAAACCCTCCAGGGTACTGTGACACAGAGAAACAAGGTGAGTTGAGCACAAGCATGCATGCACTAATTCTCTTTTGTCTGAGAATGTTGGTGTTTCAAGTTCCTGCTGCCTTGATTTCCCAATAGTGACGGAGTGTAATCTAGAATTGTGAACCAAATAGATTCTTTCTCCTTTAAGTTGTTTTTCCTAGGTTTTTGTTGTTGTTATTGTTTGCTTTTGTTTTGCTGCAGCAACAGGGAATGAAACTAAGACAGGTACAAACTTCTTATTCTCCTTGAGGTGTTTTTGGATTCTTAAGATATTCTTGTTTTGTTTTGTTTTTTGATTTTTTGTTTTTTGTCTTTTTGTTTTGTTTTGTTTCTTAAAAATAAAAACACCCAAATTTCACCAGGTTCCTGCCCTACATGCTGGAAACTCATAGAATGGAGGGTTTGTGCCTCCCTAGTAATTTCAATGATTTCCAGCTGCTTCTTCAATCAGTAGGAAGTGAAACTAACAGCAATGTGGCTCTGGGAAGCACATGAGAAATTGAGATCATGTCAGCAGGCATCAGGACGACAGCATGGCATTGTGTTGGTGGAATGTATTGCCAGCCATTATCACAGAGGAGGATTTAAAGAATGCCAGGCCCTTTATTTCTAAAAGTTAATCAAACCATGGCCACAGAATGTATAATGCAAAAATGTGTCTGTTTGCAGTATTTGAGGAGATTCATTAAATACATTGCCTTTCAAGATTCTAAAGCACCTCTATTTTTTGCCTGTAGCCTATTCTCTTTTGTAATACATCCAACTTCACAATATGCATTTGTATTATATTATCAGTGTAATAGTGAAGGTTCATTGTATGTAAATCTATTTCCATGTTTTCTTTCTTAATATGATGCCAGGTTTCAAAATTATAGCCCATGAAATGATATGAATGTAATGAAACTCACTGCATTCTAACAAGTAATTACTTTTGAGGCTATTATGATAAGGAACTTCCAGTCTAAAAAACGCAAGCCAACAATGTCCTTAATCTAAATAAGAGTGTTTCTCCAGCTTCAGTTAACCTACCAGTGCTGACATCTTAAACCCAAAGATTCAGCATCTGATGAACCAGAATCTAACAAATTAATTATCTCATCATATATTTCAAAACTGAAAATGAAAGTCTTAAAATTCTGACAAGTGTGACATCATTGCTACAGCTAAACATCTCTGTTAAAGTGGAATATTGTCCCCCATACCTATAAATAACAGATTTGCAGTGTTTCACCCTATAATCTTGTCCTGATCCCCAGTGTTGATGTATTGAAGTATTGTTGTTACTGAGGAGTCAGAGGTCAGTGGTTAAACATCCTGAACCTTACAAGATATTCTCCCTACGTTCAAATGTTAAAATTATCCAGCCTGAAATTGGGCTAAGATTAAAAACCCTGTATTGATACAGACAGTTGTGATCATTCTACAGTTATAAATAATGGCAAAAGGCTGACTTATAAAATAAGATTATCAATAAATGTACTGAGTCATACTGTTTTTGAAACTGTTATTACATTTACATGATTGAGATTGATGGCTAAACCCTGACGCATCTAGAAGGCAATCAGCAATATGGATTAAATAATGTAATATGATACCTGACAATAGTCACCCATTCTGAAATACCCCACTAATCACAGGATGGGAAATCATATGATAATATTTGAACTATTTTAGTAGACAGAATCAAATATTGGCAGATTCTTATGACACAATTAGTAAAATGAGTTTCTTATTTTTTATTTACTTGACCATTGGCATTTATTGAAAAAGCAAAGTTTTTCAAAATAAAATATTATAGAAGTGTATTTAATAACAGTATATATAAAAGGGAAATTATGTAAAATAGATAACATGCTTTTCCTTCAGCCAAACAGAAAAGCATTGGTCTAAGAGTTTCTGTTTTCAAAATCATCTGTTTGATTTTTAAGTGCATGTGTCTTTTTCAGGGACAAAAGCACTTTACTTTGAATTTTGTGATTTCTCACGTGGCATATGGATGAAATAAACAGTTGAAAATATGAGCTAGAATAACATACCCTGAACAATGCGGTTGATTTTCATTGTTACAGCTAATGGTGTATACTCATGTTATTAAAGTGGTATCATAATCACATAATTAAAGGCATGTCCTCACAGGCATGTGTTCTTAAAACATGAATCATTATGTAGTATTTTCATTATGTGAAAACTGTGGAGTTTCACAAACACTAGCTGTTGCTGGGTCATGTAAACTTATGGATCCTTATGGATCCATTGGTTGAAATGTGCATGAGTATAATTCAATGCTTCTCTGGGAGCTCCGCTTTCTTTAAGGTCCTCCCTGCTCCCTAACTTGTGCTAGCATATGAAATTATAGCTCTGATATTCATGTCAATGCAAAAGAAAATATATAACCATGTGGAAACAGTTTCCTGAAGAGAAACTCTGACACAGCCTCCTAGTTTATACTGTCAAAATTCCTATCTGTCATTTGGTCTCTGTTCATGTAAAGATGTGGGTGGCCATTTATTGAGACTGCAGGAAACTTTTGAGCCCACTTGAAATGCAATGTTGATAGGCAATCTAAAACATATTCTTCATCTCTCATTTAATTGTTTTTATAATAAAGTTAGCAGGTTTGGGTAAGAAAACCCTGAGTCCACATGAATAATTTCCACACTGTGATGAGCAGAGAATCTGGTTTCAGAGAACACACTCTTTGTATGAAATTGACAGTTCTATAAATCAAGTTTAATACCATAAAAGGCATACTATGCTAATATTTTCCCCCACAGCATATAAACAAACAACAGATGGGAAATCACTACTAGACCTGACTACTGCAAGGCCTTAAACTCAAACTGATCGTAGAATCAATATTTTTCAGAAGCTGTCTTATATCCTTTTCAAGTACCTTAGGATCACAACTATCCAAAGTGCTCAGTCAGTAACATATTGGCAGGGTCTAAACTGCTTGCCCCAGTTGTGAAGACTAAAGCAATGGCCCCTGTTTCATCTCTCTGTGTGTTTCATAAAGTAGGGAGCAGGCTGGATGCCTGAAGTGATGGATGTACTTTACAAAACTGACTGGCTCTGTAATTTATGCACTGGAGGCAATGGTGTGCCACATGCAAACGGCTCCGAGCAACAGCCGCGCTTCAGTTCCATAGCGTGTCTTCTTCAAGTAACAATTTAAAAATGTAAATTAGCAACGTATATTATGTTCACTGTATCAAAGACTGATTTGTGCTGCCATTTAAGTCATTACTTAAAACCTATTTCTTTCTGAAAGGATTCACTGGGAAACATTACTATAACATTTCCCAGTTTCAAAAGTACTCTATTATTTTCTAATAGCTCTTTATTGAAAGATAGCCTAGCTTATTATCATATCTAAATGTCATATCCGAAAGAGAAAAATTCTATTTATAACGGTGAAAATGAAAAACTCTGTTTCCATGGGCTAATTTATTTAACCCTTCTGAATTACCATAACTAACTTCAAGCAAGTCTGCCTGACTTTTTAAGTAATTCTTTTAAATGGCATAAGTACTGTGAACAATACCTACAATTAGAAAAGGGGAGAAATATAACTTCCTGTTTCCCAGAAAAAACCATACATAGCTATTTGTTGATTCTAGGTCTGTTTTCTGTTAGTGCCACAGAGATATCTTTGTTTTCAGCTTAGAAAGCAGTGAAAGTGGTGTTGTTTAAAGTGGAGTGAGGTTCCCAAAAGAGCACTTAAGAATGCACCTTCCGAAGTAGGAAGCCAGGGAGGGTTTTAGGACCACCCCCCTCTCAGATCAGGACACATCCACAGAGTTAGCGTGCTTGCTCAAGTTCACATGGTTCTGTCAGAAGATCCTGCTACACAACCTTATCAATGCATCAGCCAGGTCAACTGGCCAAGAGCTGGCTAGCATCGCTCACAGTCTGTCTCTCTAATTACACCCGCGTTCAACTCACAAAGCAGGGTTAGACATATGCTATATCCACGTAAGTCATAGACAGAGTTTTTACATCAAATGGTATTTGTCACGTGAAACTGCCAAGAACACACAGAGGTACACTAGATTTTATTTTGCCTTTATGCTTTTAAAAAGTATTACAAGCAAAATTAGGACATGAATAATATGAAAAGGATACATGTATTGGATTCTTCTGAATGCTGTGCAAGTTTGGGGCACTGGAAAAGCCAGTTTTATTGCTATATGGGACCTAACTATCCAGAGTCTAAAGCCCTCTTGGTGCTTCGAAAATAATTCTCAATTATCATGGGAGAATATAGAGACAGTGGGAAGGACATGTACCTCCTTTTAATTTTAATTTTTCAAAAATACTTTTATTATAAAAATGTGCAAATAAAAAAATCACATTCCCAAATTAACCAGATACAAAGGGTATATATCTATTGACCTTCTACACAATTAGAGGAGCCGTTTTGAAAGGAAGCTGTGCAACTTCGTATTGGAGATTCTACTTTCACTATCAAATATACTTTATTGCAATTATCCACGAAAAAAAGTAAAAATCCATGACAGAGTTAGAACTAGAAAAATAATTAGCTTTATATCCTCTTTCATGAGCTGTGACCATTGCCTCTGCATTCAGTCTTTCCACATTCCTAATATGTAACCGTTTCTTGCTATGATATGCTGTGCCAACATGCACATTTGTTCATATATACATACAATTTTGGTAAGATTACACATATGAAGGAGAACATACATTTTTTGATGATGTATTTTTGAGATGAATACATAGATTAATAGAAATGGGTTAATTTAATAGGTAGAGCTAGCCAGTAAGAAACCTAAGACACTGGCCAAACAATTGTAACTGATATTAAGCCTCCAAATGATTATTTTATAAGTGGTTTCAGGAACAGGTGGGTCAAAAAAATACAAAAAAAAAAAAAAAACAGTCCAGGGGGACCAGCAGAACAGAGACTACTTCTAGGTACAATTGTATGACCATGCTTGATATCAAATACTTTAAACATTGTCTTTAGAGATGAATAGTTTTGCTTTCTCTCTCTGTTTCTTTGTCTCTTCCTCTGTCTCTGTCTCTGTCTCTGTCTCTCTCTCTCTCTCTCTATATATATATATATATATATATAATTTTCATTATCTATTCCTCTGTTGATAGATGACTAGGTTGATTCCAATTCTGTGCTACAGAGAATAAAGTAATAAAGTAATAATAAACATGAAGGGTGCAAATATCTCCATGGTAGGGTATAGAGTTCTCTGGGTATATGCCTAGGAGTGAACTGTCAGGACCATAGAGTAGGCCCGATCTTTAATGTCTTTGGAAATCTCCAAACTGGTCTCTCCAATGGCTGTATTAATTTGCAACGCCACTAACAGAGACTTTGGGTTCCTTTCTCTGCACATCCTCTCCAACATGAGCTGTCAGATTTACTGATGACAGCCTCTCTGACTGGGATGAGACTGGGATGAGACTGGGATGAGGTGGCGCCTCAAGGTAGTATTAATTTTTCTTTCTTTGTTGACTAGGGAGTCTGAACAGTCTTTAAAATCATATTGGCCATTTGTGTTTCTCTTTGGGGAAACTATCTGTCCAGTTCATTTGTCCATTATTTTTTTGATTTGTAGCCTTCTTAGAAGAAATAAATAGAGTTGACAATCCTACTGATTCATCTGTATTTGTCAAACTAGTCAGCAGCACTAGAATTTTGGTTATCTCCAGTCCTCTAGCTGCCAATTAGAAAAGGTTGCATGCAAGGGCATCCTGGGTTCCCATCTATAAAGTCTTGCTACCTGGGGAGTCTTAAAGATAAGCAGAGTGCAAAATAAATTAGCCAATTGCCTTTGAGAGCTTTAATTTTTTTTAAATGAAATAGCTATAAAGTTCCTATCCAAGGCCAGGTAGTTTTATGTTGAAATCACATTTAAAAAATATAACTAAATCAGTTTCATCATCCTTGAGGGAGAAATTTACTTTATGCTCTTTGAAACCTCCAGTCATACTGAAGTATTTATGCTGGCATTGGTGGTCTTAGAAACTAGTCTATACCCCTTGTTAGACTGTCAACATGTCCTGGAATTCAAAAGCAAATAGCTCTTGCCAGGCTAAAAACCAACCTCAGGGCCAAATGCTGCAAAAAATTTCTTATTTCCTACCCATTGCCCTGTAATAAAATGGAAAGTAATTTTTATTGCCCAGAGTCTGGGGCTATCCTCTGACAGCTCAACCTACAAGTGGTCAAGAGGTTCCAATTCCAGTCTGAGAACTAGTTTGTGGTGTTATTCACAGTGTTGTTGCCATTTAATTGGCATAGCATCCTCATCTGGGAACAGGATATTGCTCACTGGAATTCTTTCCACAGGGGAAGAAACAATTTTCTAGGCCCATTTCCTTGAGAATTGCTTAGATCAAGACCGAGTTGTTTAAAGTAAATTGTTGATAAGATTGTGGGAACACTAAGATCTTTGTTCCAAGAGGCCAGGGAGGGGGAAAATCCAGTAAAAAGGAAGGGGGAGAAAGGTCTGAATTTCAAAGTCTATGCTGAAAACATCAGCCCCTGGTTAACAGGATTGCACATTTGAAATTATAGGTTTATTGAGTTCCGATTCGCATGGCCTTTTGTGCCTCTAAGGGCATTTGGCATTTGATGAGTTAATGATCAAAGCCCTGAGCAAGATCTGCTGCCAGAGGGCAAGGAGAAACAGCAGCAACCTCCCTATGGCAAAGAGACTGAGCAACTAAAGGCCTCGTCTGCTAATGAAATGGAAGGCGAGACCATCTTTAACTGCTGTCACTTTGTGTCAAGGAACAAGGCTCACCACCAAAAGTGATTGGCAAAATATCAAACAGATGAAAACCTTCCTTTGCAAATGATCTTGTAAACAAAAGGGAAGCTTCATCTATCAGTGAGCGCTAATCATGAGAACAGGATTGTCTCAATATAAAGCGGGGGGATTGCGCCGATGCTCTGGTTAATTCTTACAAAGGGGAACAGAGCGGTGTCTGTGGTATTTTATTATTCAGGAACAATATAAGTCAGGGCTCTGGTGCCTGTCAAGTTTTTCTGTTATTGTTTCCTTATACAGTGATAGAGGTGCTCTGTTTTGCATCTGCGTTTGGTTTTTGGCTCCTTACCTTAATTTTCTTTTCTCGCTTATTTTCCTGGGCTAGCTGAGATGGATCCTGCTGGAAAGGTAATGACGCCCTAAGCGGAGAGGGCTGTGTAAGTAGGACTCACTCACTACCTGCTGCTGAGAGGTAACCTAACTAGGTCCACGTGAAAGGGTCACGCACATTAACCAAGCCCCACTCGCTTGCTCAGACAGAGTGACTCTTGCCATACGTTTTGAGTCACATATGCTCTGCTTCTCTACTTCAGGGATGTCCCAAGGCCACATGTTAACTAAGCCTGCTTTCTGGTTGTGTTAGACCTCCTCATTCCCCTGGAATCTTTAAGAGTAGCGCACGCCTTGCTTTGACCAGCAGGACTGAAATCCTCAAGACTCCTCTTGTTCCACCACATTGCTTATTGCCAATTTTCATAAACCTCTCATCTAAAAGACGATTTGACTCTTTTTTGAAAAAAAGATGTTTCTCTCTTGAATATCCTCTCCTCTTTTTCGCTAAAATACAACATATTCTTCCGAGAAACAAGGCATAGAACAAGTGAATCAATTTGATACAGGATGGAGTCAAGAAACAAAGCATCAGGGCTACCCCAGGGGGTCTTGGCAAGTTTGGTCTTATTCATCAGTTCATGGCATCACAGCCCAAAAGCACCAAGACACATCACTCTGCTCTTGGCCGCAACGACATCATACACATCTGGTTTTCTTTGTACCTCTCATGTCTCCCAAGACTTTCTATTTTTCCTGACTTTTATAAGCTAAATTTCTCAGCCATCAACCCCAGCTTCATGATCCTCTTGCTCTCCATTCTCACTGGTTCTTTCTAGAGTTTCATTTGCCATATGAATGGTTCTTATTCTGTAATTCTCCTCGTACCTCCTCGCCTAGTCCATTTCACCTAATGTCCACCTAGCATCAACTAATTACTCAGGATTCAGCTCAAATGTTCTGATAACATCACTTCACCATAGAAGTCTTGTCTTAGTGATTGTTTATCTCTCTTACACTAGACCAAATATATCGTGAAAGCAAGGAACGTGTCTGTTTTGGTTACTGCTTTGTGGGGAGGGAGGATTTTGTAGGCATACAGAGAGTATCTGTTGAGTAAATCAATGTCTATAAAAATATAAATGAACATGGGGTGAGGTTGGTGCATGGGGAGCTATGAGTTGTCAGAGGGAGTCAAGGTCTATATCACAAGTGACATGGCAGGTTATAAAGCATGGGCATACTTCACATGAGATTTTAGCATGATGAGATTCTCATGGAGAACAAAACTAAGTCTCATCATCTTAAGTTGTTACTAAATGCATACACCAGTCTACTGATACAGCTTCCAGAATATCTCAGAGCAAGTACCTAGATGTGTATGTCCCCAGGCTCCAAGATGAGACAGCAGGATAGAGCAGGTGGCAGATGGACAAACTGGACTAAAATACTGCTGTTTCTGCAGATGCACGATACAGAGAAATTCGCACAGCTGGATGGACCATATGTGTAGCTGGCTTTTGCTATTGGCGAGGTTTTGTTTTTGTTGTTCTGTTTTTTAGACGTGATTAAGAACTTATGTTGAAAAGAAAAATAAACTGAATGAATAAGGCTTTAACTTGAATCAATCTAGAAAACTAGGTTTCCATTCACTGTGTTCCCGGGCAGCTACTAAGACGATATCAGCAGAGCATAGAGTGCTGTTGTATGTTTATAAAGTGATGGCACTAAATGGAGAAAAACAATACGTAAAACATGTAAGTGTGACTAGAACACAAAGGTAGCTAGGAGCATATGTTAGATTGGCTTGGTTGGTTTTCTTTTTCTTTCTCTATCTTGCCATAATATTTTTATAAAAAGTAAAAGTACAAAACATTTTAATAGTAATAAACATCAGTATAAATGAAAAGAGCATTTAATTTTTTTGCCCACTATAAACCCTTAACCGGAGAACATAATTTTGGCATATGTGAACAACTTTAAGGTTGTAATTTTTACCATAAAGGTTTTTATGATAAGCTAAGTTGATTGTAAAATGTACAATATATAAATTAGGGTTCTTTCTTTAGGAAAAAATGTAAGCAGAGGACATATTCTTCAGTAGAAGAATTTTGAAAATCATTTCAGTCAAGGTTTCTTTCAAGCCAGTTTTCCTTGGCTGTCTGATCTACACCCTCGGTACAGGTTTTATGAGAATAACAGCATGTTCACTTGAGGGCAATCAGTCTGCGATTGAGAGTTCTATGCCAATACCTAATGAGCTCCTTGTTTCTGAGTTTTAAATGTCTCAAAGGAATCAGTTGTGACAATCAGTCTTGTTTTTATGTCCTCTGCCCCAAATATGAATAAACATGAAAAATAATCTTCATACATTAGTAATTAACATGATTATTTTAGTGGAGCTTTAAGAAATATTAACCTCAAATTTCATGGCTTTTGCAAAACCAAAAAGGCCTTGAAAAAGTCCAATTTATACAGTGGAGTCTAATCATCACGACTGTTGTACCTGCTCTAGGCTTCATGGTCTATACAGAAATGTAGGGGCATTAACAGAATTATTCAGGAAATTTAAACTAATTAGATTTGTATCTAATTTCTATTGCCCATGCAAGACTTTTAAAATTCCTTAAATACCAAGTGAATGTAGATGTATTTAAAGGGAAGAAAGTCAACGGAAAGAGACAACAAGCGCTAACACAAATTGATGTCTGAGCTTGCTAGTGCAGATAAAAAGCTTACCCCGTGGAAATTCATAGTTTGCCTCCTCTGAGTCAGGACATCTGACCGTGGGATGACAATTATGTCAGACACCTTCTGATGCTATTTGTTAGCACAGTACAGATGTACATCTAACGTTTGTTTGTTATAAGACAATTTCAAAGAATGAACTTATTATCATTCAGGTCAGGGATATGTGTTGATTTTTTTAAACAAATTATTTATACTTTTAACACTAAAGGCTAGTAAGTATACATTCACTTGGTTTTATTAATATTTTAACAATTTAAGATAAGTCTTTTCTGAATGAAGTTTGTTAAGACAATGTGACTTCTGAGACAGCCTATCCTTCAGGAGACCATCTGAGCAGAGGTCTATTCACCAGCAATTGATAAGATTAGCAACTAATCTAATCAGAGGTCTCTATAAGCAAGTTTGATCCAGTATATAGTTGATCTAATTGTTGATTAATCTGACTAATGAATGATACAATCTGGTAGTTGGACCTATCCATAGATAACCAAATCAATAATTCCAATCAAGTCTGTGGTTATTGAATATGTCAGTGGCTAATTTAATCAGAGTTTGAACAATTCACCACATACACAAGAGTAACTTATGTGAGGTGATAGATAGGGTTAGTAAGTTTAGTTACTGTGATCAGTTTCTAATTAATACATATATCAAACATATTGTATATCCTAAGACTGTATGTTTGTTTCCTGATGTCCAAATTAAAGTCTAGCAAATCTACTGGTCAAACAACACTGGAAAGTATCTTGATGCAGACAGTCATTTTATTATTTCTTATTCCATAATGATAACTGTTTGGTTAAACTGTTATTGTTTTATAAAACTGTATCTATGGATATTTTCTAATTTAAGTATGATTTAATAAATTACTACATAAATATGAGAAGTTATAAAAGATTAAATACTTCTTAGTCATGCAAAATATCTTCATGTAATCCAATGTAAATTAATATTTGTTATCATGGTCATGTCAAAGCACGTTTCCAAAGATTACCTCAACAAGGTCATCTACTTTTGTAGCAATTTACAAAGGTTTTGCATAATGCCCTCAATTAAAATGCAGCAGTAGCTACCACTTTAAAGATATGCTATCTGAGGTTGAGAGACAGGTGTTGGGAGTCATGACCAAGAGAGAGCAGAGGGACAAAGGCTTAGCTTTTGTTCTGTTTTATAGTACTGTGTGACCAACGGTGGTCAAATCTTCCTTCTAACTTGTGTAAATCTGGATTAAGTACACTCGTTTCCTTCTTCCCTGGATGTGCCCCATGCGTAAGTGAATCCATGAGTGGTCTGAACTCACACACTGTCTCTCTGTTATTTCTACAAAGCCAATAGATGTTGAAAAGGGTCTCATTCACAGTCACTTTCCCACCGCTGGTGATTTTAAGGCTGAGTTGGTATCGACTTCTACTTGAATAATAGGAGTTATGTGAAATCCATCTACCCAGAGCGGCAAGGAAACAGATATATAGCAGGGCAGCTGGACTGCGTTCTACAAGACAGTGGCTTTTTTCTGTAAGTCTGAAGTAGTTGCTCACATTTTTAAGACGGCCACTAGGTGTCTTATTTGCATATCTGCAGTTCTTAATATTTTACTCCTAGGTCAAATGTTATTTTCATGGATTCTTAGAGCCAAATATTTTACTTCTTTTGTGCTTGAGGTCACTACAAAATTACTGGTAAAAGTTTGGCATAAATATGGACTAAATTTTATCTGTTTAATTCTCCTGCTGTCCTATAGGATATGAATTATCAGTTGTATTGATGAGAAGTGGGAGGATTATGAAGACCATGTTTTTTTTAAAATAACATACTTTTCTTTGAAGTAAAAAGAATTTTGAATATATCACATCTTTGTCAAACATTAAAGCTTTGTTTTCTAGCAAATCATCCTTGTGGAAGAATTGCATTTATATAAAATTATAGTTAACGAGATATTTAGCATCCAATACCATCAGAAATTATATTCAGTCTGACAGTTACATGTTTTATTGTAATTGTTTACATTGGATTTTAAACCACCACTTACCTTCTTGAGTTAATCTTTACAAACTTAAGATTTCATGTTGAAAAGTGCCATCTTAAGTAAGTGTACTGTATAACAAGTTTGCTTAATAGTTCTTTTAAGTAATCAGTCTTACTGCCAGAGTACCGACATGAAGTCAAATATTTGACCTTATCCCATTAAAATCATTTTTATCAAGATAAAGTCCCCAAAGTGAGTCTCACTTACTTTGCTTTCGCTTCTGCATCTTCATACGCTTTGTTCGAAACATCATCCAGTCCTCCAATCAAGTGCTTGAATGAGCTGTCAGAGGAAAACCAGAGTGATCAAGTTAAGTCCTCTGCAAAGTCAAGATAATGGCAATCATTCATGAATAGTGAAATGATTTAAAAACATCTTAATAAAAGTAAATTTAAACAACTTAGATACATTGCTAAGAAATACGTTAGGCAGCAGAATTTCCTCTAAAATGAGAAACACGGAAGAAACTCGATAGAAATCTGTCTGCACTGTCACATCAACAACCAGAACGTCAGGTCTCACGTGGTTCTGGCAACTTTCTTTGGGAGTACACCCGCCCCTGGAGAAAATGGTCACTTGGGCCAGGTCCTTGGCAGTATCTTGTCTCTGGTGCCCATGTGGTTTCTGTTTGCCTCACTCATCTGCTATAAAATTCTGTCTGAGTACATGGAGCCAAGTAAGCGCAGCCAAACCCTCTCCAATAGTGAGCGGAAATGAATCTTTCCTTCTTTAAGCTCTTCCGGTCAGGCATTTGATCACAGTGATGAGTGGCGACTATATCAGGCATTGCTCAGTGCTCACAAGTACTGTACAGTCTGTTGTAAGTCAGTAGTAGCACCTCCATTTTATTGGTGGGTTTGTGATAGAGTTAGAAGCCCACCCCAAATCTTACACCCAGTAAATAAATATGATGAACTCCTAGGAAGGATGTGATCGTTCTTCTTCCTTTTCAAAAATCTAGATATAACTCCATTCAAATCACCACGCTTTGAAGATAATGATAGAAAAATTTTAGTACTATATAGGCTCTTGCTAGGGAGTTTTAAGGTAATGTATTAAATTATGATTTCTACCTTTATATTTTTTGTATATGCATGTGTATGTTGCTATTTGTGTGTGTATGTACGTGTGTATGTGTGTGTGTTTACATGTGAAGTCCAGAGGCAGTCTTTCTTCATTGTTACATACTGAGGCAGAGTCTCGAAGCAGAACTTGATTTGTTTCTTCTAGCTAGCCAGTTTGCTCTGGGGATCTCCGTCTTTACTTTAAGCACAAGAATTCCAGACAGGCTTCTAGGCCAGGCCTGGCTTTGTGTGAGCACCAGGGAACTTTAGCTCTCACACTTGTACACCAAGCATTTCACCTTCCCCGTTCCATCCGTACAATTTCTTTTTGGAAGTCTTGGGGATTGAATCTAGGGTCCCTTACATTCTAGATCAAGCTGGGTAACACTAACTCATATCCACAGCCTTTTCATAATCTTAATCACTAAAGGGCATGGAGTTTGAGCATGAAATAATAAATTATGCTTGGTCAGTTCCGGAAACACAGAAGAAAACCTGATGATTTAAATTTCAAAGTCACTTAACTGCTTTCACTTATAATTACTTTTGCAAAAACAGCTCTAAAGAGGAGTAGCACAACAGATGAGGGCAGCTGTTCTCTCAATCCCTGGTGGTGATCCATCTGGGAGGCTGGGTCACTGCTCTGCCGTGCTCAGCACAGTCACACTGATATTCAAAAGGAGACACAAAGGAAGTTTTGAGAGACTGGCCCTGAAAATCAAGAGTCTCATTCCAAAATATGAAGTTTAACATAATGGATTTATTCATTTGTACTGGTTTCGGGAACTTTGTTTTCTTGGTGTCCTAATCCCCTCTGGTTTTTAGACTCTTTCTGCCTCCTATCCCACAGCTTTCCCTGAGTCCTGAGGAAAAAGGATTTGATGGAGACATCCTGGTTATGGCTGAGTGTTTCAAAGTCTCTCACTCTCTCTATAGGGTCTGGCTTTAGATCTCTGTATTTGTTCCTATCTGCTGTAGGAGGAAGCTTCTCTGATGATGGTGGAGCAAGGCACTGGGATATGTACAGCAGAATACCATGAGGAGTCATTTTATTCTATTTTTAAATAAAGAACAATAGTATTTGGCTCTACCCTAGGTCCCTGGGCTAGTTTGTTTTGAGATAGTGTTTCAACACTAAAGCCCAGGCTAACCTAGAATTTATTATGCAGCGAAAGTTGTCTTGAACTCATGATCCTTTATCAGTCTTCTGGCTGGTAGGATTCTGGGTGTGTGCCCCTGTACACAGCAGCACTATTCTTTATATGATTAACTTTCTTATTTTCCCATAGAATATATTGGTCCATAACTAAACTTAGAGTGAGTTTGGTTTCAGAGAAACTTTAATATCCCAAACTGGGCTTAGTTACACAGTGACAAGTGGTCAGGGAGTGTCTTTCATTTTCTCTTGGTAGAGCCATGCTATTATTTAGAGTCAGAGCCATTAAATACCTATGATTCAATATTATTTTTAACTTTGCATCACTGCATGCATAGTTCATTTTATCCTTTAAAACTTTAAGCAATATTTGAACAATGAATAAGTCACTATATGTTCAAATGTTGTAGAATAACTATATCTGATATCATACATAAACACACAGACACATATACACAGTAAAGCAGAAAGTATGCTAACTGTGTACACAAATATTGCTACTCTAGACTGTAGATTGAACATACAGTATTTCTTTTCATGATAAACCATATCAAAGATCATATTTTTGTCTTTGGGAACTTAGGGCCATATATTGTTTGTAAATAATTTTTGTTTGAAGGACAATCTTGATCAAAAGAATATTGCAACATTGAATAGTTAGATCCTAATAAAATGGTAAATACTTGAAAACAAAAAAGTCAGCTATTATATGTAAGTGAATTTTAAGAAGAAATGAAAAATAGAGACCTAACAGTAAGTGCTTTAAGAGGAGCTAGAACTTAGGTAACTAAAGATACCTTGATAAGCTATGTAATAGAACTACAGAATTAATTAGTAAACTTATTTGTTGACTTGTTTGTTTATTTGCAGTCCTGGCAATTGAACCAACGGCCGTGCACCTAGTAGGAAGGCTCTCTACCACTTGTTGCACACTTTTTTCCCTTTTGGGAAAAAGAACGTCTATGCGGACCCTTGTCAAACAGGCCTTTGAGGGCATAGTACTCTAAGTGGTTGTGAAGAACTATTCTTGATTGTCAACTTAACAACATCTGGAATTAACTAAAGCCCAAATGAGTGGGCATTTGAAGCAGGAGAAGCCACTTCTAATGTGGATCTTTGGGGTGAGAAGATAAACCTTTCATTCAGATCTTTTGAGGTGGGAAGACCCACCTTTAAGCTGGATCACACTTTCTGCTGGCAGCCAATATAAAGGGCTTAGAGGAAGGAAGCTCTCTCTCTCTTTGCCTGTTTGCTCTCATGAGGAAGTCCATTCTTTTACTGGCACTAAAGCCTACTTCTATGAAATTCTGGTATATACTGAAGATAAGCTGAGACATCCAGCCTTGTAGATTGAACAACTAAAGGATTTTGAACCTTCTATTCATAGGCAGCCATTGTTGGATTAGCTGGACCACAGCTGATAAGCCTATGGCCTATGTATACATATATATGGGTACATACATGGATTCTAGCTATCTTATCTATCATCTATCTATCTATCTATCTATCTATCTATCTATCTATCTATCATCTATCTATCTTATCTATCATCTGTCTATCTATCATCTATCTATCTCTATATTCTTTCTTTCTCTGAGAGAGAGAGAGTCACTCTATAAGTTCTGTTACTCTAGAGAATCTAGTGGTGGTTGCCTTTCTAAATATTTCTTAAGGTCTTTTGGCATGACTTGTCTAACAAAGAAGACTTCTGTCATCATTTTTATAGTCTCAAGATCTTAGTAAGATCTCTTGACAACCTTAGCAACTGAATGAGTAGGAAAAAAATTATCAGCTATAAAAACAAATGAGTACAGATAAATCGTTAAATTCTTTAAACTCACAGTCATACATATTTCATATTTCAGTATTATAAAACAAAATAGTCAATTTCCTATTACTGTGGTTCAATGTCATGAGAAAGTCGGGAGCTATTATGTAAAACTCTTTAATTCAGGCGGTCTCAACAGCATATCTCAATGCACGCAAGCAGCTGCAGATACACTTGTACGTTAAATTTTCTGGGAAGGGAATCCCATTTTAACAAGTCAAGCCGGGGCTGGAAAGACAGCTCAGTAGTTAACAGCACTGACTGCTCTTCCAGAGGACTCACATTTGATTCAGAGTACCCACATGGGGCTTACAATCATCTGTAATTCTGATTCCAGGGGACCTGAGGCCCTATTTATGCAATTGTGGATGCTGCACACAGTGCTACGTAGTCATACGTGCAGGCAAAAACACCCATACACATAAAATAAAGTAAATAAATCCTTTTAAAATGTCAAGGGAGGATTCTTCACAGCAAGTGAGCAAAATGGTGTTATTTGAATGTAGAATCACAAATGCAGGAACACAGGAGAACAAGTCAGGGCTCCTGTGCATTTAATACTGGTGGTTTAAAGATAACTGCAAGGTGCAGAGGGAAAGGAAAGCCAGAGAGGAAGGGAGAAAGAACAATGGTGAAAGGGACAGATGGAGGAGGGCAGAAAGAAAGCAAGAGAAAGGGAGAAAGGAAATCATGGCCCATTTCCTATCAAGCATGTGAACATTTGTATTCATTTTTCTTAAGAGGCATCATTGGAAAGGATGCTGCTCATTCCAGGAAATGTGTCTGCTGCAGGACATTATGATGATTGACTCAGTGGGTAATAATTTCAGCTATTAAGATGTTTTCATTATTAAACCAAAACATCATTCTGAAGGGAGCTGATTACCCAGTGGTATGTCTAAAATGTGTAGAATTTTGTTCTTCAGCTGGAGTATGATGAGACCTTGTCTAAAGAGAAACAGGCTTTAAAACTCTCAGGAAGACAAAAGTCCAAATTGACAGAGTGCAAGGATCAAGGACTAAAACTGTTGCCGATAAAGAGAAGTATTTAAACATAATTTATAATTCATGTGTATGTATTTAAATATAAACATATTGGTATTAAATCCTCATGATTTACTATATTTTATGAAGTGTTTAGTAATCATATGTACGTATTAGGCTCAGTGAGTTTATCATCATAAAATAATAATGAAAATAAAACTAATTAGGGGGACTTTTAAATTCAGAATAGGGTGCAATCTGGTTGTGACATCTGTCTCTCCTTTGATTGCTAGGGTTTTTAGCAGATCTGGCCCCTTAGGCTGTGTCTCCTTCCCCCCTCACTGTCACATATGTGTCTCTCCTAAAGCTGTGCACTCCATGGGAGGTGGAAGAGGATGACTTTGCCCAAGGATGACCTTCCCTGATCAGAAGAGGAGTGATCTTCAGTCAATTTATGTGAGTAACTGCACTCCCATACTAGAACTTTTCTAATTCCAAATATGGTTACAAAATTCATCTCTTATTTGAAGCAGATTTCTTTTACTTGTTACATCTTATATAAGTCAATAATCTATTCTAAATAATTGAATATTATAAGGCAGAGAATAAATGGAAAATCTTAAATGAGAAAGTAATTTTCTGAGTTTTATATATATACCTATATTATATATACATATATGATCATTTTAAATTTGTGGCATTTGGGTGTAGTGATGGTTCAATTAAGGAAGCCAAGCCTGCATTGGACCCTTGTGCCACAACATGTGGGAGAAAGGTCAGAGGACAGCCCACAGGAGTCAGTTCTGCCCTCCCACCAGGAGAGGCCCAAGGACAAAATTTTAGCTCCAATGAATACTCTATGCTTTGCTTCCTAATGAAAAAATATTTTGGTTAAAAAAAATAACGGATAAAATTATTTGAAGCCCACAACATCAAAGCACCTGAATTACCAGTGCCAGGTCCTCCCTCACGTTCCCACATCTTCTGCAACCCCTGGATC
The DNA here is from genome assembly GCF_950005125.1 of Chionomys nivalis. NCBI lineage: Eukaryota > Metazoa > Chordata > Mammalia > Rodentia > Cricetidae > Chionomys > Chionomys nivalis. The sequence goes on along the minus strand of NC_080093.1, from coordinate 28,155,360 downwards.
TATAATTACTCCTCCTCCATTGACTGCCTGAGTAAAATATCACTTTTTTGAAAGCTAATGCTGATATTTCATAAATGTCTCATTAATTTCATCAAAATAGTTCTTTTTGCCCTGTGAAAATGAAGTATCAACCCTAAATTATTTAACATTCCTTATAACTTAGAAGATTCTCAATTCCAAGAATATTTTATGATTTATTTTGTAATAAGAATCACAAATGGGCAAACATTTGATTTTTCCCTAGATTTTCCTATTTTTAAAATAAAAACTAGGACATATATCTAATGTCTTATATATTAAATATTTTCAAGCACACTTTTTAAAAGGTATTTTTAAATTATCAATTCACTTAACTTATAAAAATTGCTCTCCAAATAGACAAAAGAAAAGTAAGCTTCATTTATTTAAATCAGGGAAAAATATAGTTAATTCATTCTGTATTAATTACATCAAATAAGCCGGGCGATGGTGGCGCACGCCTTTAATCCCAGCACTCCGGAGGCAGAGGCAGGCGGATCTCTGTGAGTTCGAGACCAGCCTGGTCTACAGAGCTAGTTCCAGGACAGGCTCCAAAGCCACAGAGAAACCCTGTCTCGAAAAACCAAAAAAAAAAAAAAAAAAAAAAAAAAAAAAAAAAAAACAAAAAAAAAACAAAACAAAACAATTACATCAAATAACATTTTTAAAGAACATTTAAATAAATTACCATTTAAAGCTGTATGAAATTTACAGTCTGTATAGAAAAATATCATGTAATTGCAAAGTAGTAGGAAGGTTATAAATGAACCCCTTAGAGGGCACAGTAAATTTATCCCATGGTATCATTTTTAGAAAACTTTTATTTAGGACTGAAAATGCTTTGAGTAAAGATATTAATCCCTAGCTTGACAATCTTATAAAAATTTATCACTGAACTTTTTATTTTTGCTCTTATGACATGACTGGGAAAAATAACTCTGGGCTGCCCAACTAGAACTAGTTGCTAAGTTTATGTTGCTGAAGATGCCATTTTTTGGATTGCAAATTGTAGAAAAATCCAGCTGGAACTGAGTGGGAAGCTTCCTCCATGCTGGCTGGCTTTCATAGTACTGCAAAGTACTATGCAGTCTGCAGGGGTTAAGACTGTCTTATCCAGCTGTTAACCCAGCATGCAGCAATATTCATCTTCCAGGAAGAAGTAGATGCTGATGCAATAATTTCACAATGGTTAAGGAAGCAACAACTTTTTCTGACTAGATCTGAGGTCTGAATCACAGGAAGGAATTCATTCTGCTTACTGTAAACATAACCAAAGACACATGGCTCAGGTCATCTTAGATCATAGGGGTGAGCTTACTACTTTCATTTAGTATAATTGTCATGGTGTCAAGTTGCCTTCAAAACACTTACATTTATAGTAACAGACTATATGCCACTTTTAGCTTGAATCAGAGAAGCTTTTCATTGCAATGTGGGTGGTGAGTGCAGTTCGTGACTCTGAGAATAAGTGACGGTTGGGTGTTCGGCCCCAAACAAGACATTTATATCACCCAACTCTAAGGCTCAGGGAATATGCAGGAAAGGAGCTGGAGATAATGTAAGAGACAGAAGAGAATGGTCATGAAATATTGGCTTCTGGGTACTGCACAACTAACACAATCATGATCTCACAGCATGGTGATTTCCTTAGTTGACCTACACAAGACTGGGGCTATTCATGTCAATGGTTGAGTGGTGAAGAACTGAAGAGACCCTACCACTCTATGTTAATGATGGTTCTGGGGGAGTGACAGTCATTGTCTTTAGGGGTACCCACTGAGGAGCTCACTAAGAGATATTCCACACTCATGGTCATAGAAATGGCCCTAGCTGAAAATCAGTGGCCTCAAATACAATAGCAGTGAAGGTCTTGCACATGGGAAGGGGGCTTGTAGAGAGATGGAGGGGGAATTGAGGTGGAAATAAGGAGATTACCATCATCAGAATACATATTGTATGAATACATATACGTATAAAATTGTCAAAGGACAATAAATAAAAATTAAAATAAACAGATGCTTCTTTTCTGAATTATTATATACTCACAGTAAAAATATCTTTAAGCCGGGCGGTGGTGGCGCACGCCTTTAATCCCAGCACTCGGGAGGCAGAGGCAGGCGGATCTCTGTGAGTTCGAGACCAGCCTGGTCTACAAGAGCTAGTTCCAGGACAGGCTCCAAAACCACAGAGAAACCCTGTCTCGAAAAACCACAAAAAAAAAAAAAAAATCTTTAAATTTCACGAATTAATACTTAAGGACTTTAATAAAAATTGCAAGCAAAATATGAAAAACTACACTCTTTAAGTTTTTATATTTTTACATGGGTTTTTCTCTTATTTTACAGATAAGCAATCAAGGCTAAAACAACTTACTGAAGCTACAAGTAAGCTTTCCATTGGTATTTGAACTCTGAATCCTGGCTACTGCTGACACCATTCTGTCTCCCAACGTGGAAGGCTGAAGCAGATGAAAAACGGCTAGGGCTATGCTTTGGAATTGCGTATCTGTTCTCTGGCATCCAGCCTCCACGGTCAGGCCGGTCTTTCAGGATAAATGCCTGTTGACGGAACGTGAGTTCTCTAGACGTTGTCTAGAAAGGCACTGATGAGGGAGCACGCTAGTTTTCTTGTGCTGCCATGCGAAACCCGTGAGACTACATTTGCCACAACAGAAGTGACTTCTCTAACACTGCAGAGGCTCGAAGTCTGAGATCAAGGACCAATCGCGGTTGCTTTCTGGTGGGGCCTCTCTGTCCCTGCTTAGTGAACTCGTTCTCACAATAGCTTTTCAGTGTGGGTTTCTGCCTCTTACAAGGACTCCAGTCCTATGGGATTAGAGTTATAGCCAATCAGCTCATTTAGCCTTATTACTTCCTTCATGGCTGTTTCTAAATGCAGTCACACTGGGTGTTAGGACCTCAATGTACAGATCAAGAGACATAATTAGTACATAATAAACTTAATGAAGAAATATTAGTGGTGCAGGGCAGTGGTGGCGCACGCCTTTAATCCCAGCACTTAGGAGGCAGAGGCAGGCGGATCTCTGTGAGTTCGAGGCCAGTCTGGTCTACAAAAGCTAGTTCCAGGACAGGCTCCAAAGCTACGGAGAAACCCATCTTGAAAAACAGACAAACACCAAACAAACCATAAAAGAAATATTAGTGGCAATCCAGAGGATACATTTTCTTGTGTCACTTTTTGGGGAAAATGTTTGCTTCTAATTTTTAAGGTCATGCAATTCACATTTAAAACTTCTTACTGTATATTCTTTGTATATAGTATTATGTTATATAAAGACATTTTACATGTATATTGCATATTACACACTGAAAAAATTCTCTTTTATTTTTCTTTTTAAAAAATATAATTTTCTCAGGATCTGGGCAAGATATAAGAAAGTCAACAGCTAAGAAAACCACAAAAATTATCAACACTATATCCCTTGTTCACAACTCTGATGGCTACCCACTATTTTAATATGTTTTAAATTCAGTGGTGCAAAATTTAAATTCAGACAGCAAGATTAAAATGCAGATTTTTACCACATCATGAGCGCTAACTTGAGTATCTTCTCGTGAAGGAGCAAAGAACCACCCAACAACTAAACATATCTTCCCCAGCCACTCTCTGGCCGGAGCCTTTTTTTCCTGTTTCTGGGGCTTCTTCTATTCATTCACCAAGGTCAATTCAAGCACTAACTCCCTTAAGTAAGTCTTTTTTAATCTGTTCCAAACCTCGGATTAACTTTCTTTAAATTTTCTTTACTTCCTACTAGTGTGTATGTTTTTTGAAAAAAAGTCACAAATATTAAAAGACAGGATATTTAATGTTTTTTCTGAATTCCCTCCTTTTTGGTGGTTATTACATATATAACTGTATAGCATAGATTATATTAGAGATATAAAATAAGAGAGAGACACATCTTGTGAAGCCAGAGAAATAGGACTCATTAACTGCTGTCATTCAGGTTTCTTTCTCAATGATAACGTATTATCCATCTCCAGTTCAGCTAGCAAGACAGCACCTTCCTTGTCAGCTGCTAAATCATGATTTGCCTTTGATAGTCCACTATCCATTCAAAATTAGTTCAATTATTGGCTGTAGAAAAGCTTGTAGATAAGGTGACCACTGTATCTCATGCCAAGAGATAAATTCTGAAAGGGCTTCTGTTGTAACACTTGGTCAGGGCTAAGGCATCCCTGTGATTGTGGCTGCTGCTGATCCCGTTCCTGTCCTGCATTGTGTGCTTCAGAGGAGTACCAACTGTGAGACATATTGAAAAGAAAAGGAAACCCTTCGTTCTTTGTGACCCAGCTGGGCCTATAATGACTGTCTCACCAGGGAAGTGTGTCACTAAAATAAGCAAATCTACTTAACGCTACCAAAAATGTGCAGTGAGTATCTGGAGCAGATTTCAACTTTAATGATTTTTACCATTGTTTTTAACCTGACAGTGAGTCTTCTATCTGAAAGTACTCTTGGCTTCTGCCCACCCCTGTACCCACTCCACTACAAGGCACGTTAAAATTACCTCCCGAAAGAAACATCTAGAACCACTGCTCAGACAGGCAAAGGTGATATTTGAAAGGTTACTTTGTTTTAAGGATTACTGTTTAATGTTCAAATTTTAGAAAATAAAACATATTTGGGGGTTTATTTCATAATCTTTTCATATAGACAGTCTGTGAGTCTCAAAGCAATGCTGAAGTTTCCAACAAATTTTTAAAAATTGGACAAAAATACAAGCCTCAGAAACGTAGTAAACTTTCCAGTATTGAGTGGAAAAATGGAATTATTTATCATTAATATAAAATAAAATAATGACTTAAATCAAGGATGCTTGAATGTTAAGAGATTTATTATGAATTCCAATATCAACTTCCATTTGCCTTCTGAATGTTGGAGGAAACCCAAAGCATTTCTAGCTGGTGATGATCACTTAATTCTGAGCCTCTGAAAGAGCTGGAACACAGCCAAAGCAATCACTCTCCCCTGTCACAACTGGCTTTCCCTCCCACATCGCTGACCTGTAGACAGCCTGCAGGAAAGACTCCTCTCACCTGGAACCTTTCAGAATCTCCCAAATCTGCTTTAGACTTCAGTGCAACCTTGGGGCTAAAACTCTCCACCTTAACAGACATTCTTTAGGGCTGTTGTGACTTTACCCTAACCGTCTCCCCCTGCTAGTTCTTCTCTGTGTTGTAAGCAGTATTTCTCTGCTCCGTTCCTTCACAGACAAACACATGAAGGAGCAACAGCTTTCTACTGTCCCCTTAGTTTTCAAAGGCTAAGGCCAGATTCTTTAGTTTGAGACATTGGGGATTTCTTTTTAAACAATATGAACTTAATGGTTTTCTACTTTTATGTATGGCACTTTTCCTGTGTATGTGTATGTATGTATGTATGTATGTATGTATGTATGTATGTATGTATGTATGCACATATGTATATAAATGCATAGTACCTGTGGAGATAGCAAAGAAACGAGTTACAGACAGTTGTGAGTCACCATATGGGTGCTGGGATTAGAACCCTGGTTCACAGCAAAAAGCAGCCAGCGCTCTTAACTGTTGAACTCTCTATCTAACTCCTGTTGAACCCTCTATATAACTTCTGTTAGAAGATTTCCTGATAAGCTGTCCCCTCTTTTGCCCAGACTCATCTCTCAGCCTCTACCTGTGAGATTTTTTTCCAGTGTTTTCTGTAAGTCCTCTGTTCTTACCGTATTCCTGCTGGTACTGCACCAAAGCCATTGAGTCTGTGTTTGTATATGCCAGGCCCCCTGAGAGTACCTGCCTTCATTTTTCCTTCCTTTGTTTGTAAAACTCCTACTCATACTTAAAAGAACCTAGCTCGTATATCACTTTGTCCAAGAAGTTCCTTGAGATGCTTCAGGCAAAACACTTTCTTTTGCCCTCAGCTCTTACCAAGCATTTGTTCATCCTTGTATTGTTAGGATCACAAGTTATTATCAACAGGAGAAGCTGCTGTTCTTCATCTTTGTGTCCCTGGGCAGTAGAATAGGATTTGGTTTGGAATGTGTCCTGGTTCTTAATTTTTCTCTCTCCCTTCTTTCATCTTTGTTTGCATTATTTTTATATTTTTTACAAGTAGGGTCTGGCTACAGTAAGTCAGACTGACTTTAAACTCACAATGATTTTCCTGCTTTAGCCACCCAAGTATGGGGGTTATAGGCATGCATCCCCATGCAGAGATTTTTTTCAGCCCTTTCACTCCCCTTTGAAGGTATGTCTTATATTGTAAATAATTTTCCCTTGCTGATTAGCAATGGCATGCTGTCGGTACTGAAGAAACAAAGCGAGAATGAAGCTTTTGCTTCCACATCCCAGTGTGTGCTTATGATTCCTCCAGTATGTGTGTGCTCTATAGTGCCCAATGGTCAGTAGATGTCCCCTGACATAGCTTTTCAATTGCCCTGGAGTAGCTTTTCCAGGAACCCTGCAGTGAGATTTCTGGCACCACTTCTACTGGTGTGACACATCAACTACTTTACAACTCTCACTTATTGCCTGTATTCTTCCTAGATAGGTGGGTTTTTTTTTTTTTTTTGACCAGGGGATATTAGATGATGTTTATCACTTTGGGGGATTAGTAGTATTAAGTAGAAAGTAGATAGGTCAGAATATTGTTAAACATTATACAGTGCAAAAGACATGCCCTCACTCCCACTCCAAACACCCTGACACAAACCAAGTACCTAGTCCCCAGATGTCAGCAACAGAGAGTTTTAAATTTGATACTACTATTATTTATATGTATGGGTATTTTGATTGTGCTGTGGGACAATGGTCTTCTACCCTTTAAAGATTTATTGCTTGTATTGCTTTAATAAAATGCTGTTGGCCAGTAACCAGACAGAAAGTAGAGGCAGGGCAACCAGGTAGGAGGTATAGGTGGTGCAACCAGAACAGGAGAATTCTGGGAAGAGTAAAGGCTGAGTCTGCAGTCATGACAGAGGAAGCTAGACACAGAGGAAGCAAGAATACTTCACTGATAAAGGTACCAAGCCACATGGCTGACACAGACAAGAATTATGGGTTAATGTAGGATGTAAGAGTTAGTAAGAATCCTGAGCTTCTAGGTCAACCAATTTATAATTAATGTAGATATCTGTGTGTTTCTTTGAGACTGAATGGCTGCAGGACTAAGTGGAACAGAAACCTCTGTCAACATGATTACATGTATGTCTGTTCACTATGTGCACATGTGCAGTACCCACAGAGGCCAGAAGTGGGTGTTGGTTCCCCAGGAAGCATCATTACAGACCTTATGAGATACCATGTGGATGCTGGGAATTGAACCTGTGTTCTTGGAAAGAGCAACCCATGCTTTTACCCACTGAGCTCTCAACAGCAGTGTGTTTCAGAAACCATACTCAGTAATAAGGTCCAGTTCTTTGTCTCAGTCGAACTGAGAGAAGAGAGGGGAGGACAGAAAAGAGGACAGGTAAAGAGCCCATGGGGACATGTTTTTGGGGTTAGGTAGTGATTATTCCTTACAGCTGCTGTTTCCATATGCTTTCAACTTCTCAGTAAACACACCTTATTTCTCTAGTTATCTGCCATAGTTTCTACTTGTTTATACCTCGTCCTTCGTGTTCAAGTTATTATATACTCTCTCCACCCTGATAAGATCAAGACTGATACAGGATCATGTACTCATTCATCCCCCAAAATATCTATTGAGCTCTTACTATCATTTCTGAGACTGTTTAAAACAAGAAACCAGAAGCAAACTAAACAAACAGATTCTGTCTTTTCTTAATTTGTAGAATGCAAATCAAAATAGGTAATGGAGATGCATGCCATGGCGAGTAAAAGGAACATGGCACAGAGGAAAATCAATAACAGGGAAATTTCTCATGAGACACAAGGAAAATGAGTCAGTAAGGAGCAGCATACTTTTGATGTAGTGAACTAAAATAACTGAATTAATGTACATGACATGTTAATCACTTAATTCCAACTATTTAAACAAAGTGTTTGGGATCTGACTTGTGATGGTGCTTACCCAAATGGAATGTCATTTGAAGCATCTGACTCACTGATATTTTCTTTCTTTCTTTCTTTTTAAAAAAGAAGTAGTAGAATTAGCACCAAAATTCATCTCAGTTTATAAAGCATCAGTATTAGTTGTTTGTTTTGATCTTATCTGTTCATTCAGAAGTACAGTTCTCTTTAAAGACAACTGTGTGTGTGTGTGTGTGTGTATAATAGCACTGAGTCTAAAATTTAACACATAATGGAGGTTCAATATGTTTTTATTCCATTATGTAAGTATATGTTTCCTACTTCGATCATCCAGAGCATTAAATGATGCAGATGAGGCATAATTAGCACATGCTATGAGGTGTGTATCTCAGTCTACAGCAATAAAGAGTTGGAAATCTATATTCCTTCTGGGACTCGACTCTTGTTTCTTAACTAGATGGTTTGTTAAGAGTGGATTTTCAAAGTCTTTCTATTTTAAAACCCTAAGATCTACCAAAAGACACAAAAATGTAAGAATTCACCTTTACTATCTGTCTTACTAATTATTATAATTAAACAGTGTGATCTGAGTGATACTCCTGGACTTTGATTGCCACCTACAAAGCAGAGTTCATCTTGAGAAGAGGTTATAACAGGGTGTCTTTGAAGCCAGATGGTAGACATGAGCTTTAGTGCCAGACTACATCCCACAAACCTGAGGTCAGTATCTGTCCTCTACAGAGGAAGCTTTCCCTGTCTCCTTTTTAAATATCTTTTAGGATATTTCTGATTCACCTAATTTCTTAGAAAATTTTCTTTGCTCTATTAAAATTTTTATTACTTCATTGAGAATTTCACATAATGAACTTTTTATTTTTTTAATTAAAATATAATCACATCACCCCCTTCCTTCTCTCTCATCCTTCCAAGTCCTCTCATGCTCTGCCTTCCTGCTTTACTCCTTCTTAATTACATGACCTCTTTTTTAAATTGTTGTACACACACACACACACACACACCCTGTTGGTTCCATTTAGGGTCCCTTGTATGTATATAATCTCATGGCTGATTGCTAGGTATTGGATAAGCAATTAAGACCTGTCAAATTTTTTAAAACTGATTTTTAAATAAGAATGCGTTGTTTTGTCATTTCCAATCAATGTATTAATTATGTTGAGCTTGTAACAGAGTCCATAGAATCTGAGAGACACCCTGCTCTTTGTGTAACAGAGTGGGGCTAGAAACCATTCTTATATTTTTCTTGAAATCTCATAAATGACAAGTATATGGTTAGGGATGGCTAATGCAGGACAGGTAAGTAGTGACCTCTGGTTCAGCCACTAAGTTGAGTCTGGAACTCCTCAATGCATATCCCAGGCAGAGAAGCTGTTTGTCATTGCTGGAAGGACCAGCATCAGTGGAAGGTCTGTGACCAGTTTAAGGCATTAGGAAAAGAAAGCATCATGAAGAGCCACCCCTCCATCTTTTTTCTACGACTTTATTCTGGAATATCCTTCTTTTATGGAGATGTTGTTTCACACTTGGTAAGGACAGGCTATAACTCACATCATTAAACTAAACTAATATAGTGTCTTTCTTCTAAATTTCTGGATTTTATCTTTCCTGCTTAGTACATGTCTTTGAATATCAGTCAATAACAGCTTTGAAACACTTTTAGTAACAACTTCATTACAAAAAAAAAAAAGAGAGAGAGAGAGCAGGCCAAATGATTTAGCAGACAGCATTCTATCGAGGCACATTTGTTTTCTCGTAATCATCCTGCCAATATCCTCACATCACCCCAACTTTCTTTCCCCCCAAAATGAACCTCAATAAAATTGTCTTAGGTTTTATGAAAGGCTAATACTATGAAATATTTTAGGATTATTACCCTCTCCGTTAAGTAAGATAGCCACAGACAATGTGGCAAATGGAGTTTCAATAGTCCAATCACGTTGACAGAGAATGGCATGCTATATAAAGAAGAGACAGGTGACTTAGGTGGACAAATTACCATTGGCATGTAATCCCTCAGGAATCCAACTTCATGCATGTGGTTAGAATGTGTTTGAATGAACTCTAGTCTCTAAGTCTTTCCTCTCATATCTCTTTTCCGTTCCCTGAAGGTTTCTGAAAACCTGAACTATTTTTCTGGATTTTCATGCACTTTTTAATTATCAGGGGGCATATCATCAGAATCAGATAACCCTTGTACAGAAATATATTAGTCCTTAATTAGCTTTTACCCAAATTAATGCAAAGCCTAAAGTAAAGGCCTGGAAGGTGAAACAATGGGAGGAAGACATGTGGAGATGAAAAACGGGTGTATTTGATGCCTTTAGAGCAAAAGGAAGAGGATGTGGGACATTAGATATGATGTCAACGTCAGAAAGACAGGTAGTCAAATGGCACTGGGGGACCAACATGGGAGGGTCTGAAGATAATGGATATGATAAAAGATAATAAATAATCGATAGTCATTATTTTCTGTTTTGACAATGAGCGTTTCTTTAGAAGTGAAGTCTGACATTTATGATTGGTTACAATGGTGTTCTTTCGCTTCCCCCTAGGAAAGCATAACCGCGGGCTTATGGAACATGCTACCTAGCTTGTAAATTAGTGAAGGGAGCTCCTTTTGCTGACAGTCCTAATGTCTGCCATCTGTTTGCACAGAATGACGCCCTGGTGCTCCTCTAATTGGACATAAATTAGGTACCAGCAGCAGCTTTGACAGGTTCCCTCCATTGCAGTTAATTCTTACTCTCTGTGTCTCTGTCTTTGTCTCTCTCTTTCTTTTAGCTGTGAATTCACTGCTTTACTGGAGACTCAAGATATTCCCTAAAAGTCATAAACCTAGGTTTAGATACTCAATTTGCCTTTTTTTATATTTATATTTAAAACTGAACATCTCTGTGATATATATCACATATATGGGGGAAAGGACACATTTTTTCAGAGCTTATCACACATGTTCTGCTAAGCACGTTCCTTTATACATCTTAAATTATTTGCTTTTATCTCAATTTTATAATTTAGGTAATATTATCCCATCATCTCATTGAAAATGAAAGTGATATTTAGAGTTTGAGTAGTTTTTCATATTCTCATAGAACAGTTTGGTCAACATTCAAGTGTTGAGCTCTATTGACAATACCTATCCATCTCTACTGCACGGTCGATAAGCTGAGGGATGGGAAAAGAGAAGGCTGAGGGAGAACATGTGTGTGCAAAGCCATTTGATGCTTCTTTACCTCTTATGACATCAGTGGGCAGAAGGGACTGGGCAAGATTAAATGATAAAGATCCTGTCCAGTTTTCCCTCCACGGTCAAGTCGATGTGGGTTCTATTCACTTTAAAACTCATCATACTAAACCTCAGCGGGCTTCAACCCTGTCTTCTGTAAAGCATGCTCCCTACCTCTCAGGCAACATCACACAGACGTGAACATGTATGGCATATAAAGGACCACAGGGCACAAAGTGCTGTGACCACCCCGCAGTCCCTACTCAGCCTGCTATACTCCAATCCACTCTCATTCCTGTCTTTGTCAGTTTCTCTATTTTATGCGTTAGAGACAGTATGAAGATCATATAAATTTCCATAGCTTTTCTTAGGTAAAGTACAACATACCTTGACTTCCTAACCATCCTTTTTTATGTTTTGACTATTTTAAGAGATTTTTTTAAAAAAAAAAAGAAAGAAAAAAACGAAAAACAAGGAGGATGCCAATTTGAAACAGCCTTCCATCACTTGCCCACAGTCTCCAGACTTATCATAACCCATAACCAGCTTTTCCTTCAACATCTCAGTTATTCCCTCTCTCTGAATATCTACTCAAACTCATTATCGGAAAGCTTTAAAACTAAGGTAAGGCTCACCATCCCCCTCTCTTCCTGTATTTAAGCAACTGTAATTTTATATTTATTTTATTTTGGAATTTCTTCTTTTTATGAGACAGATCCACATAGTAGCCCAGGATGACCTAGAATTCACTGTGAACCCAGTCTTCCCTATAGTCTTTCCTTCTGCTTCAGCCTACTAAGATGTATTATAGGCATGGTTTATCCATATTTCAAGACTCAAATGGCTTGAAATGTGTGTGCCATGCAGGAAGACTAAACCAAAGCAGTAAGTGAAAACACCCTCTCTCCTTTTTTTTTTTTTTATAATACACTTGAGGTTTATTTTCACTGTTGTTTATTTATGTATTTTTTTGATACAGGTTCTATATATTTAGGTAAAGTTTGTTTCAAACTCAGTCTGTAGCACACAGACTCAAACTCATAGCTGCCTGGCTCAGCCTCTCATTTCACTGATCTTCTAAGCACATAAAACTTCAGATGGGTGAGATAGTGCACACCTTTAATCACTTTTAATTCAGGAGGCAGAGGCAAGCAGGTTTCCTTGAGTTTGAGGCCAGCCTGGTCTATGTAGTGGGTTCTAAGTCAGGCAGAACTTCACAGTGAGATGTGCCTCAAAAACAAAACAAAATAATAGCAACAGCAACATTTCCAATAGTTATTCTAAGGTGCAGCTGATCTTAAGGTCCCTTATGCCTATTCTTTGATCAACAACTACCTATTCTTCCTTTCTCTACCCACCAGCTTCTGATAACCATCTTTTGTCCTTCCCTTCTGACTTCCTTAATTGAGCTCAGGTGTTATCTTCTTTGCATGGCCAAGTTCATTTAGCAATCTTCCAGGTTCACCTATGTTGCTACAAAGGGTAGGACTTCACCCCTTAAGGGGCTGAGTAATATTTACTCTATATTCTTTATATAAATGTGATATGTACTGTATGTTCTTTACACATTTGTCCCTGATGGGCGCTTAGGTTGTTTTCATATCTTGGCTTATTATAAATAATGCTGCAATGATGGCAAAGTGTTCATAGACCTCTGACACACGTATTTTTAGTCCCTCTAGAAAAATATCCAAAAGCAGCATTAGTTAATCAAATGGTAATTTATTATTTTTACACTAATCTGCATTCCAATCAACAATATGAGTTCATTTATCTGTATTCTTTCTAACACTTATCATTATTCTCACTTTTTAATTTTACATTCATTTTAATTTATATACTAAACCATATCAATTGCTTATATGTGCACATGTGTGCATACGCACATACATGTGTTGGTAGGGTAACATGATGTTTTAATTCTTGCATACTCTATATAATACTTAAATCAGTTAAGTACATCTACCTCTGTCTGTCTTCGGGGGAAACACTAAAGGTCCTTTCTTCTAGCTTTATGAAATGCACATAATATGTGCAGCCACCACACTGAGCATCAGTCTTTGCACTTTTCATATCTAACTATAATTTAGTATCTTGCTATCTGAGAAGCCAGCCTGTCCTTGCCATGCAACATAATCCTGTCTAGTCCAGTTTTCTATGAACACTCTTGACCGTGAATTGATATTTCACCAGTTGTCTATTTCTCTAACTTAGGATTTAATTTCTCTCTATCCTTGAGATGTCCTCTCTATCTTCCTATCCCCCTTGGCTTCTCTTTCATCTGTTTTTCTTCCTTGTCTGAACTTAACTAAGTTTCAACAAATTCTCATATTTTTTTTTATCTTCATCTTTGTTCTTTCATGGAATTGCACCCCACCTGATGACTTTAGCTGTTAAATCTATGTAGGCAGTGTTAATGTTAATTTTATGGTAGTGGTACATGAGCTCCTGCCCACATCTGTGACTTCCTGCAGAACATCTGTCTTAAGCATCCACAATTGCACACGAATGGACTTCATTGTCAATGGAATATCATCATGCCTCCCAAACTGATGTCCCTTCTACATCTAACTTTCTCTGTCCTAACAATATCCTTAATTTATTTCTTGGTCTTTAATTTTGTCAGATATTCAACCCTTTGCTATTAACTATTGTTAAAATCTATTCATTATTACACATTCCTCCTATAAATGACTTCATGATCACTGGCTAGAATTTGACTCCCAACTGAATATTCCATCTTCAAACCCTCCCTCCATAATTCACTTTATACAGTACTTCCTGTTAAGTCTATCATTTGGTATCATTTGTTAACAAGAGACTGTTTGGGCACTCAGTATTACTAGAATTGTTGCTATAGCATCATAGTGTTACGGTATCAAGTCCTCATCCCACCTTCACAAGTAGGTCTTATAAAATATCTTCTGACAATCTTTCCACAGTTTTCCTGCTGCCGGTGGAAGCTGGCTCACGGTTTCCATGGGTACTGCTCATTCAGGTGACTCCTTACACTGCCCTCCTGACACTTTCAGACTCTTCCCCACCTTTGATTCTTTACCTAGAGCCACGCTTTGCACATGGTAGACCCTCTGTAGAATATAAGCTCTGTCGAGGCAGCAAGGACAGATCATTGTTGGTTCTGGGACCTAGGACAGAACAACCATTTCAGAGCTTCCTGTGGATGCGGCCATCTGGTGACAGCTGTGCCATGGCTTAGCTTTTCATGATCCCGCATGAAGGGACCTCAAAAGTTGGGATTGTGGATCAAATTGGGAACCTCTCCACCCTGAGTCCCCTGGGCTCACTCAGTGCTATCTCCCTAGCTTTTCCCTCTATTCCTCGGCTGTAGTTCACCACAGCATAAAGTCTCATGCAGTTATGAGGGTCCACTAGCGTGGTTTGCTATTAGCTCTCTCTGGGACAGGCCCTTAGTCTTTCTGAGAAACTTGCTCACACAGTGCATTGAGGAAAAATCTGCTTTTTTGGTTCTATGTGACTTGGATGCATATGAGCAATATTCTTCCAGTGACAATAACCTGACGCTTACAGTTACCTAGTCTCTTGGTAAGAACCAGAAATGATAATGAAGAGAAGAGACAAGGCGGTGACGGGCGTCGTGAGACAGCCTTTCATTTCTCTAAACGGGCACTTGTCCACATCTAAAGCGGATGGCTTTTACAGGGGTGTCTTCCCTGGGGCTTCTGGTGTAGGAGTCTCAGGATAAGCAGAAAAGAAATCTAAATGTACTCAAAACAATAACAATGGTGGTTCTAAATAAGACACCAAAATAGCCGGCACTAGGTAAGCACCTGCTGAGTAGAAGGTACTCAGCAAATGCTTTAATTACGGGCTCTTACTAATCCTCAAAATCTCCCTATGATATTGCTTTATCTTCACTTTTCAAGTGAGCCTCTGGAGCTGAAGTTCATAGTGGTTAAGCATCTTATTAAAGATTACAAAGCGAGATTGACAGAGCTAGCCTCTTCTAAGACTAATACAAGGATAAAATACAGAACTCATGTTACAAGAAAAAGATTTTAAACACGTATGAAAGCTCCGAAAAATGATGTCTAATTCCAGAAATATGCATATTGCTGATATGAGTGCGTGCTATACATAGCAAAAGCAATGTACTTACTCTCTGTCAATCACAAGGCAAGTGACAGCCTCTGCAGCAATTACGTTTGCTGTTCTCACATCCTCCCTGCATAAAAAAATAGACATATTAGGATAGAGCCTTCAAGACAAAAGGGAAGCGACTATGGCAACATATCCAGGAACCAACGCATATAAACTCTTTTGATTTATGCATTTCCAGGTTTAGGCTTCATGTGAAGAGCCACTTTACACATATTATAAATGACACATTTCCTGCAGTTATAACACAGTTGTTACAATTATCAAATTTAAAGTTCCACTTACACAACTAGAAGAAAATTTTATAAGATTGTTTCCTTTGTTCTTTGGGGATTTCTGAATAATTTGCCTGGTGATCAAGATGGGATAGGATAGATTAAAGCTTTGAAGAGTCTAAAGACATAACCCTTGAAACAGAGTATCTAATTCATCTGTTATCAATTTGACATTGTATCATTGAGCTCAAAGTACCAGTTTTAAATACTTTTCTTAACTTCTTATCACTGTTTATATGTAACTAAGGTTT
Source organism: Chionomys nivalis (assembly GCF_950005125.1). NCBI lineage: Eukaryota > Metazoa > Chordata > Mammalia > Rodentia > Cricetidae > Chionomys > Chionomys nivalis. The sequence goes on along the minus strand of NC_080093.1, from coordinate 28,139,444 downwards.
GGGGACTTTACGATATATAGTTAGCTATTCATGTGTCCCACAGCTCATGGTTCTTTGAATAGTTGATAAATATTATTCACAGTGACTTAAATATATGAAAATTACCTCTTCAAAAACACATTTTTAACGATAGCAGGTGATGTCTATCTCTGAGTATTTTTGAAAATCTTCCCTGGTGTATCTTCGGTCGTGAAAAATGGATTTGGTAAATTAACTTCACAAGTCATTTTAAGCTACCATAAACTTAATATTATTATTGTCATTACATTAAATTACACCTGACAGTGTACCCTCTTCTTTTACGATAACATTTTGAAGCTAATATGATTAATGACAAATACATTTAAAATATGTCACAGAGGTAACTGCATAGACAAATATTGTGTTGATATGTTTTCAAACAATGAAATGCAATGTTCCACCCAAACCAGACACCTAAAGTATTGAAAATAAAGATTTTCCCAGTGCTTACTACTGAAGACACATCAAGTTCTAACATATACTCTAAATTCTGTAATTTTCCCCATTGACCTGTCTTTTGTTATGCCCTTCACTTTTGCTATATCATCTTGTTTGGGTTACAGCTGCTTAACAGAAACAACATTTGGTACTTGAGAAAGCAAAAACAAATATTCTTTCACTAACATTATTTTTCCAATATACCCTTGTGATATTCTTCAGCATTCATTATTTGATATGGACCGGTAAATCATTTATTTTTCTTCTTTTAAAGAAAACCACATTGGCATTGAATTAATCCAGAAGCAACAGTTTCTGATATTAATTTTTCCAGACAAGACCATGGCATGCCTTTCCTTTACTTGAGTCTACTTTTACACTTTTGAATGAGATTTTACAGGTTTCCGCACCCATTGCCTGACATTTCATGAAAACTATTCTTCGGTCCCACAGATTAGGTTTCTTCTCCACACCTTTTCCATTTTTTGTGTTGTACTGGTTGCTCTTCAAAGAAGAAAGGTCTTCCTTGTTCTGGATTTTATTTTTGAATTTATTTTTGTTTATTCTTCTTTCATCCAAATGCATCCCATCTGCAACTTCCCCCTCTTTCCTCTTTTCCCAGTACCTCCCCTACCTCCCCTCTTCCCCAGATCATCCCTTTTGTTTCAAAACCAGAAAAAGGATTATAAAACCACCCCCAACACGAAGTTTTCCTCTGATTGTATGTTTATGATAGCCAGTGTGAGCCTCTCATGCCTGCTTCACATTCTCTGCCTTCCAAAGACCATGGCCTCTTTTCAAAATTGGCAAACATATCTCCTCTATCCTGCCATCTTCATAACCTGCTGTTCTCAGGCTTCAGCAGCTTCTCTCCAACTGGATACCTCCTCCACCCTTGCTTGTCCTTTGGATCCTATCCCCAGTGCCCTTTCCCGAGGCATGCCATCCTGAATTAGCTCATGGGCTTCCCTGTGTATCTGTTCTCCTCACTTTACTTCTCTCCACATGGAACTGGCTATCCCTGTTCATAATTCCTATATTTATTTATGTGGTTATTCAGCTAGGGAATTGAATCTCTCTTCTGCTAAGACATATAGAGGTGAAGGATGATGGCTATATTTGCTTCCTATTTAATCCTTAATACCCAATATAGGAACTGTTTATCGAGTGTATGCTAAAGAAATGCATGGGTATTGCATTTCTGAAGCTGGGGGTGTTAGAAATCAGATAATACCACCACCACCACCACCACCACCACCACCACCACCACCACCACCACCACCACCACCACCACCACCACCACCACCATCATTATTGTCTGAGCACACCAATATGCACAGCAATGCAGTCTCCTCAAAGGCCAGGGGCATTGCATCTTCCTGGAACTCAAGTCTGAGACAGTTTTAAGTCACCCATGGGTGTTAGGGAATGGGACTGGGATTTTTGCAAGAGCAGTACGTGGTCCTGATTGCTGATCCATTTATCCAGCCCTAAGACTTCAGAGTCACAGGAACCTGCTGTGAATCCAAGATCTACAAACTGTAAGCTCTGTAAAACCTCAGTTTTCGCACTGAGCACGAAAAAGAACAGAAGCCATTTGCTGTCACTCTTACCCAGCCACAAAGTGAGAACTGCAGATGAAATACTTTCAGACCCATTACCATTTTCTATAGAAGGTGATTTGCGTGTGTGAAATAAACACAGCCAGGAGAAGTGCATCATTCCCGTGGGCGTTGTAAGTTGTGAATAACTTATTCTCACCATGTGTTTTTGGCATCATAAGGCACCACAAATAGCTTCTTAAAGCAACAACACTACCATGGCTTTATAAAAACATCATTTAGAATCTACTCTTCCATATCTATCTTTATTTTGTCTACTTATAATGTTGCCTTTTTAGACTGTCTATGTGGATGCACACCTGTAACTCCAGTATCTGGGCACTTGGAGGATCATGAAGTCAAGGCCATCCTGGGCTATATATACTACTCAGATAGATTCCTCTATCTCTCTTACCTGGCTGCCAAATAGGAGGGAAAAAATAAAAATGGAAATTGCCTATTTAGAAATATTTCCATATTGACTATTAAGAATCTTAAAGATAATATAAATAATAGTCTTTAATTCTGAATTTAATTCTGGATATATTTTGTGGATATAATTTTTTTTGTTTTTTTGGTTTTTCAAGACAGGGTTTTCTGTAGCTTTGGTGCCTGTCTCGGAACTAGCTCTTGTAGACCAGGCTGGCCTCGAACTCACAGAGATCCGCCTGCCTCTGCCTCCCGAGTGCTGGGATTTAAGTTGTGCGCCACCACTGCCCGGCTGTGGATATAAATTTTAATCTATTAATCATAAATAAGCAATAGTTCAAGATTTTATTATATTATCTATATTATACAGACTTTTATTATTGAATACCTTGTTTTCCTGAAGCAGAAAAAATTTTATATATACTGTAAAAATATTGAGAATATTAAGAAATTTAACAAAATATTTTCTATTTATAAATATAATCTGGGTTCAGGTACTAATGTTACAATGTACATAAAATAAAGGGTGAGCCTAATGACTCTATATTGTCACTAAGCATTTTAGCCATCCACAATTGTTATGTTTTTATACAGAATATTGACCTAGCTAATAAGGTTGCATATTAAACACAAGCGTATGTTAAGAACTGTATAAAAAGAGTTCATACAAATATCATTTATTGAATATAACAAATAACAGTTATTTTAGCTAAGATGTATACATGAGAATACAAGCTACATTATATATCAATAATCCGACCCAGCTCTTGAATCGCACTCTTGGTATTTGAACACAGATTCACTGTTCTCTGAATCAAATTCTTTCCACAAATCCACACTGCTCATATACTTTGTCAGTATTAAATTTTACAATAATTATATATGTATTAAAACACAGAATAACTTTTGAGCAGTGTTCATAATATCTATCATAAAATTATATTTGTTAATGAAGCCAGCATCAAAACATTTTGGTGTCCAATCACAAAATAAATCTGATAGACATTTAACTCTTAAGTTAGAATTCCCATGGGTGGATAAGCCCTATCCTGCTGTCCAGTTTTATAATGATGTCATGCTAGTTCATCTAGGCAGCTAAGTTCATTTGACCCCTACTCATGCCACCGTCATTGTCTCTAGTATCAGGTAATATGCCCCTCTATTCAGGTATCCAGAAATGCTCTGAGACCATGCTTCTTTGAGGAACAAAAATACTGACTTTGAAATATGTTAATCTTCCACTTTGGTGGGCATGCTTCTAATGAGAGGGCATTAATGGGAAAAGCTGTCAACACTATGATTATTGTGTATGTTTGTTTCTTTTTTATTTTTCCATTCAAAAATTTACACTTCCTCCCCTCCTCCTATTCCCCTCCCGCTCCCCTACCCCCTTTCCTCCCTCCCCCTAAATCCTTAAGAAAGGGCAGGGTTCCCTGCCCTGTGGGAAGTTCAAGGCCCTCCCTCCTCCATCCAGGCCTAGGAAGGTGTGCATTCAAAAAGTCAGTACATGCAGTATAAACAGGTCCCAGTGCCATTATCAATGGCTTCTCAGTCAGCCTCCATTGTCAGCCACATTCAGAGAGTCCGGTTTGATCACATGCTCGTTCAGTCCTGGTCCAGCTGGATTTGTATGTTTGTTTCTATTGTGGATTCAAGGACTGTGGTAAAAATGTATGTGATCTGGATTTTGGTTGAATGTTATAAGTACATATAAAAGAGGAGGATCCTAAAGACTTTATGTTGTCACTAAGCATTTTAGCCATCCATAGTTATTATATTTTTATAGAGAACATTGACCAAGCTAGAAAGGTTTACATATACTGCTGGCTTAGACATGGAGAAAGAAAAACATGCAAAAAGACATTTTTTTTAATTAACTTGATTTCCTTCATTCTTTCTTGTTGGTATGTATTTAGCAATTTCTAAGTTTTGGGGGGATTGCTCTTGAGACTATTATACATCTAGAATTGTAAGGCAATGCCCACACTAACTACACAGGACTCTGCTTTCTCAGTAGTGAAGCTTGCTACTTTGTATTAAATAAATTGTGTTATATACATAACAATCCAGACACAACATGCTCACAGTCTTTAAAAACAAAACCTTATGTTTATACAGTTCTGTGCCTGCACATTAGCTGATTTCAGCATTACCAGTAATAATAGTGATTTAAAAATGGACCATTGCAAAGCTAGCAACTGCCTGGCTAATTCTCAAGTATTCTCACAAGCACATCATTGATTTAAAAAGTTAAAAGTAAAGCTTTTAATAGTTAATAGTAGTCTCTTTTAAAACACCTTGTGAAGAGTTAGACACTTCCGGTGAAATTACAGAGCTTGGAAGAGATCCCCGAACATCTACAAATACAGTTTTATATACACTGACTCTGATGCTCCTTGAACTTCCTCACTGGAATCTTCATCATCGCTGTATCCCAAAGTGGAGTCACTGTCACTGTCGGAATAATCCATAGTAAGGCTTTATATGGATTCCTCTTCTTCTGAAGCAATTATCCTGGGTCTCGTGGCTACTAGAGAACTCTGTGGGGCATGGAGGTCTCAAGGGAACAAGCACAGAGGTAGGAAGCCAAGGCAGGACAGAGTTCATGCAGAGCAGCTGTCAGAGTAGGGATCTCCCTTTGCAGCCCTGGGCTAGGATGACTGCTGTCAACAGAGCCCTAGCACTCCCCTGGTGCCAGCCTCCATGGAAACTGACACCCCTCCAATTGCCTATGAGCTTACAGCGGTTCATTCTCCGTCATGTGCAACAGTTTAATGCCCCAGTTAAATTACATTCGCACAGGATGAAGCAAATCCTCTTCATAGGAAAATTCAAAAGGAAACCTCAACAAACAAGTAGGCTAATCAAAATGTATAGAAAACGATAATCATCAAAGAACACGTAAGTGGAATCTAGAGCATTATAGCAGTGTTTCGCCACAGAGCGTTGTGCAGTTTGTGATGTCGCTGACTGCTGTTTGAAAGCAACGTTGTAACTGTTTTGTTTTGCTTTGCTTTCTGAATCTGATCACTCTCATTTCCACTTCCAATTCAATCACAAAACTATTCCAAAATGATTTATACCCCAATCCTAATAAAACTCATATACTGTAAGTAGAATTGAGCAGTGACTAAAGAAATTATATACCTTTACAATCATGCTTGGCACAGGCTTATCAATGAGTCTCACTCAACACATTTTTGACAAAAGTTTGGTCACAAACCAAAACAGTTGGGAAACAACAGTCTCTTCCATAAATGATACTAGGAAATTGGATATTCCCATGCATAAGAACTATGTGGGGCTCTTTTCTCTCACTACATACAAAGATCGATTTAAAGTTGATTAAAGACTTATATATATGACTTAAACTTTGAAAAAACTAAAACAAAATACAACAGAAGCACTATTTGATATTAATATGAGCAATACATTTTTAGATATAATCTCAAAACTATGAATAGCAAAAATAAATAAAAAAGCCTTGAACAACAAGGAAAACAGTGATTAGTATGTAGAGGTAACATAACAATGGGGAAATATTGGCATTCTATATATCTGACAAGCAGCTAATGTCTGGAACCTAGAGGAAACTCCAGACAATCAATGACCAAAATTTCCAAATAATTAAGTTGAAAAATGGTCAAAAGACCAAAACAAATACTTCTTCATCCTAAATGGTAGATCTAAATCAGCATGGTGGTGACTTACAATGTCAGCTCTCAAGAGGCTGGGGGAGAAGCATCGGGAGTTTGAAGCTGAGACCTTGTGTTAGTCACACACACACACACACCATTGATATGGACTTGTATGTGTATCATTTACTAGATCCTTCATTTTCCTGGTACTATTCTAAGGACTTTACATATATTACAAGGAAGCCAAATAAGCTAACAATAATAATGACCTAGGATCAATATTTGAACACAGGTAGGTTGACTACAGAACCTGCACTCCTTATTTGGGTATGATAATTTATATGTAGGACCTGAATGAGGACTCACAAAGTATTACAGAGTCTTAGTAAAACTAGCCTTAGTTTAAACAGCAACAACAAACAACAACAACAACTTAAAAGAAATTCTAGGTGTAACAGAATACACCTTTAATCCCAGCAGTCAGTTGATAGAGGCAGGTGAATCTTTGTAAGTTCAAGGCTAGCCCAGTCTACATAGTGAGTTCCTAGCCAGGATTACTCAATGAGGCCCTTTCTTAATTAAAAAAAAACAAAAGCAAAGAAAGAAAAAAAAAGGAGGTTAAAATAGTGATGATAAATGCTAATAAATGTAATAATGGCTTGGATTTTTCCAAGAATCAGAAATTTCATGCTCTCTGTCTCTAGGATATTTAGTTTGCTTGCTAATCTTCCTTATTGTTCCAGACAGAATTGAAAGACCTGAAACAAAAGGAGACCTATCACTGAAATCCATCCCTTCTTAGAATGTGGACTTGGCAGAGACTTTTCCTAGGATTCTTTTAGAAACATAATAGACTTTGTGTAAAAGATAGAAAACACTACTTGAGATGTCCAGGTAGACAAGAGCCCTGTATTGTATGCAGGGTCTCTTCATCCCTGTCTCTATTGTGTTTTGCTTTTACAAATCTGCTTTTATTTACAGTAGTCAAGGTATGGAAGCAACCAGCATGACCATAAAATGATGAATGGATTTAGAAAATGGTACATCTATGCACAATGGAATATTGTTGAACCATAAAAGTGAGTTTATGGTATTTGTTACAGCACAGATAAATTTAAAAAGTTATGTCATTCTAAACAAGTCAGACACAGAAGAACAAATACCTTATAATATCTCTCATACATAGAATCTAAGAAAGTTAATCCCGTGAAATTTAAGAGTGGAATTATAGTTAACAGAGCCTGGTGCTGGTGGTTTGAATGAGCATGGCTCTCCTAGGATCATGTTTGAATGGTTAGTCTCCAGGTACTGGAGCTGTTTGTGAAGAATTAGGAGGTGTGACCATGTTGGAGGAGGTTTATCATTAGGGGAGGGGTTTGGGGTTTCAGATTACACCAAACCCAGAGTCTTTATAATTAACAGATTAGGATGCAAGCTCTCAGTACCAAACCTAAATGTCTGCCATGGTACTCCTGGTTGTGATAATGTGGACTAACCCTCTGAAACCGTAAGCAAACCCTGAGCTAAATGCTCTCTTTTATAAGATTTGCCTTAATCATGGTGTCTCTTCACAGCAATAGAACAGTAAATAAGATACTGGGAAATTAATAGGAAGTAAGAGGAAGAGATTGATCATCAGAAAAAATGTTCCATTAAACAGGAAGAATAAGTTCTGGTGCTCCTTCACACATTGGATCTATAGCTAACAATAATATATATTTAAAATAGCTGAAAGAAAAGATTTGGATAATTTTCAAAAGAAATACATAATAAATGTTTTAAGGAGATAGAAATGTTAATTACCTTGGCTTGATAATTACACAACACATGTGTGTGGAATCATTTTATTACACCCCATAAATATTTGCAATTATTGTGTCAATAAATATAAAAAATTGGACATCTAAAAAAGTATTCTCATAGGTTAACTCCAAAGTTTATATTCCCCTGGTTGCAGTGTAGATATATCCATCTATATGTTAGCTCACTTCCTGAGACAATGTATGTACATTTGGAACTATATTAGGAAGGGTACAGTGAATACAAGGGTGCCATAAAGTTGGAAGAATTCACTTTTTACATTTCTTTACATATTACTATTTCTAGGTGGATAACATAATATTTTTACATAGGAACTTCACATTGTATGGTTTACTTATGTTTACAATGAACACATACTGAATTGAACCACATGAAATTATTTTTTGCTGGTTAAAAATGGCTGAATGCCGGTAAGTTCATCTGGTTCAGTTTAATACATGGAGTTAGTGAAAGCAGGGAAAAGAATGGATGCTTGTTGCTATTTCTTTTCTGTTGTGCTCATGATGTGACCTTAGCTGAACTAAGATTCAACACTAACCCATATTTCTTTCATATCTATAGCAGAATGATTTCATTCTCCTGAATGCTAAGACATGATTGATGGCTTTTGCTACTTCTCTATGGCCATTTCAGATGATTCGCTTCACAGTCCATTATAGCTAGTATTAGAATTATCAAATACCATGCATGGGTGAATAATTCTGTTCCCAGAAGACATGAGTTATTATTAAGTGAAATTCCCAGGTATGGGACATCACTCAAGGAGAAGCTGGCCAGTCTCCAGAAGTCTCCCAAAACTATACAGGTTTTTGACATTGTTGTTGGTAAGACCAGCACAATTACTAAAGACATTACATACCTTGTTTGTCGAATACAGAAAAACCATGTGGGAAACTTGCCAGCTTTTACTATATCAGACATTGCTATACAGGCAGATAGGGGATAAGAGTTAACAACAATATTCTACAACTTCAGACTCTCCATGCTACAGTTTCAACATTTAGTCAAGAGGTTACTGAAGTGACAGTGGCTGACTGTTATGACAATAACCAAATGATTTCTTTCTTGCTTTTGTTTTGAAATTAAAATACATCATTTGTCCTTTCTCCTGTCCTCCATTCAACCCCTCCAATATTTCCTCCCTGCTCTTCCTTGCTTTTTCTCAATTTTGTAGTTTACTTTTCTTTAATTTTGTATATATTCCTAAATACAGATATGTGATCTACCCAGTCCATATACATATTTGATTTCAGAGTTGACCACATAACACTGGGTAACCAACTGGGAGACTCTACCCCAATGACTTTTCTCCTTCTCTCAGCAATTCTTAGTTGCTTGTAGTCTTTTCGACTGGGGCTGGAGTTCCATGAGAATTCCCCCTTCCATGTTAGCAAACCCACTTTTGATTAGATCAGAGATCAGCTTTATGGGAGGAGCTTAATGTCTGGTAATATGTAGTACCTGGTTATAGAGAGGTCACAGGGACTGAGATGAATCTTCTACATCCATTTTGATAAATGGAAGGTGTGGGAATTCCCTCTGTATGCTGTGATTACCATTGATAAATAAAGAAACTGTTTTGGGCCTATAGCAGAGCTATAGGGAAACAGGCTAAGTGAAGAAAACTAATCCTGGGAGAAAGCAGACAGAGTCAGGAGAAGCCATGTATCCCTGCCAGAGACAGATGCCAGAACTTTAGCCAGTAAGCCACAGCACACATGGTGATACACAGGTTAATAGAAATGGGTTAAATTAATATGTAAGAGTTAGCCAATAAGAAGCTAGAGTTAATGGGTCAAGCAGTGATTTATTTAATACAGTTTCTGTGTGGTTATTTTGGGGCTAAGCGGCCGGAAACAAACAAGTAGCCCCCTCTAGCAAACTGGTGCACAAACGTGGTGAACTAAAGCCATGTAAAACCTGAGAAAGCTTGAAAAGGAATTTTAAACACTGAAAAACAAAGTTTAGCCACATTTTTTTTTCTGAATGGGCTTTGCTTGCTGGCAGTATGCTGCAGGTCCTTTCAGAGAGGTTTATTTTGACTCAGTGATAGCAGAAAAAAAACAAACCGTTTTGAAATGCTGACTTTCTGAGCTGTGATGCCAGTGCAACCTCTGGCTCTTTCAGGAGACCAAACATTTGAATGGGGTTTGTGAGCAACATGCTACAGCTTGTTTGGTGGCAATATAGATTGGCTGTGTGCCTAAAGATAGGGCAATGTGCATGACTTGCAGAGGCAATGATGGACTGTGCAGGGCAGGCAGTAATGTATATACCCTAGTAATGCCACAACTTAAGATTTTAAGAAGCACTTAGCATTTGAAGAAGCACCCATGGACAGTAAAGAATTACAGATACACAATAGGACAGATTCAGACATAAAAGACCTCTAAATGGATCACAGTGTTGAATAAATATACATAGGCTTGGGAGAGAGAAGAAAAAGATAAAATAGATATAACTATTTCTTGCTTAATAACTTTTATATAATTTTACTATGTTAAAGTTAAAACATTTCTTTTTATTTAAACATAAAAGGGAAGGTGATGTGGGATTCCCCTCTGTATGCCATGACTATCATTGATAAATAAAGGAAATGCTCTGAGCCTATAGAAGAGCTATAGGGGAACAGAGCTAGGTGGAGAAAACTAATCCTGGGAGAAGGGAGACAAAGGGAAGCCATGGAGCTACTGGTGGAGACAGACGTGATGAAACTTCACTGGTAGGCCACAACCTCATGGTGATGCACAGATTAATGGAGATGGGTTAAATTAATATGTAAGAGTTAGCCAATAAGAAGCTAGAGCTAATGGGCCAAGCAGTAATTTAAATTATATAGTTTCTGTGTGGTTATTTTGGTTCTGGGAAGCCGGGATGAACAAGCAGCCCCATACAACAAATGGACATGTTATAAAACTGTCTCTTACATATTTATGTTTATATCCACATTTGAGGTAAGTGCTGAAATGCAAGTCGCCTATTAGAACAGTATTATCTAAATAACACACCATCGCTGTAGGACTCATGCTTACTTGTAGGTTAGTACAAAGGGAGGATCCCTATGTCTTGTCCCATTGTCAACACGAACACATTGCTTTTAATTTCAATTTTCACATGTGGAGTGGGGATCATTGTACTGTAGTCCTCCACAATTAATTATTATTTGACAAAAAGTTTCTAAAGTCCTAAATATCATAGTTTTCAATGCTCCCTAGAGGATGATTCATCCTAAATCCAAGAATAGTTTTTTCAGTAGAAAGATATTAAAAGCTTATAATTAGGACCTATTATATGAATATTAAATAGCACAATATGGCATCTATGCATTATATAAATTTGCATATTAATGTTATATAAGTGACTAGATATGTCTTATATAGAAACAAAATATACTTCAAATGATAGTGTCTCATTGTCAGATAGTATGAACAATATAGAAAATATTTACAAAACCATATTTGGAAACTTAAAATCCCAGACTTGGAATTAAATAGACCTCTTTTATGGGAGAGTAATACCTAACAGTTTAAAATAAAGTTAAATTAAAATAATCTTTTTGAGTAAATGTTCCCCAAATATATCCTATTATGATTTAATTGGGTGAACAATAACTCTCTAAACAAAAAAATTAAGTGATCTTATAGTTTAGTTCTTTCAAACAGAATAATTTCAGCCAAACTGAAGATAATTATGAATCAAAGACAAACAGAGGCTTATGACTTGATAAATAATTGAAATGAATATCTGCTTTAAATAAAACTTATGTGTGACAAATCATTATAAAAATCAAACTCCAAAAACTATTTGATTTGTTTAACATATCATCCTCTATCAAGAATTTTGATATATCAGGCTTGCCACATCTCCCAGCACTTATTACATAGAAGTAAAATACTGAAGTGGTCTTAAAATATTGAATGCTATCTATTCAAATATATGTGCCTGAAAATGGTCCTAAAATATTTTGAGCTTAACTTTCTAACTATCCTAAAGATAATTTGTTCAGTATGTTCAAGAATGTCTACACATCAATTAAAAAATATATAATAAAGAACACCCACTTAATGTTTTAGGAAAAGATATGAATGTGAGCTTCTGTGGTGTCCAGGGGTGGGTGTTGGATCTCCTCTGGGATCTCTGGGATCTAGTCCTCTACAACTGTAGTAAATACTCTCACATCTGTGGCTCCTGGAGGAAACCTAACTGGGGTCCTCTGCAAGAGCAGAAAGTATCTGTAGCCCCTGAGCCATCTCTACAGCCTAAAATAGCTTCTGAGGGGAAAGGTTGCTGAGATCTTTCCCAGCTGCCAAAGGCTTTTAGTGTTAGGACTATAGTTATCAGCACCTAGCCATCACAAGGCTACCCCTTCAACCGTCACACTCAAATCACTCACAACCATCAGGGACAGAGCTCATTTATGCCACTATAGCCTGATCACATGGAGTCACCAGACTGGCAGCTAGAGCAAGTCAGAGACTTGACATAGTATCCTGCAGTGTCACTTACAGGGTTGTCCTATGCCCTCCTTTCATTGGCAGCAATCATAGGAACTAGATGACACACTAAGGAAGGCATTTTTCAGCAAGGGCATCTTATTCTTAACACCCTACGCAACTGTGATAGTGTCATTTTGAATCTCTTAAAAGGTTAGATGACAATTATATACAGATATGTGCAGGCATTTGAAAGACACTCAAGTATATATACAATAATTAACAGTTATATTTAGCAGTGATTTAGGGTTTGATTGTTAGTATTTCCAGTAGCAATTGAGAAATAGGCTTTTTATTCATAATTATCGTTTATCATAATGATATTATGTTATTCATTTAATCACACATGATGCATTGATCACTGATAGTAACCCCAAGTCTTTTCACTATGAGAATAGGGCACAGTAGTTAGAAGGATAGATTCAAGAGTTGCTCCTCCAGCTTCAAATGCAGAAATGCCATTGACTAGCAATGTGACCTGTAGTCAGATACTTAAGTTCTTTTTTTGTCCATGTTTTTGTTTATAAAATGGGAAGGCAACCATCTTCAGTAGAGCGATTATCTGAAGAACAGTTGAGTAAGTACCTAAAAAGAACCTAGACCCACTGACTAACAGACTGAAGTACTCAGAAAACACCACTCAGTACTATTATTCCATTATTATCTTAACATGTCTAAACACAACAAACTCAGTCTTATTTTTGTTACCCATCATAATTGTCTTGCCAATGTCTCTTTCATGTATCCAGAAAGATTCTTAAGGACTAATACTCATTTTTTCCCTATTGAATCAATTCCTCTTTTGTTAATACAAACATACACTTTCAAAGAATAAGCAAGAATCAAAATCACATTGTAGAGATTTTTCATTATGGCTTAATATGAAATTCAAAATCTATAAAAAAAATAAGAAAAATAGCTTTTTGCTATAATACAGAAAAATCTTGATATTCCACCCATTCCTGAAATAAAGTTAGCGTCAGATTTAACCAATAAAAGTAAAATCATTCTATTTAAATGTGAATCTTATACAAATGAGTATTTCTTAATATGTGTGTCCCAAGTAATAATATGCTTGTAAAAATAAATCACGGTGTATCTGATTCACCCAATATCATGGATTTTACCTGGCCACTCTAAATAAAGTTTCTGAATGAAGAGACTGAGAAACTAGCCATTGGTCCTAGGTATATATCAAGAGGTAGGGCACAAAATAATCTGCTTTCCAAGAATTCCCAGGCCAGTAGCTCTTACCCAGAGTTGATCTGCAGTGTGAACCAAGTGTGTGACAGGAGTGAACAGTGGGACAACAAATGACACACAATGTCCTAACTCTGACTAGGTGCTAAGGTGAAGGAAGGCATCTGTCAACGGCAGAAGTGACGCAGGACAAGAAGAAAACGGTGCTGAGATGGGATAAGGACTGTTATCTGTGTGTATAAGATTTACTCTACAGAGAAAGTGAGCTGGTCATTTCGACACAAATATCCTGTGGAAAGGCATGAGAAAAAAATATCCACAGTGAATTTACCAAGGGATTCATAAGAGCTGGAACTGGAGAGGAAGTAGGAAGGCTAACAATGGGGCCCGCAGAGTTGGGGCAGCGGAAGGCATCAATGGCTGTGGGCTGGCTATATGACTGTTGCCAGCCAACCATTGCTTTCCTCAGAGTCAAGCTGAAGTCAGATCTCTAGAACGGAAAAGGGAAAACACATGGCTGACATTAGACAGTGTGGGGCAACGCACTCCCTATTTTGCTTTCTTTTGCTCAACCCTATAGTAAATTACAGTGAAAAAAACTTCAAATCCTTCCTGGGTGACTGTAAGAAGAACTCTCTGGAGTGGCTGATGGCATTAGTAGCCCCAAGCAATCTTTCCTTCTTAATCAACCAGCTGTTTTCATTGTTCATTTCCAGTGTACTCAGTTGGCATGGCAGCCTGGACAGACATGTGACAACTGATTTCTGTTCTTGGTCCTGTCGAATGGAAGTGTTTCTGCTGTACATGTCTGCTCCATCCCTAGATGCTCTAAGAATGCTAAGGCACCAGGACATTTTCCTCACTGGTAATAAATAATGCTTAACTGAACACCTGCTACACACCATGAACTGTGGCCTTGAATTCAGAGTTGTTACTCCTGCTGATCACCATGATATACACATGGTATCAAAAACAGCTGTAGTACAATTGAAGCTGACCCAAAGTTCAACTTTACTGATATTTGGGAGATGCAGCCATTATGGGACACATTTCTGTGCTAGGTATTTGCCATGAGTTCAAAGCCCTCCTGAACTACATAGCCAAATATCAGGCAAGCCAGAGCTCTATAACAAAACCCTGTCTCATAGAACAAATAGATCAATTAAAATTGTATTGATTAAAAAACAAATTGTATTATTTTAATCCTATTCTTGAAGGTAGGGGTAAACTACAAAGCCAGTAAGCAAACTGTTTTTGTAAAAGATTTCAAGTAATGAGACTTTTTATATTTTAAAGGTGTTATCACAGAATAAAAAATAAGTAAAATAAAAATGAAAATGTAAATATGATATAGTCTATATCCTATACATTCAGCATAGGCCACTTGTCATCTGGCTCTTTGCAGAGTTGTTCCCAGGCCGATGACAAAAGTAAGCTCTGAGAGTTTTATGGCTTCATCTGAAGTCATATAGCTAAAAAGCAGCACATATGTAGAGTTTAATACAAGTTTATCTATATCCAGTGTCCATGCACCTTACTGTAAAAACCCCAATGGTAGGACTCCGTCTACCTGAGACAGTGCCCCAAACATGCTATTCTATTGACCATATCTAGCTTAAGTGCCCCCCCTACTGTATAACAGCATAGATTTGAACTCACTTTTACCTAATCATACGTCTACTGTTGTACAACCAAAATACTCCTCATCCACTCCCTCCAATCTTGTGGTTTTTATGCTTCTACATCTCAAGGGCAGATGATCTAATCAATACAAATGCTTAATTAATGTTTTCTTAGCAATAGCAAAAACTGAATCTACTCTGCCTCTAGTTGTTTAAAAACACAACAATAACTTTTGCAAATGAACTATATTCAATGACGTAAAGGGAAATGCTCAATAAATTCAGCTACAGCTAAGGCAAAATACCATACTATTTCATAGACTTTTAAAGATTATGCAGCAAATAACTTTCTAAGTAAACAATGTCTTGAGGAAACTTTTTGTAATTTTATCCGGTTCTAGTGATCTTAGTTCTGTGTGGATGTGAGAGGAGCCTTGTAGCCATCAGTTGTTCTTGTCTCGCTACAGAAACTTGGGCAACTTTGAATCACTACCCAACAGCCACCACCATCTAGGATCTAGTGAGAAACAGTCATTTCAGTCCGTTTGATCCAGGTATCATTTCCTCTGTCAGTCCTTGAGAGTATCGGCTGCTTTCTCTTATGAACAAACCAAACAGCCAAATCTGCTTTTAACTCAAAAATGCATTTGAAAGGTTAGATTGTTTTGTTCCAACCTTCTACCATCTTCTCTTCCTTCGTTCTTTTACTCTTCATACACTCACCTAACCATCCATTCACTCTGTCTAGGTGCAGAAGGACCATGTGAGGCACTGTAACTGATAGGGTGACATCTAATGCACATCCTTTAACTTTCAATAAATTTATAGCTTAATAAGGAGACCCAGAGACCTAGGATAGAACCAAAAACAATGGACTAAAAACAAGTCACTGAAATGATTCTGAATGATACCCTGCTATCCCTGTAGATCAGAGTCTAGCCCAATCAGGAAGGCTGCATCCTCAGCTGATGGGAGGAGATGCAGAGATCCACAGCCAAACTTTAGGAAGAGCTTGGAGCTCTGGGAATCTTGCTGAAGAGAAGGAGGAAGGATTATATGATCCCGAGGGGTCAAGGACACCACAAGAACATGGCCCACAGAATCAACTAAGCAGGGCTCATAGATGCTCACAGAGACCTGTGAAGGTTTGACCTAGGTCCTCTGAATATATGTGTTGTTATGGTTTTGTAGTTTGATGCTCTTGCAGGACTCCTGATGAGGAAACAGGGATTACCCCTGACTCTTTTGCCAACCCTTCTACTGGGTAGCCTTGTCCAGCCTTAATATGAGGGGATGTGCCTAGTCTTGTTGTAACTTGATATGCCATATTTGGTTGATATCCCTTGGAGGCCTGCCCTTTTCTGAAGGGAAATGGAGGAGGCATGGGTCTAGGAGAGAGAGGAGGGCCTGGGGAGGACAGGAGAGAGGGGAAACTTTGGTAGGGATGTAATATATGAGAGAATAAAACAAAAAAATAAAAGAGAATGCAGAACATTGTAAACAATCTGGTTGCTATTATACTTTCTCAGTTTGAAAGATAAAGCAACAGGTAAATTGGGGTAAGCAATTTTCTCTAGGACATAAAGGTTGATGAGTGCAAGAACAGAGATGTGGCCAGAATACAAGAGAGAATACTGTGCTGGGGCTGGAGAGACAGCTCAGCAGTTCTGATCACATACTGTTCTTGTAAAGGACACAAGTTTGTTTCCCGGTATCCACATCACGTGACTCACAACTCTCTGCAACTCTAGCTTGAGAGAGTTCAGTGTGCTGTTCTGGATTCTGTAAGTACCTACACTCATTTGCACATCCCACACAGAGACAAATACACATTATATACATAATTTAAAATAATGCTTTTATTTTAAAAACTTTCTTTTAAAAAAGAAAAATAAGCATTGAAAACTTTAGGAACAGTAGCCTTATATTGTTTACAAAAAAAGACAAAAACAAAGGCTGGCTCAGGCAAATCAAAGGAAAAAAGATTGTGGGTCATTTTAGGCAGAAAGTTCTTGTGAGAAAAGCAGAGAGTTGAATAGCTAGAGAAACCACCACACTTCTGAGATGTTGGTGGTCTAAAGCAATAGTCTCAGGTTAATGAGAGAACACTAGGCAAGAAGCAGGAGCCAGATCACAGAAGGACATAGAGAGAGGTCCAAACTACTTAATATAAGACACTATCAAATAACTATCAAACAACACCACACGAAGTGTGTCCAGGAAACTTTTGAGCATAGAGGCATTTCACCTTGACCCTCAAAAACAATCTATTTATATCTAGAGAAAACCTAAAATTAGATAGGATTGCAAAATTCCCACTGGCATACATAGCCACAGTCATCTGTCATATCCTAATGTTCAGGATGATATTGAAATTTTCTCTTAGTGTCAAAGCAAGAGACTGGTTAAAACACAAATCACTACCATCTTGAGTAAGAGATTTTAATAACAGATGTCTCACAATATAAATTATCTTTTGCTATCTGCAAATCTATTAATCTAAAATGAGATGTTAACAAACACTGACATTACATTGCCAAGGGACATAAATGATTTTTTTTCAAAAATTGTTTGTAAAATAGTTAATAATTTTTGCCTTTAGTATATGCCAGTCCCCATGTCAAATGCTCTATATAAATTGTTTACATGTTATATAACTAAAATCACTTCTCTAAAAATATTTACTGTGCCATTTCCCCCTTCTATCCACAATTTCCTATACACATACTATTGTCTGTGTTGGAAAAGCACAACAAGACTAGGAGAGTAGGGATGGCGGTGTGGTTGAGTGGTGGAGGCCTCGCCTAGCGTGAGCAAAGCTTTAGTTTCAAACCTCAGCACTAGAGCAACACTGGCAATGATAATTAAATAAAAAATAAGAGAAATCAAGAGAAGATAAAAAAAATGAGTAGAGGAGTCCTAACATCCTCAATTGGACTATCCTCGTTTTGGAGCACAGACCCATTTCTTTACTTGTTTGTGAAAAGGAAACCCTGCTTATACTCCACAGTGATTAAGTTCAGTGTGTTAATCTAAATGAGGACCTCTAAGTGATTCCCAGTACGTTCTGGAATTACAGAATAGTCTCTGTAACTGGAGCTCTTGATTCCTGCGTGACTCCTCTGACTCCTGTTAAGAATTTCTGACTACAGTATTGTGCCACATACTCAGCAAAATTAGCACAAAACTACTTCAGCTATCTTCAACAAATTTATCTTTTTAATGAAAACACTACCGTCTATAAAATGGAAGGGCTCTGAGTTTCAGACTACTAGTAATTTAGTGAATAGCGTCACAGGAAGTAAATGCTCCTCCTCAACTATTTCTAGTCTAATAAAAGAGAATTGTTCAGCAATTTACATGTGATGGAGCAAAATGGGATCCAGGTAGTAAGATTTGAACTAACTCCTAAGCAAGCTAGCCACTCCTAAGCATCTTTGACAGTCACTCTATGCATGTGACATAAGAACAGAGTTGCTGCCTGTCGTCAAGGCCTGCACATCACAGGGCCGAAGACTGCTGAAAACACACATTTAGGAGTTTCTACCAAGGCTATTTTTGCCAGCTATCACACAGAGACAGCTATCACTGTCATACTTGTGGCTTTCTTAATATAATTTCATTGGGCTAATGGACATTCTGGCATTTTAAAAGCCTTCTGAGAGTTTACAGAGATAAGGATGAAGTGAGAGACGAAATGTAGATGAGACCAGTAAAACTGGATTCAACAGCAGATTCCTCTAGCAGTTCTGAGACATGAAACTATAGTTTAATCTCATTTAGCTTTCATCTATCCTCTGCAAAAGACTGCAATCTCCAGTCAATGTGTGTGAGATTGGGGTTGAGAGAAGGGAGACAGTAAAGAGATAGAAACAGAGAGAAAAAAAAGACAGATACACAGAGAGAGAAGCTAAGAGGTAGAAAGAGAGACACACAGAGAGAGACAGACACATGCATACAGAGAGAGAGAGAGAGAGAGAGAGAGAGAGAGAGAGAGAGAGAGAGAGAGAAAGAGGTAGATATGTTTTAAAATAATCAGTGGATCTAATCTACATGGGAAGTAGAAAAAGACAAGATCTCCTGAGTAAATTGGGAGCATGGGGACCTTGGGGGAGGATTGAAGGGGGGAGGGAAGAGACAGGGAGGGGAAATGTAGAGCTTAATAAAAAGAAAAAAATAATAATCAGTGGAGACAGAACTGGATGTTTGTTCTATTATATAAAATCAGTTATTTCATAACTCATTTACCATGCTGTTTCAGTTCAGGTGATTATTTGGCTATTTCATAACACAAATCAAATGACACATGGTTTAAAGCAGTGAGAAAGTACAGAACATTGAATCAATGGATAATACTTCAAGGTAACACTGGAAACTAAGAATGATGATGATCATGTGCATCCCACAGACAAACAAGTGCCTGTGTCTTATCACATTACATATTAAGAAATTGCCAACACACTGGCATCTTCTTCTGCAGTTGCCATTTTTAAAAACATCTTTTAATATGTTCCAGACCATGTCTTTAGTGCATGGAGACAAGATATAAAGGGCAACATTCTAAAGTTCAAGTGATTATTTATAAGGATTGTTTCATAAAACACCTTGCAGTAGTTCTGGTTATGAATAATTTGAGATGTTGTGAAGGCTGGAGATGGCTTCCTGCATGGTTCTTACCACCCAGCAGGGTTTATGTAAAAATGTCATCTTCAGGATCCCATACACAAATGAGAATCACAAATACTTAAGACTAAATCATTATAGATTTAGTTTCTTTACTATTATTTAGCAGTTAAAACATAGAAGACTACAGCTGCATCTTCTCCAGGTATTAGATGTTTGGCTAAAATGTGCTGCTTTGCCAAAGAAGGACTTTAAAACATATTAATTCTCTGAGAATTTCATAGGATGTGGTTTGATCATCTTCACCCTTACACTCCCCTAACCCTTTTCAGATCCCTCCCCACCTCACTACCTGCCGCTTAAATATGCATTTTATTTTATTTTATTTCTTTTTTTTTTTTTTTTTTTTTTTGGATTTTTCGAGACAGGGTTTCTCCGTAGCTTTTGATTCCTGTCCTGGAACTAGCTATTCTAGATCAGGCTGGCCTCGAACTCACAAAGATCCGCCTGCCTCTGCCTCCCGAGTGCTGGGATTAAAGGCGTGCGCCACCACAGCCTGGCCTTGTTTTTTGTTTTTTTTTTTAAATAATTCACCAAGTCCATTTTTTGTTATCTATATATTCCTGGCTGTGGGGCATTCCCTGGAGTGTTTGATGCACCAGCGGGCACATCCTTAAAGAAAACTTCTCTCTCCCCACAAATCCACTTGTCTATAGCTCCTCAGGGTTTTTTCCCCTTTTACTTCTGGGTAAAATCTTGTTCAATAATTTTCCATCTGGTAAATATTTACTCTGATGTGTCTGTCAATCAAATGTTATATTCTGTTATCCAATTCTTGGGTGTGCCTTAAAGAACTGATTAAAATATAATATCACAAATGAAACTTTCTCCAAGTCCTCTGATTCTTCTTGATTGTTGCGTGAATAGGATATCCAATAACATCACAAGGTAAGGGTTTCTGAACCACAATGTATTACTGTGAAAAGATCAATGTTGTGAGTAACTTCTTACTAAAGTGTGGCTAAAGGGTACCTTTTTCTAAAAGCATGCTTGAAGGATATTATAGTTTGGGGATTATTCCTAATGACTGTTCTCCTCCCAATTTCCTCTTGTAGCTTCAAAAGAATTGAAGCGCACAACCGAAGTGCACAACCACAATCTCCCATAGCTCAGTATTTCTACTGTAGATGCTAATGATCCTCATGAAATCATGTCTTGATGTGGGATGCCCTTCTGTATGCTGTGAATGTGCTTTGTCATCATTGGTTAATAAAAAAAGCTGTTTTGTGCTTCTGGCAGGGCAGAATGGAGCAAAGGGGGAATTCCAAGCAGAGATATAGGAAAAAAGAAGGCGGAGTCAGGGAGACACCAGGTAGCCACAGAAGGAGACAGACATGCTGGGAACCTTACTGGTAAACCACAAGCCTCATGGTAAAATACAAGATAATAGAAATGGGTTAATTAATGGGTTAGTTAATAAGAATCCTGAGCTAATAGGCCAAGCAGTGTTGGAATTAATATAGTTTCTGTGTGATTATTTCAGGTCTGGGCAGCCAGGAATAAACAAGCAGCCTAAGCCTACAATGTCTGATTTGTCCGGCAGGATGAAACCTCTCACAATTTCTGGCCCACACCACACAGGTTAGAACTAGCTCCCTTGCTTACAGGCCGTTCTCTAAAGATGCAGTATACATACACAGTAGTTATTTTTCACGCCAACTGTGACTTTCTGGAGAGAGAAGGATGCCTGGTATAGTGTATAAGAGATTCATCACACATGCATGGAGCACACACTAAATATGCAATCATTGTTTATCTGAATTTCTAATTATTGTGTATCCTACATTCTATGAAGCATACCTAGTCAATAAAAATATCATGATGAGTAATTTTAAAATATTTTAACTTTTATTTTTATGCCTATAGGTATTTTGTCTGCGTGTATTATCTGTGCACCACATGGAAGTAGTATCTGTGGAGGCCAGAAGGAGGCACTGGATCCCTTGAGACTAGAGTTACAGATGGTTGTAAGCTGCATTTTGAGTGCTGGGAATCAAACTTGGGACTTCTAGAAGAACAGAGGGGCCATCTTTCCAGGCCTTAAACTGCCGTTTCTTAAAGCAGCTAAAATTTCTTATAGAAGCAATAGGAAAACAATATGATTTAGTTTTACTCTGGATGTTACTGGCTAAGTGACCTTGGATAAGATATTTTAACGTTTCTGAACCTCAGCTATGTTATTCTTAAAATAACTGTCTACATTGTAAGAATCGTTCTAAAGACTAGTTATTTAGAGAAGCACTTGGAAGAGTTAAAATTCATTTAGCATTGGAAATTCTATCATTATTGCTCTTAAATAAATTTCTGCAAAATTGAAACTCTTCCCTGCATTTGTATAAATCTCTGTATTATGGGTAAGACTCAAAGAAAGGCTTGGTGGAATATTTATGGGAAAATGTCATTCTGAGTTCTTGACTCAACAGAGATTCGTGTGTGTAAAATAAACTAAATAAAGTTCTCAAATACGAGATGTGATTATCGTAAAATTATGTCAGTTCCATGTTATATATTTTTCAGGTCTGAAAATGAGACCATCAAATACAAGTTGGACAATTATATGGAAAGTATCATCATAAATTCTGTATAAGCACATATTCAAACCACATCCTATTGTCATATTAAGAGAAACAACACAAAACAAGCCTTCTTATTTGTATTTTATCCCTGCTTGCAGAAATCTTCTATAAATGCAGAGACATGTTCTAGGATGAATTTTGAAAATTAAGGTCTGAAGACATACTCACCAGTATAATTGACTTACATTATATGACTATCCAATCCTATAATATTATTTGCAAAACCTTATCAAATTGCTTTTTATATAGTAGCTTTGATTAAAGTCTTCTAGCCAGTCTCTAATGAGTATGTTTTGGGTAACAACACAGAAACACTGATGATCTAAAGTTTAGATTCTAAAAGAATCAATAGAAACATTAAAAGTGTCATTTCTGTCAAGCTGCATGACTATTTAGTCTTGATCTTCATCTTTCATTTATCTTGGTAAATTTTCAGTTAGTACTAAAACAGATGTAAAGGGGAGTTAGAAAAACATTTAAATGCTGTAAAGGTCATCTACCAGTATCAACATCATAGGCTATATAAAACCATCTTTAAAAATTATTCAGGAAAGAATATTCTCATTTTGGTCGTAATTTCACGTGGAGTGCATAGCTTCTTGGCAGCAGGGGGCTAAAGGAAGACAACTGGTAGCCAACTGGTTTTTTAAGAAAGTCACTCACAAGGATGTGTTCAGGCACACCTCAGCTGAATTAGCTCAATTTGAATCAACAGGAAACTCGTACATGTCTCGGCCTCTTTGGCCAAGTGCCAAGGTTCAGCTGATGGTGCAGGAAGCTAAAGTAGAGTGTTGCCATCAGAGCATGCACTGAATCGTCTCTGGCAGTTCCCCGGGGCCCTTTCTGGACCACTGCAGCGCGGGCACATGCTTCTTCTTTCATAAAGTCCTTAAGTCTTGCTTGAAAACGAACGGGAACTGCCACCACTGATTCTAGACTCAAACTAACCCTCCCACAATTACAACAGAAATAAGAAAACAAAGCCAGCTAGCCAAGTACAACAGCAGGGCCAATGTACCCACCCACTTCAACACAAAGACATCCTGGTATGATCTCTCTACACGGCATTCATTGTTGAAAGAAGGAAAGTGAGGCTCATCGGGTAGAAAGCCCTGTCCATTCCTGCTGTATCTATAACAGCCCACAGGTCACCTCACCTAATTTTCCAAAAGCCTTCCTTATTCTCTTGGTTATTTAGGAATACTAGTATCGGGTTGGGGATATATTTGGCTCTGAGTGGCAAAACACTTGCGTAGCATGTATGATGTCCTGAGTTCAAGACCAGCACTGAAAAAAATGTACTACCACTATCACAAGAAATAATAATAAAATAAACAATGACAACACCTGTATAGGCATATGGGGGAAGTATCTAGTCAGGAGAAATAGGCTCACCAAAGAAGATGAACACAGAAGAAAAAGGCCAGTTCATGGTAAACCAGACTTGTACACCTGGTATTCAATTTCTAAATGCACCTCTACTAATATTCTGAACACTGTGTAAGGTTGCATATTAAAGATTATCCTGTGGCAATAGATTAATCTGGTAGAACACGCCTGACATTGATTGTCACTTTTGAATCCCATGTGATCCACCCTTTCTATTCCTGATACATTTCTCCCTCCTAACTCTTCTTCTTTGACTAAAGATTGTCTTTTTAGTCTTCCCAGGATTTTATAAATGTTTAAGAAAATAAAATAAAACAAGTTTGCTGTAACTGGCCCACATCAAATGACTGTGTCATTCTGTGACATAGGTGGAGGGGGCATTGGAAGAAAGGGACCTCCTGTAGTAGGAGGCCACTTGTTTGTTCCTGGCTGCCCGAAATAACCACCCAGAAACTGTATTAATTAAGTTACTGCTTGACCATTTGCTCTAGCTTCTTATTGGCTAACTCCTACATCTTAACCCATCTCTATCAGTCATGCCACATGGCTGTGGCTTACCGGATAAAGTTCCAGCTCATCTTTCCCCGACAGTGGCTACATGGTGTCTCTTGACTTCTTTCTCCCAGTATTCAGTTTAGTTTTCCCCACCTAGCTCTGTTCTGCTCTGCTATAGTCCCACAAAGCAGTTTCTTTATTAACCAATGATATTCACAGCATACAGAGGGGAATCCCACATCAACCTCCCTAGGTTTTATCAAAAGAAAAAACTCTCTTTTTGGACTTGGAAGCTTATCAGTTAATGACCAGTGAATTTTCTTCTTAAATTTTATACTAATTTGTTTAGCACAAAAATAAATTAATTGTGACATTCCCACAGATGTCTATCATTACTTTTTATTCTCTCCCATTCTCCTGTCTCAGTCCCCCTTTCCTCCTTGTGCTGGTTCTCCCACTCCCTCAAACAGTTGCCATTTCACTTTCTTGACACAAGTATCCCATTAACTCCACACAGTTCTTGGAGAATGCCGTGCTATAAACCTGCATCTTTCAGGACAATTTGGAGAAGCACTGTTTTAAGATCCTATACACTGGCTATCATTTTCCTCTTCTCTACAGATACAGGAGAAACCCCATTGCTGCACTTAACCACATGGTTGAGCCAACTAACAGAATCTGCACATTGCAGAATCTCTTTGAAAGTATTCAACATAATGGCAGAATTCTCTAATTTTCCATGAAGAGTGAAATTTATAACACTTCACTTAATTTATGGGATTCTTTTACTTCCTTTATTTTTACTTAATGATTTTTTAAAGTATAATTTAGAAAGACTAATTGAGACTTTTGTTGTGAAATTTCTCTAGTGTTTCCCTACTGGCCTAAATAAGTTCCTCCACCTTTTCTCATTGATCTTTGAATTTTGGTTATTACTTTTATCATAAATAGACCCACAGGGCAGGTTAATAGGTATATTATTTAGATGCTTGGACCATTTGAACACAGGCATCACCATTAAATCCTACTTAGTGTTGGGTGGTTGAAGATAAAGTGTTAATTATTATCTGAAATACTCCTTTCAGTATCAACCTTTATTCTAAAATTCCACTTTTCCAACACAGCCTCAGTCTGGCATGTTCTTGTATAATCTTATATCATCATAATAGTCCCAAAGCTTCTCATTCTATATTTTATAACCATATATCTAGCTTCCTACTCTCTATTTAGTTTTTGTTGTGTTAGGAATCAAACTCAAGTAATTAAATAGACTAAGAAATCACTCTGCCACCTCCCCCCACACACACACACATTTCCAAATCCTATGAAGTAATTTGATTTTCAAGCATTTAACAACCAATACAAGATGTAAAATGAACAGTTCAAACTTTTTGTATGGATCAATTGGATTTGTTTAGATTTCCTTATTTTTATTTTATGTGTATGAGTGTTTTGCCTGTATGAATGTAAGTTTTCTGCTTGTGTTTACTTTCCTGGTACCTGCAGAGGGCAAAAGAGGGTGCTGGATCCCCTGGAACAGGAGTTCATGATATCTGTAAGCCCCATGTGAGCACTGGAAACTTACTTACTTGCAAGAGCAACACCTCTGAGCCCTCTCCAGAGCTCTCCCTTTTAAAGGGGGAGTTACATGTTTATCACACCATTTACAGACCCTTCATCAAGCCTACAGAAATGTTAATATAGCATTAGGGGCATATTTATTCAGCATTTATGAACAGTTAATGTAATTATAGGAAGTTGTTGAAATTTATTCTATAAAAAGACAATGGGATATTAATTAAATACAGTTGAGATATCTTCTTGAAGTAAAAATCATTATTGCCTGGCTCATTAAATAAGTGTTTTTAAGCAAGACAGGGCAGCACACGTTTTTAATCCCAGCACTTGGGAGGCAGAGGCAGGCAGATCTCTGAGTTTGAGGCCAGTCTGGTCTACAAAGTCAGTTCCAAGAGAGCCAGAAATACACAGAAAAACCCTATCTTGAAAAAAAACAAAATGTGTTTTTATTCTGTTGAATTAACCTTCTAAAATTGTTCTTTGCAATTGCACATATATTTACTGGGCTGAAAATTTACATATCAGACAAAAATTTTTGAATTTCATTTTGTTACCATATATAATATAGCAATCTATCTGTGAATAAAAGTACAAATACCTACACCTTATAGTTTTATATTGTATGATCGCTGTTTATTTCCCAAAACTTCAAGCTTTATGTTCTACAATAAATACCACAGCAATTAGTGGCATAATAAGCCCTTTCCAACTACACCTTAACTTCTGAAGTCATTGGTAATCAGTATTCAGACAGAAGACATATGAAAATCACTGCTCCATTAATACAATAATTAGCTTTAGGATGAAATGATACCTAATCTTATCAAAGAGTTGACAAGAAAACAAAGCCCTTTTATTGGGGAATCAATTAGTATGCAAAAGATGTTAATGAACTGAGCTTAATCTAATTAAATGCCAAGAATAAAGTGTAAGACCAGAATAGCAAAGAAAAAAATCAAAACAAATACTGAACTAAGATATCATAGCATTTGGTCAAATTAAATTTCACTATCCTATCAATGAAAAATTTTCCAGAACTCATTAAACATTCAAAGTGAACACTAACACATTTCTCCAACTTTAAAGTTAAGTAAATAAATACAGAACTCTAATATCTTTTGGTGAATGAAATTTAATCAAACAGTTAATAACTTCTATATAAACTAAAATGGCAGATAATAAGTATTTGTTAGAAACCATTCTTCCCCTTTTCCCTCCGAAGAAGCTGTACAAATTAGTATCAACTAGCAGTGTATTTAAAAGGCCCCAAATAATTTGTGACGAAATATGCATAAAAATGGGTTTAAAATGCCTGCCTCAAGTGGAAAGAATACATAGATATATGTATGTTATACATGCCATATTCAAATTTGAATTCTGTATCATTTTAGATTTTTTACTTTGGGCCATTTTGTTTAATAAGTTTGATTCTTAACTTCCCAATCTATAGAATGTATACACTAAGATCTACCCCAACATTTTAAGAACTAGCAGAGCTAATCCTCACCTCTATCCAACCTAGAACAAAATATCATTAAACATAGGTTAGCAACTACAAAACTCATGACTCTACAGCATAGCAGAACACAGAACAAACATCAGCTTTCTGTTTTAGGTATCCAACAGTCAAAAGGAATTCATCTTAATTTTCCTATGAATCTACTGCATTTTTAATTTATAAATAAAACTATATGTAGGTCATATAAAAAGCATATGTATACATACTTCCTGGCAAAAAAAATCAAGTTATAAACTTAATTCGAACTCAGCTTTCTGGCTACAAGTTTAGTAGCTTGGATTCAAAAGAGGACTCTAGACCTGTACAAATTCTAAGGTCAGGTCACCCTATAATTCACACATAAAGAATTACACAGATGTTACCCTCATGAAACCTGTACTTAACATGGAAACTGGACCTTTATACGAATTGATTAAACATACTTGGCTTTGAGGTCAACAGTGAATTTGAAATCTTTCATTGTGTGTGAAATATTATAGGTTAAGCATATTAAAACTATGAGACTATTTCTACCAGTTCAACACAATCATTTCATGACTCTGTTCTGTATTAAAGTAACAGTCCCTTAAGCGGATATTTTCACCATTTCTGTGACTTTATAAGTTTTTAATTTGCATCTCAGTGTTTAGGAGGTAACATTTCTTCAATTTAACTAGAAAATAGAAGTAAGCTGACTTCTGTAAACACAGGATTTCCTATTTTTTGGTTTATACCGGTAGCTTGGGGAATGTCTGTAAGTCCCTTGGTGATGTGCATGGCTTTAATTTATAGTATATTTCTCAGATGGGGTCTATAATCTTTAGAATCTAAAACTATAAAAGTTAAGTTCTAATAGGTTAGAAAATCTTTCCAAACATTGAAAAAAGGCTGGGATTCCAAAGATACAGTGAAAGGACCCATTTTTGCTCTGACCTAGCCCAAGATAAAAGCCTACAGTAACAAATGGGAGTAATAAACAAAGATAATTATCTGTATAATTCAAAACAGAGAGAAATTACTTAGCAGAAGCATCTGAATAAGGGAGGCATTAACGTGGTTTACTTTGAGTCTGGTAATTACAGAGTCATCTCTGATTGGAGGTCATTATAAAGGTAAAATAGAAATTTCTTTCCCTGGACAGCAAGTTAGGCAGCCTTTCATTTTCAAGGTTTGGTTTCATTGTGTTTTTTCATTCCTATCATCTATTTATTCTAAAACAAAATATATTTTCATATGCAATATTAATGTTCCCTAAGTTTCAAGAGCCAAGTTGAAATTATTTCACTTTTAAATTGCTTGCTTTGGTTAACAGAAAAATAAAAGCAGTAAAGGAGAGCAGTTAAGCACACTGCTGCTTCCAAGAGGGTTTCAGATATATAGTTATTCATGTCCATCAGTACATCTCAAAGGTTTATTTGAACATGAACTTCCCCAAACGAAGTCATTATTATGATAGTAAAGTAACGGTTGCTGTCGCCTCCTAACAATAAGACTTACATGCGTGCCAGGAAATTCCCAATAATGGTTCCCATCTCAGGTCATATTGAACATTCACTTGAACACTGAGATGACCAAGAAGATCCATCCCCTGATTTTACAGAAGAGAAAGGAAGTCTTTGTGCCTATTCATGTTCTCATGTCTGGTAGTTTGTATTCAAAGCAAAGACTCCAGCCCCGTGTGAATTCTAAAGTGAAGTCATCTTATAAAGCACAGCTAA
This sequence comes from Chionomys nivalis, assembly GCF_950005125.1. Taxonomy (NCBI): domain Eukaryota; kingdom Metazoa; phylum Chordata; class Mammalia; order Rodentia; family Cricetidae; genus Chionomys; species Chionomys nivalis. The sequence goes on along the minus strand of NC_080093.1, from coordinate 28,110,244 downwards.
AGAATTAATGCAGGCAGCTCCCAAAAGAAAAGCCATATTTACCATGGAGGCTGAATTTTTCATTTGTTTTATTTATGAATTGGCTCAACATTTTGCTTCATTTTGAGTTCCCCAATCTTTTCAACGCTATCAACTTTCAAGCATCGCTGTTCAACACAGTATCTGGGGAGCCGAGAGAAGGCTCGGTGGGATGAGTGCCTGCTACACGAGCATAAGGGATGGAGTTCAGGTCCCAGGAGTTTGCACAAGAGCCAGGCTCAGCAGCACTTGCTTGTAAACCCGGTGCTGGTGAGGGCTGGGACAGAATCTAGAAGATGTAAGGGTCTAGTTGGCCAGGCAGTCCTAGCCAAAATACTAAACTTCAGCTTCAAGTGAGATACCCTGCGTTAAGAAAATAAGGTGGAGAAGTGAATGAGAAAAGAAATCCTGCTGTCAACCTCGGGCCTCCACATGCACTTGCCAACACACCCACACACAATGAAAAGGCTAAAGAACGAAACCAAAAAGCCAAAACAACTAAAACCAACATTATGCTGCATGTGCACGTAGGGGACGGGAAGGGGAGTGGAGCTTGGTAATAGAACACTCACCTGTCTCTGTCTGTCCTGTGCTGGGATGACAAGTGTGAGGTACCACTCCTGACCTTTCACATAGGATCTGATGACAAAACTCGGGTCTCAAGCTTGTCCAGCAACTATTTTACAGAGTGAGCTGTCCACCACGCTCCATTTTGTCTTGTTCATGTGCTTGTACTGTACACCAGCCATTTCCAGAGTGAATCTTTTTAAACAGAATCTTTCCCACATTCCTTCAACAATGTTCTTTACAACCCACCAAGGACAAATGAGATTCCATTATTGAGTACTCATATAAACTGGGATTCAAAAATAAAAGAGGAATTTAAAATCCAGCCCAGCCCGAAGAAAATAAGCAACACAAAGCATTTGCTTTAGTGCTTGCTTGCTGTTCACCTCCTATTGACGTGCTTGTTTCTTTATGCCTGCCGGTATATTTACTGATATTACTAGACTAGAACATATCCTTCACACTCAAGTTTAACACAAAATAAATCCACATCTAATTTCCTGGGCAATTTCACATCCATCCCAGAGCTCTTTATACAAAACATTCTGGTGAGATATGAGCAGTCACTGCAGACATGGATTTTGTTTTATTTTTTCCTCTCATTAATCTTATCCCTGAATTTGTCAGTTGACCACATCTGTGAAGTAATTCAAAGTGGCAATTTCACATAAGTAATTTCCTAATTAATCATCTTTAAGTTTATTATTTAAACACAAAATTGTTAAAGAAAGCATCCTCTGGCATTGTTTAACCTGAGAAATAATTTTATGAAATACAGCGTGAGCCTGCTTGATGTTTTGTAGATGATATGGTTTCTTGGACTTTCCTTCTTCTTATTTCTTAGTCAATGCTACACTATTCTTTCCATTAGCAAAGTAATTGTGTAAATGGTTCCAAACAATTATTTAGTGTGAACTCCTAAAACACTATCCTAGGTTTAGTGTGAATTCATAATAGGAAAAATGCAAAAACAGAGTTTTAGTTATTTTCATAAAAGTTTAGCTTGTGGCAAATAATCCCAAGCAAAGAAGATTAGGGTGGTTTAGTCACAGTGTGCTATGGAAATTTAAATGCATATAGAGAAAGAGAAACAACCAGAACAAATTATAGTGTATCTGTTGTTATTAAGTTTCAATAATGATTAGTTTCTGAACAATCTCATTTTATACCTCTCTATATGCTGGCCACCCCATGATACGATTCAAAATTAAGTTCATATTACATACATGAACTTTGTTGCAAATATTTGAAATGTACCATATCTCTAGTACATACATATTTTATTTGCCCTAACAGCAATAACACTATCATTCTTGAATAATTCATCCTTTAATTTCATTACAGATTATATTTTAGAGGAAATTTTGAAAAAACGAACAACTGAAATTGATGTTTTAAAAAAAATATAAGATACATTCTCATGATTTGTTGTGGAGTATGCTACATACCACCAGAGTAAAATCCTAAGTACCATTAAGGGTTGTCTGTGGATAGATCACAAGGCTGAATGTCAAAGGTCTAAGACAGAGGAAAGAATGTCACCCTTGTTTTCCAGCTGGAATAAGGCGATTAAGCACAGTGCACATAGAGAAACTGTGAGGTGACGATATTGAAGGCAGCCTTGTGCTGGGGCTGTCCCAGCAGTCTGACACGTTTGCACGTCCCTTCCGTCTCCCCACCCGCTGCTGTGCTAGAAGGATATGCACCACGGAAAACGGATGCTCACCACATCTGTCTCTCCCACTTCAAAGACCACCCTCAAAAACTGGGGCCACCTTACAGACTTCTGCACTGAAAAATCCAATCCAGTAAGCCAACACGCATTTAAAGGGTACTAGCATTGGGGTGTATTTTAAAATGGGACAGTGCTGGAGTCTTCATGGGTGAGGATCGCTTTTTATCAACCTTAAAAATTGCTGAGAACTCAGCCAAACTATACCAAGAAGGCTAAACAGGACTATATAAATGAATATCGGGTATAATATGAAATGATAAAAAGACATTTGCTAGGAAAGACTTGGAAAAACAACCATCCCAGATCTTAAAAAGATAAGGATGCCTTAGATCTTCCAAGAGATGAGTAGAACTCTAGTAGACATATCTCCCTGACTGCAAAGGTTCTTTTTGTGGTAGTTTGAGTGAGAAATGACCTCCCACCACACACACACACACACACACACATACAGACTCTATTATTCAAGGACTTGGTTGCCAGTTGGGGAGGCAGGAGATCCTGGGATGGAGTTAGGTGGTGCAGCATTGTTGCCAGGAAGTACATCACTGGGGGCAGGTTTTGAGATCACACAGTTCTGTCCTATTTATCCTCTCTGCTTCCTGTCTGAATTTGGAGATATGAGCTCCTAGCTCCCTGCTGGTGCCACTGAGCCTGCTGCCTTCCGCTATGCTTTCTGGCCTCGATGCACTGTATTCTTTCTTCTATAAAGTGTCTCAGTCATGGTGTTTATCACAGAGTTAACAACAAAATGGAAGAGTTTTCACTGGGAAGGAATCAGCTGAGAGCAGACTCTGGGACCTGATGGTGAAGCTGAGATCCAGATATGCTTCCCTGGGCCCATAATGGTAGTGGTTTGATATACTGTGATATAATTCACATGCAAATAAATCTAAATGGTATGAAATCTAAATACAAGTTAGGAAAAATCAATTACAGTGAAAATTACAATTGAAGAGAGAAGGGAAGGCATTGAAGAGAAATACTATAGAATCATCAATAAAATTGCAGGACCAAAGATGGAAAAGGCACAGATACCCCAGATAGAAGAGATGGAGAGACTGACCTTAAAACTGAAGCGGGGGTGACAAGGACCATAATGGTGTGCTTAACAGAGAAACTCATAGAGGAGAATGTGTTAGCGAAAGACAGACAATTTTCCCCCAAGGCTGTTGTCCAGTGAAATTTTCCTGTTAGTATAGTCATCTCTTAGGAGAGATGCAGACATCCATAGTCCACTCTGAATCATGGCAGGAATAATAAAATTAAAAATACAAGCCAGCTCATCAGCTGCTTGCGAATGATCTCCCGTTTTCACACTTAGTCTTTCTTTAAGCAAAATCATTTGGCTGAGCAGCATTAGGAACTTTGGCATTACTAGAAGAGATTTTTTAAGTTTTATAATTAAATTTGTAATGACTCCCCACTTTAGCAATTGGAAAATAAAGGAAATTTTGTAGTTACAGAATGATTTATACTGTTTCTAATAAAGTTAAGAGTAGAAAATATTAAAAGTAAATGTGAAATATGGTAGTCTTATGTACGTGGGAAGTGAATCGACAGCCTCACTGCTGGCCACATATGAATAGGGACATGGTGGCAAGAGTTGACTCACAATAGTACACAAAATAATGTATATAGGAAGGGAGAAAGCCACAAACTATCAATAGGGCTCCATAAGAAAGTTTCTAACGGTTTCCATGTTACAAAGTCATTTTTATTCTGGAGTAGATAGGTCCAGAAATCTAGAAACACACCTTTTATATTGTCATCATACACATGAAAAAATTATGATTTTTCAAAAAATTCAAAGTTCTAATATTAATTTCAAGTGAACATACTACATGTACAATTTTGTTATGTGATAAAAAATAAATAAAAGTTTAAAGAAAAAAAGGATGAGAAAGTCATATTTCTAAGAAAAGTAAGTGCATAGTGCGAATCGAAAAAAAACCTGTATTCTTATGTAACATTTATGGGAAAACGCCTTTTCAGAGCAATATGTTTCCCCACATAGAGAATAAGAGTGCAGCAAGAATGTTATGGAATAGAGGAGGGAAGGAGAGATAGAAGGGAAAAGAAAGGTGAGGGAAGGGGAGGAAAAGAAAGGGAGGGAAGGAGAAGGGAGGAAAAGGGAGAGAAGGAGAGAAGAGGGGAGGGGAGGGAAAGGGAGGGAAGAGAGGGGAATTAAAGGGAGGGGAGGAATGGAGAGGGGAGAGGAAGGAGGGGAAGAGAGGGAAATGAAAGGGAAGGGAGGAGACTTATCCCATAAAGATACTCAAAATTATTACTTCACAAAAATCAAGCTTTTCAATTAAATTTCTTAATTGGAAATGTAATTTCATAATGAGAGCTTTCCAAATCTCCTGTGCATCGAGCAGTAGAGGCAGTGGTGGCTAATGGGCCCTAGAGGAGTTAGTTCCCTTTACCTGCTTGAGTACCTCAAGGATACAATTAATATTTTAAGTGAATTTTAATAGTTTAGTGATGAGACCTGAGTCATATAAACTGTACATATTTAAAGAACACAAAATGAAGACCATTGACATCTGTAGACACTCTAATTAAATACAATCAATACAGTGAAGATGCGCATTGCCCCAAAGGGTTCCCAGTTTCTCTTTATAAGATCTACGTTATGTCAACTCCTATCCCCAGGTGGGGTACGCTTTGTTTATCTATGGATTAATTAGTATCTTTAGAATTATAGCTAAATGGAATTAACAATGGATACTCTTTTATTTGGCCTCTTTCATTCATTACAATTATGTTACCAGACATCTAAGTTGTTGAGTGTATTAACACTTCATTCATTTTACTGCTGAGTACTATTTCATTGTATGCCATACCACAGTTTATCTGTTCGTTCCTTTACTGATGAATGTTTAAGTTGTTTTAAATGTGAAGCTATTTGCTACTAAGAACAAAATTCATATGCATGCACATGTTTGTATGGAGCCCAGCTTTCACGTAAGTACCTAGAATTGGTCATGAATGGATTGTCTGGCAGGAGGTATATTGAATATATTTGTATTTTAAATTTTGAAGAAAGCAGTCATTGCACAAGTTTACTAGACTCTTATCAAAAGCACATGAAATTTCTAATGACAACACGCTCCCCCAAATACACAGCATAGTCAGCTGTTTTCATTTTAGGCATTTCAATATTTGTATGATGGTATTTCACCGGTTTTATTTTTGTTTCTCTAACATCAGTCATCTTTAATATTTCCATGCTAACTTGCCATCAGTTTTCTAAACTGTGGGCCCAGATCACTCACTCATTTAAAAATTGGGCTGTTAGCTTTCTCATTGTTGATATTTAAGAATTTGGAATACTGGGAACAAATCCTCTCTTAGGTATGTGATTGCAAAACAAATATTTTCTCCAGTATGAGAACTATCTAACTATATATAACTTACAGTGGCTTTCACACAATGGATTTTGATTTTCAGTGCTAAGATTAGAAATGAGGGTGGTCATGCTAGACTCTATCCCTGAGCTACCTGCCTACCTCCTAGAAGTCCTTAGCTTTAATGATGTCTAATTAATCATCTTTCTTTCTCTAAGGAATAATGATGCAATGTCATTATCTAGGAAATTTTTTTTTTTTTGAAACAGGGTTTCTCTAAGTAACTTTGGCTGTCCTGGAACTTTCTCTGTAGACCAGGCTGGTCTTGAAATCAGAGATCCACTTGCCTCTACCTCCCAATTGCTGGGATTAAAGGAGTGCACCACCACTGCCCACTAGAAAACTTTTAACTTAAACAAAGATTAACAAATTTATAGTAGATTCCTTTACCTTAAAAACTTATGAAATTTTATTTGATATTTAAACATGCAAACCATTTAAAAATTTCCTGTATGGTGTGAGAAATACACATTATAGATCCAAATTATTTGTTTGCTTGTTTATTTGTTTGTCTGTTTATTTATTTAATGAGGAAGAGACCTGGTCAGTCATCCTCATCAACTTAGATAGTGAAATCTAATATGGACATCTTCAACAGAATCGCCATGTATGGGCTGCCCATGCATGCTTCAGCATTGCTAGGGCATAAATTTCAAAACATTTTTTAGTTTTTTAATGTATGTCTAATGGGGTCAACACCATTTTTAGGAAAGAGCTAACATTTTTTAAAAAAAAATTAACTTTGAACCTTTGTTGAAAATCAATCAGCAAATGCTATGAATTGAATTGTGTCCACTAAAAAAAGCATATCTAGAAGCTCTCAAACTCACAGTATTTTGGAAATGGAGACTTTGGTAGACACTTGGCTTTGGGTGAGGAGGCTGTTTGACTGGGGCCTGTGCCATGGAACAGTGACTCTTGTAAAAAGAGATACCCAGAGTTGCAATCACTCTAACTACACATACTAAAAAGTCTGCAGTCAAGGAAGCTGTCACTAGAATGTGACCATGACGGCCCTGATTTCAGAGTTATGGTTCTCACAACTATAAGAAAGTTCATTTCTTTTAGCTAAGCTACCTATCTATGGTATTTGCCATAGCAAAACTTATTGGCATGTAGGTTAGCTTCTGGGCCCCTCATTGTGTTCCAAGATCTATTTGGGTATCTTATCTTCAGAACACGCTCACTTGTTTATCATTGCTTTAAGGCACATGGAAGGTCAGTAGAATTCACCTCCAACTTTGCTCTCTTTCCTGTCCAGTTTATCTCTGGTAGAGCTTTTGTATTTTCATTATAATTTTAAAATTAGTTTGTACATTTCTAAAACTATTATTTTGGGTATTTCGATTGGGATTGCAATTTCTCCAGGGCATGTCATATAATTTTTGCTGGGTAAGACTGACATATCTTTCTCCATGTTTGTATCTAACCCTTTCATAGTTTTTTATGATGTAGTATATGGTGATTTTTATTTCAATTTTTAATTGATTGTTGTTTGTCTGAATCACGGGCAATCAAAAAACTTGTTGATGTCTTACAAAATGATTCTAGCAAGAGTGACTTGGTTTGCATATGTTATACTCTGCTTGAATTATTCTAAAATATAAATCTTGTAATTTTCCAGTCCCTACAATATGGAATAAGACAATTACCATGTGGTATATTTTTTCTGAGATATGTCTCACTTGTTTATCAGTGTATAAAAAATAAGAACCGTGTGAAACCAAACCCACCTGCAAAGCTGATCTCATATGGACACAGTCTCAATCTCAGAATAAACAAATGATGTTTCAGCTGTATAATTTTGACAGAATATTCAGTGATATTTTTCAAACAGCTAAAATACTTTTCCAGGCATCACAAGTGGTTAGTGCAGTAACAACAAATCTAGCCAATTAGTATCTGTGTTTCCTGTCCAAAGGATGATTTATAACGAGCCATTTTTCTTCTACACTACAGAAAGAAAAAAAATTAAGAAGCAATCATTTAGATTTGAAAGAAATAAAAATGACAAATATAAGACGCCAGCAGAGTTCATTAACAAGAAAATTAGCTTCAAATAAAACACTTTTGTTTTTGAAGAGATTTTTCAAATTTACATATTTTCTTATCTTGTGGCACCTGAAGGGAATTATTTGTCTGAATGATATGTTGGAGAATAACAATGAGGGATTGGATTGTTTTCTTAAGTAGTCAATTTCCACCACTGACAATGACTGTCTGCTTAAGGGAGCTTGGATAAGGAAACTATTTGATATATATAAAAAAAAAAGTGCTATGATATCTCCAGCCATCCATGGGTATCTGATCCCTTTTATGAGAAATAATCACTGAATCACCAAAAGCGCCTTTCGAAAAAGAAGCGTTTCTTATAAATCTTTCATTCTGCTGTACAGAAGAAGATCCTTCCAAACTGATAGAGAAAATTCATAAAATTTTAGAATTTAAATTTAATGTGTAAAAAATTACTAGCATTTACATTTATTAACAATGAATATTTTGGAAAAGAAATGGATAATGATCTCATTTATAATGGCTACAAAAAGTAAAATAGAAAATCATTTAGCTGAAGAAAACAATTTATAGAGTGGAAACTATTAAACACTAATAGGAGAAATTTAAAAAGACACATAAAAATACATTACCTATCTCTAAAGTGGAAGAATTTTTTAATGTCACACAATTCGAAGCTATCAATAGATTTAAATTATTTATCACCAAAATTCTACCATTTTTCATAAAATTGAAAAAGATCTAAAATTCATATGAAACCACCACCAAGTAACTAATAATAATACAAACACAAACAAGCTAGTTTCTGTGAACATTGATATATTCCCTGTACTTGGGAGGCTAAGACAGGAAGACAGTGAATTTAATACTGGCATGGTCTACCCGATGTTTTCCTTACCAGATTGAGCTATGTTTGTAGTAAAATTCTGCCTTAAAATAAATAAGTACTCCAAGACAGTTATAAGCAAAGTAAATCAAGAAGAAGGTACCTGATTTTAATCTGTACCAAAATGAATGGTAATTAAAATGGTATAATACTTTCATAAAAATAGACAAATAACAAAGTCACTGAATGTAGCAGAATAGAGAGCACAGAAATTAAATCAAATTCACAAATCCACATTTGTTTTACTTTTGATGAAAGCTCCAAAAACCTACAGTGAAGACATGTTCTTCAACATATGTTGGCAAAGCTGTATATCAATATGCCGTATATCTAATCAATTCAGTATGAATTGGTATTTAAGCATGAGGTCTAGAACTAGAACTAGACAAAAATAGAATGAACAACTACACAACACTGGCCATACAGTGACTTTTTTTAGTTACTATTCAAAAGCACGGGAAAAACAAAGCAAGGGTAGGCAAACAGTGCTTTGTTTTCCTTTTAATTGCTGTGATGAACACCATATCCATAAAGCAGCACCGGAGGAAAGGATCTGTTTCCTCTTACAGTTTACAGAACTGGAGTAGGAACCTGGAGACAAGATCTGGAATAGAGACTACAGGGTATTGCTGCTTTCTGGCCCACTCTCTCTGGCTTACTCAGCTACAGTTTCCAATGCAGCAGAACCTATCTACCTAGAGATGGTACTGCCCGTCATGGGCTGGGTCCTCATGCATCAATCATCAGTCAAGAATATGCCTCCACAGACATTTCCACAGTCCAGTTGGGTGGCGGCAAGTCCTCAGTTGAGTTCCCTCTTCCTAGATGACTCTAGTTTGTGCCAAGTTGGCAAAACCCAACCAGTACCAACGGGGCTAGAATCAAAAGGAATGACGGAAAGAGGGAAGAGAACCTACAAATTAGGATTCTGTTTGCAAACTGCACCTGATGAGAAATTAATTCAGACAAGGAGCACAAATAACTATATAAAAGATCAAGAAAAAGTCATTAAGAAATGGCAAAGGGCATAAATAGACACTTCTCAAAACAAGATGCAGGAGTGGCTAACAGTGACAGGAGACAAAAAAAGCTCATTGTCTCTAATCGTTGAGGGAAAGCAAATTAAAAAGAGAAGAAAATGTCATCTCACACCTGTTAGAATGGCAGTTACCAAAAAGGCAAAAGATAACATGTATGGACAAGGGCATGGAAGAGATAGCATGTATGGACAAGGGCATGGAAGAGATAGCATGTATGGACAAGGGCATGGAAGAGATAACATGTATGGACAAGGCATGGAAGAGATAACATGTATGGACAAGGGCATGGAAGAGATAATTACGCATGGTCGGTTAGGATGTAACTTGACCATTATGGGATATAGTACTTAGCCATAAGGTGCATTTTTGGTGAGATAGACAGGAGTAATAGCCTTGACTTATTTGACTGATTTGAGCTATGATGCAGTGTACTGAATATAACCATGTTTCCAATAATCTACACATTTCAATTTTGCTAAGAGAGTTCATTTCAAATGCTACCATTACAAAAAAACTTAAATATTTGAAGTAATGTTAATTGACTTGATTTAATTATTCTATATGGGCTGCTGGTGGTGGTGCATGCCTTTAATACCAGCACTTGGGAGGCAGAGACAGGCAGATCTTTGTGAATTCGAGGTCAGCCTGGTCTACAAGAGCTAGTTCCAGGACAGCCAGGGCTGTTACTCAGAGAAACCCTGTCTTGAAAAACAACAAAACAAAAACAAAAAAAGTATTTGATGGAGTATTAAAAATCAGAACAGCACTTTTTAAGCTACAAACACACACAGCTACAGCTGTCAAAATGTAATTTTTCAAAACTAGTACACACACACACACATGCATGCACACACATAGTTTAAATGGGGCTGTTGGATATGATGTCATTTGTAAAATTGTATACTAAATCAGAGACATACTGCTACATGAAGAAAAGATAAGCCTTATAGTTAGATACAGGTTTTAATAATTTATGCCCTAATAAAGCTCAACATGCACATTAACGTCTACTATAATTATGATAAATATTTATCTACTGATAACCTACATCTGTTAAGGTGAGCTGAGTCTATAGTGTCAGCTCGACGAGACTGCTAGGTTACTAACTAGATTACTGGATGAATTCAAACAATTTCACAACAAACTTTATGTTTCAGGTCTTAATCTTTCTTTACCTAAATGCAGAAAACAAGTATGCCAATTCTGCTCATGAAAAGACATCTTTGAGGCAGGCCCGGGCAGCGGAGGCACCAGCACGCAGGCAAGTCCGGGCGGCAGAGGCACCGGCGTGCAGGCAGGCCCGGGTGGCGGAGGCATCGGCAGTCAGGCCCGGCAGGCAGGCCTAGGCAGCGGAAGCACCGGCGCGCAGGCAGGCCCAGGTGGGGTAGGCACCGGCAGGCAGGCCTAGGCGGGGGAAACACCGGCGCACAGACAATTCCGGGCGGCGGAGGCACCGGCAGGCAGGCCCGGGCGGCGGAGGCACTGGATACAGGATAGTGCGGGCAAGAAACAGTGAAGCCTGCACTGAGAACAGATTGCCCCGCTACAATTAAATCAAACCCAATAGATAGCATCGGTAAGAGGAGATGGGCAGACGCCAAGGCAAGAATTCACCCAACAATCTGAAAAACAACATGAAAACACCAGAACCCAATGATCTTACAACACAAGGACTTGAACACCCTATCACAGGAGAAGAGGAAAAAACTGACTTTTTGAAAGCAATAGAGTCCCTTAAACAACATGTAAAAAACGCCCTCATAGAAATGGATGAGAAGTATAACAAAAAGTTTGAAGAAATGAGTAAATACATAAATGATACCCTGGGAAGCCAAGAAAAAACGATCAAACAGGTAATGGAAACAGTCCAAGAATTGAAAACTGAAATGGAAGCAAGGAAGAAAACACAAACTGAGGACCAGCTGGATATGGCAAATATAGGTCAACGAGCAGAGACTACAGAAACAAGCATAATCAATAGAATACAAGAGATAGAAGAAAGAATCTCAGATTCTGAAGACAACATAGAGAAAATAAACGGACTGATCAAAGAAAACACCAAAACCAACAAATTCTCATCACAAAACATTCAGGAAATATGGGACACAATAAAAAGACCAAACCTAAGAATAATAGGGATAGAAGAAGGAGAAGAGGCACAGCTCAAAGGTCCAGAAAACATTTTTAACAAAATTATGGAAGAAAACTTCCCCAACATAAAGAAAGATATTCCTTTGAATATTCAAGAAGCATACAGAACACCAAACAGACTGGATCAAAAAAAAACGTCCCCTCGCCATATAATAATCAAAACACAAAATATACAGATTAAAGAAAGAATATTAAGAGCTGCAAAGGAAAAAGGCCAAGTAACTTATAAAGGTAAACCGATCAGACTTACACCTGACTTCTCTATGGAAACCATGAAAGCCAGAAGGTCCTGGATAGAGGTACTACAGAAACTAAGAGACCATGGATGCAAACCCAAACTACTATACCCAGCCAAGCTATCGTTCACTATCAATGGAGAAAACAAGACATTCCAGGATAAGAACAAATTTAAACAATACGTTGCCACAAATCCAGCCCTACAGAAAGTAATAGAAGGAAAATCACAACCCAAGGAATCCAACATTGCCAACACTGCCTACAATAACCCAGGCATCTAGCGACCCTTCAACAGCACAACTCAAAGAAGGGAGACACACAAACTCTTCTACCAAAAGCAGTAAGAATAACCGGAGTTAACAACCACTGGTCATTAATATCACTTAATATTAATGGTCTCAATTCACCAATAAAAAGGCACAGGCTAAGAGATTGGATACGAAAACAGGATCCAACAGTCTGCTGTTTGCAAGAAACTCATCTCAACCACAAAGACAGGCATCTACTCAGAGTAAAGGGTTGGGAAAAGGTTTTTCAAGCAAATGGTCCTAAGAAAAAAGCAGGTGTGGCCATACTAATTTCTAACAAAACTGACTTCAAACTAAAATCAATCAGAAGAGATCGAGAGGGACACTTTATACTCATAACAGGAACGATTCAGCAGGATGAAGTCTCAATCCTGAATATCTATGCCCCTAATATAAAAGCACCCACTTATGTAAAAGAAATATTGCTAAAACTCAAGGCAGACATCAAATCACACACACTAGTAGTAGGAGACTTCAACACACCTCTCTCACCAATGGACAGGTCAATCAGACAGAAAACTAATAGAGAATTAAGAGAATTGTTGGAGGTAATGAATCAAATGGACTTAACAGACATCTATAGAACACTCCACCCAAATAGGAAAGAATACACCTTCTTCTCTGCAGTTCATGGAACCTTCTCGAAAATTGACCACATACTTGGAAACAAAGGAAACCTCCACAGATACAAAAAAATATCAGTGTCCACCTGTGTCTTATCAGATCACCACGGATTAAAGTTAGAAGCCACCAACAAAGCTACCCCCAGAAAGCTGGCAAACTCATGGAAACTGAACAGTCAACTACTGAACCACACCTGGGTCAAGGAAGAAATTAAGAGAGAAATTAAAGTCTTCCTTGAATTTAATGAAAACAAAGAGACAACATACTCAAACCTATGGGACACGATGAAAGCAGTGCTAAGAGGAAAGTTCATAGCACTAAGTGCCCACTTAAAGAAAACGGAGAAAGCATACATTGGGGACTTAACAGCACACCTGAAAGCTCTAGAAAAAAAAGAAGCAGACGCACCCAGGAGGAGTAGAAGACTGGAAATAATCAAACTGAGGGCAGAAATCAACAAAATAGAAACACAGAAAACAGTCCAAAGAATCAATGAAACAAAAAGTTGGTTCTTGGAGAAAATCAACAAGATTGACAAACCCCTATCCAAACTAATTAAACGACAGAGAGAGAACACGCAAATAAATAAGATCAGAAATGAAAAGGGGGACATAACCACAGACACAGAGGAAATTCAGAGAATCATTAGATCTTACTACAAAAGCCTGTATGCCACAAAACTGGAAAATGCAAAAGAAATGGACACTTTTTTAGATAAGTACCATATACCAAACCTAAACCAAGACCAGGTGAACGATCTAAATAGACCTGTTAGTCGCGAAGAATTAGAAACAGTTATCAAAAATCTCCCTTCCAAAAAAAGCCCAGGGCCAGATGGTTTCAATGCAGAATTCTACCAGAACTTCCAAGAAGAGCTAATACCTATACTTCTTAATGTATTTCACAATATAGAAACAGAAGAGTCATTGCCAAATTCCTTTTATGAAGCTACAGTTACCCTGATACCAAAACCACACAAAGACCCAACCAAGAAAGAGAATTACAGGCCTATCTCACTCATGAACATCGACGCAAAAATTCTCAATAAAATACTGGCAAACAGAATCCAAGAACACATTAGAAAAGTTATCCATTATGATCAAGTAGGCTTCATTCCAGAGATGCAGGGCTGGTTCAACATACGCAAATCTATCAATGTAATCAACCATATAAATAAACTGAAAGAAAAAAACCATATGATCATTTCATTAGATGCTGAAAAAGCATTCGACAAAATTCAACACTCCTTTATGATAAAGGTCTTGGAGAGATTAGGGATACAAGGGGCATACCTAAATATAATAAAAGCTATTTACAGCAAGCCGACAGCTAACATTAAATTAAATGGAGAAAAACTCAAAGCCATCCCACTAAAATCAGGAACACGACAAGGATGTCCACTCTCTCCATACCTCTTCAATATAGTGCTTGAAGTTCTAGCAATAGCAATAAGACAACATAAGGGAATCAAGGGGATCCATATTGGAAAGGAAGAAGTTAAGCTTTCATTATTTGCAGATGATATGATAGTATACATAACCGACCCCAAAAACGCTACCAAAGAACTCCTACAGCTGATAAACACCTTTGGTAATGTGGCAGGATACAAAATCAACTCCAAAAAATCAGTTGCCTTCCTATACACTAAGGATAAGGAAGCAGAGAGGGAAATCAGAGAAGCATCACCTTTCACGATAGCCACAAATAGCATAAAATACCTTGGGGTAACTCTGACCAAGGAAGTGAAAGATCTATTTGGCAAGAACTTTAAGTCTTTGAAGAAAGAAATTGAAGAGGACACCAGAAAATGGAAGGACCTCCCTTGCTCTTGGATTGGGAGGATCAACATAGTAAAAATGGCAATTCTACCAAAAGCAATCTATAGATTCAACGCAATCCCCATCAAAATCCCATCAAAATTCTTCACAGATCTGGAGAAGACAATAATCAACTTTATATGGAAAAACAAAAAACCCAGGATAGCCAAAACAATCTTATACAATAAAGGATTGTCTGGAGGCATTACCATCCCTGACTTCAAACTCTATTACAGAGCTACAGTACTGAAAACGGCTTGGTACTGGCATAAAAACAGAGAAGTCGACCAATGGAATAGAATAGAAGACCCTGACTTTAGCCCACAAACCTATGAACACCTGATTTTCGATAAAGGAGCTAAAAGTATACAATGGAAAAAAGAGAGCATCTTCAACAAATTGTGCTGGCAAAACTGGAAGTCAATCTGTAGAAGAATGAAAATAGATCCATATATATCACCATGCACAAAACTCAAGTCCAAATGGATTAAAGACCTCAATATCAGTCCAAACACACTGAATCTGATAGAAGAGAAAGTGGGAAGTACTCTACAACACATGGGCACAGGAGAACACTTCCTACGTACAACCCCAGCAGCACAAACACTAAGGACATCATTGAATAAATGGGACCTCCTGAGACTGAGAAGCTTCTGTAAAGCAAAGGACACTGTCACTAAGACAGAAAGGCAACCCACTGACTGGGAGAAGATCTTCACCAACCCCGCAACTGACAAAGGTCTGATATCCAAAATATACAAAGAACTCAAGAAATTAGACCGTAAAAGGTTAATCAATCCAATTATAAAATGGGGCACTGAGCTGAACAGAGACTTTTCAACAGAAGAAGTTCAAATGGCCAAAAGTCACTTAAGATCATGCTCAACTTCCTTAGCAATCAGGGAAATGCAAATCAAGACAACATTAAGATACCATCTTACACGGGTCAGAATGGCTAAAATCAAAAACACCAATGATAGCCTCTGCTGGAGAGGTTGTGGAGAAAGGGGCACTCTCATCCATTGCTGGTGGGAATGCAAACTTGTGCAACCACTTTGGAAAGCAGTGTGGCGGTTTCTCAGGAAAGTCGGGTTCAACCTACCTCTTGACCCAGCAATACCACTATTGGGAATATACCCAAGAGATGCCCAAACATACAACAAAAGTATATGCTCAACTATGTTCATAGCAGCATTGTTTGTAATTGCCAGAACCTGGAAACAACCTAGATGTCCTTCAGTGAAAGAATGGATGAAGAAAGTATGGAATATATACATATTAGAGTACTACTCAGCAGTAAAAAACAATGACTTCTTGAATTTTGCATACAAATGGACGGAAATTGAAAACACTATCCTGAGTGAGGTAAGCCAGACCCAAAAAGAGGAACATGGGATGTACTCACTCATATTTGGTTTCTAGCCATAAATAAAGGACATTGAGACTATAATTCGTGACTCTAGAGAAGCTAAATAAGAAGGTGAACCCAAAGAAAAACATATAAGCATCCCCCTGAATATTAACCTTCATCAGGCGATGAAAGAAGACAGAGACAGAGACCAACATTGGAGCACTGGACTGAAGTCTCACGATCCAAAGGAGGAGCAGAAGGAGAGTGAGCACGAGCAAGGAACTCAGGACTGCGATGGGTGCACCCACACACTGAGGCAATGGGGATGATCTATCGGGAACTCACCAAGGCCAGCTGGCCGGGGACTGAAAAAGCATGGGACAAAACCGGTCTCGCTGAACATAATGGACAATGAGGACTACTGAGAACTGAAGAACAATGGCAATGGGTTCTTGATCCTATTGCACGTAATGGCTTTGTGGGAGCCCAGGTAGTTTGGATGCTCACCTTAATAGACCTGGATGGAGGTGGGTGGTCCTTGGACCTCCCACAGGGCAGAGAAACCTGCTTGCTCTTTGGGCTGAGGAGGAAGGAAGACTTGATTGGGGGAGGGGGAGGGAACGGGAGGTGGTGGCGGGGAAGAGGCAGAAATCTTTAATAATTAAATTAATTAATTAATAAAAAAAATCAGCAAGGAAAAAAAAAAGACATCTTTGTGGGCTAGAGAGATGATGGCTCAGCAGATAAGTGCACTTCCTGCTTCTCTCTCTCTCTCTTTCTCTCTCTCTCTCTCTCTCAACCAACTTTCTTTTTCTTATTAAATGTTTTCAATACAATCTTTTCTTATTTTATACCAGTGGCACAATCAGTTAGCGCTTAGCACGTGGTACTCATACAGGACTTCCTGCTTTTCTAGAGGACCCAAGTCTGGTTCCAAGAACTCACAATGGGTGGCTCACAACTCTCTATAACTCAAGCTCCAGGGTAGCCAATGCTATCTTCTGGCTCCAAGGGCACCCTTCCCTGCTTTGACAAACACATAGCATAAATTCACATACTTACACACAAATAAAAATTATGAATTTTTAGAAATCATTCTTGCTGTTGGGTATATAATCCCATCCAAATGCTAAAATGCTCCTATGCTATTATCAATAAATGAGATGCAGAGATTGTCTGTCTCACTATGTATTCTTCAAAACCTGAATATATTTTCATGTATCCTCCAATGGTTTCCTTGGTGTTAAAGTGAAGTGGTTAACTGTATCCTTGATAATTTTATATCAATATATAGCAGGATATGTAAATATTGTAAGTGTGGGCAGTTGACTTCTATATTCCTAAGTATTCATGTCCTGTGTGATGCTGGCAGCACAGTTCTAACTCTGAGTTGGAGCTTGTTAAAGTTAAATTATTCATCCATGCAGGAAAAGCCAGACTTAACAAAAGACCGCGGGAACTGAGTGTGTGAGAGTTAAATACGCCATGGATAAGATGACAACAGACATTTCAGTATATGTAGGACATGTGTTACCACGTGGTGACTGCAGTGACATGGGAGCATGTCCCACAATAGGGAACTTTCCAGAAGAAAAGGGAAATGGACCAGTTTGGTATAGAGTATTGTGTATCAAACTGTTCCCTCAGTATCCAAATCCCATGCCTGAGCGCATGACTACTTTTAAAAAGAAGGTCTTTGCAGATGCAACAAAATAAAAATGATGTCATAGTGGATTCGAACAGACCCAAAAGCCAATAAATGCTTTATTTAAAACCGGACAAAACAGTAGTCCACACAATGGGAAAGGTTTTCACCAACTCCATTAGACAGAGAGCTAATATCCAAAATATATAAATAACTCAAGAAACTCGACATCAACAAATTAATTAATACAGTTTAAAAATGGGGTACAGATCTAAATAGAGAATTCTTGTCAGAAGAATCTCAAATAGCTAAGAAACACTTAAAGAAATGTTCAGCAATCTTTAGGGATCCATCAGGAAAATGTAAATCAAAATGATTCTGAGATCCATCTATTCCTGCCAGAATGGACAATATCAAAAACACAAGTGACAGCTCATGCTGGCGAGGATGTGGAGCAAAAGGAACTCTCCTTTATTGCTGGTGGGAGTGCAACCTTGTACAGCCACTCTGCAAACCAATATGGTGGTTTCTCAAAAAATTGAGAATCAATCTACTTTAAGACCCAGCAATTCAATTCTTAGGCAAAAGATGCTCCATCTCAATGAAAGGACACTTGTTTAGTCATGTTCATAGCAGCTTTATTCATAATAGCCAGAACCTGGAAACAACCTAGATGCCCCCCAACTGAAGAATGGATAAAGACAATGTGGTCCATTTACACAATGGGGTACTACTCAGTTGTTAAAAACAATGACATCATGAAATTGAATATATTTGTTCTTATTGTATATAATTTTGTATTAGGCTTAGAACTCTCTTATTTAAACAAAAGGGAGAGGTACTGTAGAAAATCCTACAGCCAATAACCTTCAAGTTACCTGCCCACTGGGGCGTGGCCTCTTATACTATTTACGCTGATGTAGAGCATGTATTTGGCCTCTTTTCTGGCTGCCGGATTTGTTTTCTGTTTTCCATTCCAGCAGAGGAATCTGATTTGCGAGTTTACCCCTAAATAAATAACTGTCTTTTATTCTCAGTTCTGAACTAGTGTGCGATTTCTTTTATGTGTCCTTCTTCATTATAATTCTGTTTTTATTTTAAAGAAAAATACAGGAAACCAGAAAGTAGGTTCCAGAATATTAAGAAACTTTCTCATGCCCACGCCCATGAGGGAAGAGTCTAGAGACATAGAGACTTCTAAAAACCTGACTTTGGCTTATTACCTTGAGTATAAACATTAACAGATTTGTTATGTGGCTCAGGTCTTCAGAATAAAAGGTAACAGCTGAGGTCGTTTCTGGATGGAAGAACCCTGATGGCAGAGGTCTGGTATTAAATGTCACTATTTTTGCCATTCTTTGATAGCTTTGGGACTACATTTGTGGTCAGAAATCTGTTCCAACTGTAAAGGGGTCAAATCTCACTGAATAAAAGGTTGTGATCTAAGAAATCAGAAATTATTTCGTTTGATTAACTTACTGTGCAGAATTAGAGAGGGATAAAACAAGTTAGTTAACGAGCTCGCCTCGAGTTACAAATGAACGCGGGATTCACTTGAAATCTTGCTCTCCCAGCTGTAGCCAGTGCTCCACATTTCTGTTTAGGTAATAATGGAGGTGAAGGCGAAGGTGCAAATGTGGTGGTCATGATAGCAGGTCACTTTTGGGAGGCACTCGGGTCATTTCTAGGTACTTGCCCAAATGCCTCCCAAGTCTCCCCTTGGTCAATCCTCACGACAACCCCCAAGGTAAGATGTCGTCAGGATCTTCATGGTAGACAAGAAGAAAGCCTCTCACTGCCTCATATTTACTAAATGATAAAGTGGGGTCCCACCCAAATCAGACACCTCTGCTGAAATATTTGAGTACATGCCGTGGTCATGTGACAGCACGGATGAAGCTGGGTGGCAAGGAGCTCCAGCCCATCTAATTCATCTTGGCCTCCCGTCGTTCTCATTACTTGGCATATACACCGCACGGCTGCTTTAGACGTTGACATCCAATGCTCACCTATGACCCGCATGGTTCAGGTCAGATAGAGATATGGAAGAATGATAAGATAATGGGTAAATGAATTATCTCACACTGATGAAATAATTTCAGCCCAAGTGTTATTTTTATGCCCATAGGGAGGAACTTACACAAGAGGAAAAATATTTTTGTTTTTCTGGCATACAGAAGCTATTATCAAAGGACAAAAAAAGTGATTGAGTCAGACAATAGTGCATAATTTGTTTTATACAAAGTGATCAAAGTGAATATATAAGTGACTCCAACTTCCCCAGTAACAGAAAGCTACTGGGATGGATATTAATAAAACAGCCTAAAAGATGTCTATAGTCAGAATTCTAATGCTTCCACTACAATGGACCTAAAGAATGTTAGTTACCACTAGAGGCAGACTTTACAGTTGGCAGGGGCTGAGTTCCATAAGCAAGATATACAATTGATAACAAATATAAAATTTTCTCCTATGTCCCTAATCAGTGTTCATATTAAGCAGTCTAGATTTTAAAAAGAATTCTCAAGAGTATATTAATTTTATCTAAATATAAGCATATCAGTATTCTAATGACCTGTCCAACATATTCAGGAGAATTAAACAAAAATTCCCAGTACAAAGGAAGTTTTATTTGTAAGCAAACCACTCATCTGAAATGGTGTTTGATATATGCTCTGAATACAAAATTGTTTCTAAGGCTAAAGGCATCATGTGGTTTGCAACTATTATCCAAAGGATACACAGCTGCTCATAAGACTTTGCATCTTGAAGTTACCACAACTTTTAAGTAACTTAGAAGATGATCTGAGTAAGTTGAAATTTCTTGTGTGAAACATTGAAATTTAAAGAAAAGATAAAGAATACAGATTCAGGTTGAAAAATCATTACTGACTGTCTTAGGGTTTCTATCGCTGTGAAGAGACACCATCACCACAGCTCTCATAAAGGAAAACATTTAATTATGGCTGGCTTACAGTTTCAGAGATTTATTCCATTTTTGTCATGGCCGACAGCATGGTTGTATGCAGGCATGCATGGTGCTGGAGCAGGCAGCAGGAAGTGAATGTCACACTAGACCTGACCTGAACATTTGAGACCTCAAAGCTTGTCCCCTGGTGATGAACTTCCTCCAACGAAGTCACACCTACTCCAATGAGGTCTCACCTCCTAATAGTGCCACTCCCTATGAGTCTGAGAGATCATTTTCTTTCCAACTACCATACAGACCTAAGATACTGACATGTCAAAGCATCAAAACAAGGGACTGATCAGGTCATGTTTACTTCGGAGGCTTTCTTCAATTAAAATCTTAATGTGATAGAAGTCATGTAAAGGATATTTTAGAGAGGTATCTCTAATTGACAGAAATCACCTAATTGCAACCCACGAGCCATTCTGCAGAAGCTGTTAATTAGCTTGCAGATTTGTGCTTTCTAATCAAGATTAGGAATCGAATTTCATATCCTACTCATGTTTTCTTTTTAATAAGCTGAGGTCACATCCTTGCGGAGTAGGCTCCCGTGGGAGTTCAGCAACTGCTCTCTTCATTACAGAAGGCTTTGCAAACTGCCTTCTTGTTTTACCCACTGTCTTAGTTTCATTTCCTGTTGCTGTAATTTAAAAATAAAACATCCTGACAAAGACAACTTGGAGAAGAAAGAGTCTATTGCAGCTCACAATTCCAGGCTAACTCCACTGCTGGAGAAACGTGAAGCAGCTAGTCACATCTAGTTGAAAGCAGGAAGAAAAATGAACACGTTCACACTTGCTGCAGCTCAGTTCTTTCTCTGCTCTTGTGTAGTGCAGAATAGTCTCTATCTAGAGAAGGGAACTATAAAAACCTTCCCACCCATCAACATAATCTCTCACAGATTTGGACAATCCCTTCTCAAGACTACTACTAGGCAATTCTAAATTGTGTCAAGATGATATGAAAAAGTTACCATCACACTCACTATGGTCCTTTAAATGGACATATTGCCAATTTTTTTTCCTAAATTTTTATATTTATAATCACAGACTAGTGCTACCATCAACCTGGGGCAAAGAAGTTCCTTTTTGCTGATGGTAACAATGTATTGGCTTATGTCTGGTAAAGGTGCTGAGAATGAATGAGTGCTCAGCCCTAACTAGGACATCCAAATGGTCCCTCATCAAAGGCCCAGGGAATTTGGAAGAAGAGGAGGTAGAAAGAATATAAGATTTAGAGGACAGGAAGGAGTTGCCAGGAATCACTACCATCCAGAGACTACTCAGCAGTTGGAATCAGGAGCACAACAGACAGCAAGGGATACCTGCACAGGACTGTGCCTTAAACATCCCACCATGGATAGAGGGGAACTGTCAAGGACAGGACACATATCCTGAAGACAGCCACTCCCCAGGGAACTCCATGAGGCCCCATACTTCCTAAGGAGCTTTTGACTGTTAACTGTTACTACAAGAGGTGGAATCATTTTATTTAATGGAGAATTCATTTGAGGAGAGAAGTTAGGAAGAAAGGGTTTGGAGGAAAAGGGTATATGAAAGAAGGCAGTGAGGGATGAATAAAATCCCAATATATCATACATACGTATATATACACATATGTGCAAATGTATATGTATACATGAAATTGTCAAAAATTAACATTTTTTCAAAGTGGATACTAGAAAGAATGAAACATGGAGTTTAGGAACATAAATTTTGATATCAGAACAAAACTTGGTGAAATTTTTATAGCATTGTACTTTCTAGGAAGGTATTTTCAGCTATGAAAGCCATCTGTATTTGGTACCTGACCCCATGACAATAAACTACAAAAGACCCTCTTTTGATTTCCCTTCCCAATTTATTTTTCAGCATTCGACTTGTGATTTCAGTTGCAAATGCATAGAAATGTTTCTGGGGTTTGTTTGTCTCCTTTGTTTTTATTATTTTCTCTGTGGAAATAACATTGTTTTCAACAGAAGCAGACAATTTTTGAACCACAGAAATGACGCAGTATCATTGTATAGAGCCCTACACACATTAAGTAATCAGAGAAAAGACAGATATGGCATGAGTTTTGCAGGCTTCAGTCTAGGGATATATTGCTTGCTGCATCCTTTTGGGAACACACTGTACTTGCTTTCTTCCTGTTTGGAAATTGGGAAAAATCTAATGGCAAATGCATGTTCACCAGACAAGGAGCAAACAAACCCAGTAAAAGATAAATAGAAAGTTATTGTAGTTCATTCTCAATTCCTCTCCAGTGGTACCGTCCAACTAAGATGACGATAGAGACAGCTTGGTGCTGTTACTGTGGCTGTGAAACAAGAAACAGAATAAAACCTGCCCCTTGACTGTGACACCGAAATCAAAACAGCCTAAGCAATTTTTACAGTACCTTTTGATGAGTGCTTACAATCTTAAAATGATATTCTAATCAGTAAATTCTATCCCAATGCTATAGAAACAAAAACAAATTTTTAGTTGGCTCTTCTTCAAGTTCTGAAGATACACATGACACTAAAATCTCAAAAGTATTATATTAATTGATAAGGAAATATGTTGCTTATTGGATGATAAAGGCCCCCAAATTATTTGTCATGCTTTCTGTAAAATGCAGATCACAAAACCAACTTGGCTACTCTTCTATATGATTTGAGAAGAACTCTCAAGTTCTTGCCACGTTCCCAGAAGCTTAATTGAAAAAGCAAAGTTGGAGTCATCTTAACATATACTTCCACGAACCCAGGCTTGCGAGCTTTCCCACAGTGAACTCAGGTGTGTGCGTCTT